>NW_015971745.1:1000324-1376178 GCF_000732125.1 Scedosporium apiospermum
ATTATTAGAAATATAATATTAAAATAGTATTTATATTAGATATTACTATTATATTACCTTAGATAGTATATAATTACAAGCTAGATAGTAACTCTATACTATAATATATAAAAGCAAATATTCCTATACTTACTTACTAAGAAAGAAGATAATAATCTTACTCTCTTAATAGCTTACTTACTTAACTAAGAAATCTAGTATATAATCTTACTAGTAATAATATATCTAATATATAAGTAATTACTAGCCTTGTAAGTAATCTATTAATAGATATTACCTTTAAAGTAAGCAAGCTATACTACCTTACTTTTATAGTTATAAGCTATTATTTACATCTAATAGCTAGGCGGTATACTAAAAGCTATAATAATTTATATAGATAATATTAACCTATTCCTTAAGATTTTAAATAGAAATAAAAAGGTTTCTCTTAATAATTAAGAGAATATATCTAATTTAGTTAGGATTAATATTATATAGCTATCTAGATTATAATTCTAATTTTACTAAAGCTTAGTATCTATATCTAGTTGTAATATTATTTACTATACTAGGTACAATATTATATTTAGCTATAATTATAAAGTAGGAAATACTAATTCTATACTTATATATAATAAGAGTCCTCTTATAAAGTGAATGATGTATTTTTCTTCTTTCTGGAGCCATTTCTGGCTGTGATGTGATTTTTTGAAGTTGGGGATAGGTAAAGTAGGTGACGTGTTCGCGGCGTGTAATTAAAAAGGTGATCGAAACTTTTTTGGCCCCACTGTACATTCTCTTGAATTGAGCGCTCTCGCTTTTTGAGACATTGACCACGGTTGCACCTCGCAGTTGTGCGGTACCTTGCGACTGGCTTCCTTGTGGTCGCTACTGGCCAGAGTCGTGAAGCTCAGAGACACTTTCGGTTTTGTTACCCCCTATCTTCATTTTCCTTAGCAATTTCGAATTCGTTTTCATTCCTTCCTTACTACTGAGGTATATGTTTCCCGATAACCGCTCTCTCGACGATACATCAATAGCCAACCGATAACTCCAACAAGTAGAACCATTACCATATCCCTACGGTACCACATATCTAAGCTCACATAATATATCAGTCTCTCCTTTATTTTCTTCCTCATCATGTCCCACCACTCGTCATCAATGGGATTTTCAAGTATCGCATCGGCCACGGCCCCGCCAGCAAGGGTTGGAGGGAACAGAAGCCTTGTGTCTATTGGCAACCGAATAAGAAGTAGCTGGTCCAAATCGGTAGACTTCAAGCGATGCGGATTCTTATACAGTCCGGAGACCTTCGCTCCCCGATCAATAAGGCGTGTAGCAACGTTGAAGCGCTCGTTGTACCACTCTCGATCCGTGTATTGGTCGAAGTCGTGATCACTCTTATCATCACCTTTCTGTGTCTTGAAAACTGTTCTGACGCTAAAGCCATATGAGTATAGCGCATAATCCAGCGTTGTATGGCCCTTACCATCTAACGCGTTGATATCGACACCCTTCGCGCCTAGAACAGCATCGACTAGTTCCCTGGTAGACCAGTGTGACGCGGCAACATGAAGCATCAGCGTCCAAGAGGGCCAATAGTGACCGTCGGTAGGGTCCAGCCATCGCGTAGGAATGGGGGTGCTGACCTTAATCCCATTCTCGAAGAATTGTTGCAAGAGAAGTGAAACTCCGTGGAAATAACCGCGGAACCTGAATTTATTTGAATCTACACCTGCGGCCAGGAGGAGCCTGCCAGAGTAGCTATCTCGGTGTCGAGCGCTATGTGGAGCATAAATAAGATCCTTGATAACAGCTAGAGCTTTTCTGTTGCTGCTGTATTTCAGAAGCTCTTTGAGAACCATGTTGGATGTTTCTTTAGACATAGGGCCTCTGTGCAGGTAGTACCGGCAGAAGCTCTGAAGACATCGCTGCGAATCCTGGGGATTTGCTGTCCTCAACAAGTCCTCTAGTGTTCGCGGCAACTCGGCGAGAGTAGCAAATCCCACGAGATCGACTATCTCAGGGATCTCGTGCTCTGCCGTCTCTTTATCGATCTCCACAACAACTTCTGAAGACCAGCTTGTTTGCAAAAGTTGAGCCTGCGAAATCTGGGACACCTTTTCGGCAAGATGCGCATATCTCAAGAGATGGGATGGAGAACAGAAACAACCAGAGTCCGATTTCTGCATTGAAAACAGACCTAGTTTCAAAAGATAGAGAAAACCATTTCTCTTCTGTGGGACTTGAGCGGCTAAGTTGACGGCAGATCTCTTGCCTGCGAACGTCTTGACGCTTTGATGTAGGAATTGGACATTGTAAGAGGCCAAGTTCGTGTCTGTCGCATCAAGCTGTGACGGTTGCCATAGTTCACCACCACAATGACCACTAGAATGTCTGATCTCAACGAGGTTACCAGACCTACTCCTGACAAAACGGTACATTTCATCGACTGGTTTTAGGGAAACCGTCTCAGGAAAACCTGCACGGCCGTGTTCGGATGCAAGTTGGAAAGCCCACAGGAAGTCGCGGAGTGTCAGTGGATTAAACGCACATCTCACCAGTTCGAAGACGATGCTGCTTTCCTCCATGTACTTCGGATTGATGCGCTTTTCGACAATGTACTGGTAGAACTCGTGGAGATCAGTTGGCACTGTATCCAATGTTTTGTGTAGGTCACTGAGGCTTTTGCCGTCCGTGAACTCCGGTAGAAGCTCGTCGAGAATAAGCTTGATCCATAAGAATACCCCCTGAGCTAGAGAAAGAATTTTGCTTTTAAGCTTCTGGGCGGCTTCTTTCTCCTTATCCGTTCCATTTTCTAGGCATCGTTGCATTCGGCCATTAGCGGCAAATTTCGCGTTGACAAGAAGAGATATGTCGCCGTCAGTGTGTTCATGGATATGAAATCCGGGAAGGTCTGAGAGCTTATCCAGGAATACTTGTTCCATACGGCTGGAGAAGCAAATCTTGAGGGTCACAGAAGACTTTCGTTTCTTGGTGAGGGCTTGGAGGAACTCAACTATATGTGCACGATCGCCGGCGTATTCATCCAGTGCATCTAAGAAGAGGGAAATAGATGCAGCCAAGTTTCGCTGCTGCAATATGGAATCAAATGCAGCAATGAGAAAGTCGGTCGTCCACCGAAAGCGTTGGAAATTTATTCTATCAGTTTCGCCCCGGAAAGATTCATAGACTGATCCCATCAGTTCAGGAATGTCAGACAAGATCTTGTCAAGGATAGCCCTGAGCAGACCCTCGAATGACTTCTGAATATAGGCGCCACGATCATGGAAGAAGAATGACGCTGTAGAACATTTCGTATCGCTTCTTTCCAGCGCCGCTGCCGTCCGTGGATCTTTCAGGGCCATCTTCATCAAAGTAGACTTCCCCGAGGCTGGCTTGCCTCTGATCCAGTAAAGTGGGTTATCCGATCGTAACCAGGCTTCGAAACCTAGTGATTCCTTGGTGAAGAGCCATTCAAAGGTTCCCTCAAGGGCCGGCTCCACTTGGTCATACCGGAGCTGAGTTTCAGGCGCAGGTAAGTCCCTGATAGCTTGCATATACTTTTCGTCGCGAGCATATTCTATGGCCGAACGTTAGTCTTTGCTTGAAACTCGCTGCTTCAGAGCGTTGAGGATGTAGCAAACCGCACCTGGAACAGCTTTGGTTTTGATTGACTTTGAAAGCGCATTGAAGACCTTGAGGTAACCATTGTCTTTGAACCCAGAGAAGCGACACATGTGCCTGTGATCCGCATTGATCATGTCGATCTGCTCTCTCCCATAGCCTATCCGAGCTGACGAATCCCTGACAACTTTATCCATGGTAATTAGACCAATATCGAGGCGCTTTCCTTCCCGAAACGTGTAGACATCAAACTTGCTCTGTTCGTAGACGCGGGCGAAGTCATCAATCAACCTGTCAAGAATTACCGAGTCAACTTTCAGCTGTCTGAGGATCGAGCGATTCGTGTCGAACAGGATGGCGTTCGCTGCAGCTTTTAGCATGAGGCCCCACTCTGCTAAATCGCTGCCTCGATGCGGTGTACCGAGAAAGAGTGTAGCAATTGTCTGTTGATAGACTTCGTGCAGCTCCTCTCCTGGTGCCTGCCACGAAAGCCTCAACACCTCCTTCAAAAGCAACCCGCCCAGACTGTGCGCGACCCAGACTATGGCCCTCCGCCTGCAACTGTGGGTGGTTCGCCTTCCGCAGAGGTCGTGAAGTAGACTGGTCGCATGATCCGTTATGGTGCCCTGATTCGCCGCGCCGGCAAAGAAATGGCTGACATGGGAGTCGTAACCGTATGTCATGATGCGGCAGTTCGCAAAGTCGCGAGGAAGGAGGTCTTCAGGCCAGAAGCAGTCCTTATCACGATCGACTTCCCTGTGGAAGCGACTAAACACGCTCGGCTTTGACTTTCGTGGGTCTTCATAGTCACCGTAGTACCATGTCTTCTTCGGATGGCCTTGCAGGCCGTGAATTAGAACGATGCTGTAACAAACCGTGGATTAGCATAACAATTCAGGTTGGATCGCGAGGGCCTCCTACTCTGCCACAGCATGGGGAAAGTCATGGAGGATGGTGAACCCCTCATCTTGCACCTCCACCCTTGGTACCCGTACATGCTGATCTTCGTTGCCCCGGTTGCCCATGAGAAAGCGGGCGTGCCATACTCTTGGCGCGATGCTGAAAGGGAGTAGCTGAGTCTCTTTGAGCGAACGTACTAGCGAGGCGGGGATGAAGACGGTCTGGAGGAAGCTTGTAGATCAGAGTAGGTCGGACCGGGGTTTGGTTTGCGCTTTGCAATGGCGATTTGGGCTCGGGGATTATCAAGGTTGGCGCTGTGGATCTGCGATGAATAGTTATGAGAGGCGCGGCCTCCACGCGTATATCGCGCGATAGGATTAAGGAAAATGGCTAGCGCATTAACCTAGATAGCTCGGTCATAACCGTCGCTTTAATGATAGACAGTTTTTGATCTCTGAGCTGCGACTCGAGACACAGTGAGTAAATCGCCAGAAATCTAGGGCTGGTTGGTGGGGATTGATAGCTGCTAGGCATTCGTGGCTAAGGCCACTGGCAGCCACTGTAAGCACTTGCCCACGATAGCGGTCAACCACCTACGTCTAAGAACAGGAAGACATCGCTACATGCAAGTCAGAGAAGAGAGAATCCAACCCGTTTACTATCTCATATCTTAATACCTTGCTTACTAGCTAGGAGGCAGTCGCTTGCGACCTGCCTAGCGTGTAGGTGCCTTACATCAATGCTTTCTTACCGAAAGCAAGCCCTAGCAGTTAACGGTCTTGGTGGGAAAGTCCATTTGACACAGTCTGGTCACTTGGATGTATGAATGTACCATGGATTTCCGTACGAAAAATTGTATGGATTAAAGACTAGGGGGAAAACCTGGGCTTCTCGTCTTTGCACTAAGTACAAGCCCGTACTGTGGACGAAGGCATGTACCTAAAATTACCTAATCGATGTACTTCGTTGATGTGTTCGAGGGGCCCGAAAATGGCACCCGCCTACCAGCCAGAAACGGCATCCTCCACACCTCCACCTAAAGTTATTTTGGAAAAAGACTGCTTTCTGCTCCTTGATTCCAGCAGCTTAGTTTGTTCGTTGATGATATATGGTATGTTAAACTCACTAATACCAAGTTCATCGGGATGTATAAGAGTGAGTTGTTCGTCGAGTATTATTTCAATATCGTTTAATGAGACCAGCTTGGAGACTTAAAAGACTTGCATGAGTCTCGAGGAGTTTGGCTGCAAGTCTTTTTAGATAGTCAGTCACCCTAGAGTTCTGACGGGCTTTTAAGCGTAACGAACATTCAAACCAGCGCGTCGTTAATCAGAAGTCGAGCTATCATACCTTGATTGAAGCATGGCCGTTCCGTTGGGCAGCAAAATTCGGGCAGAGATGCATCGTTCAGTGTTAATAGACGCTTCTTGGATGCAGAGAGGCTCCTCCTCTTCGATCAACTTTGTCCGCCTCAGCTCTACAATATAAACTTCAAAAGCGGCACAATATGAGGACGTGCCTCAGCGCTGCCCTCTCACCTCTGAATATTCTGAGCCGTCAATCAGGCCCACCGCCTCCACGTCCTTCCAATATAAACCTATACGAGTAGAGCCCAGATGGCGTCGTTGAAATCTCAAGTTAAAGGACTGCGCCGAGAAAATGCATTCGGCAAGCACTTCATCCCCGAATGCCTCTTCTTCCAAACCATGACAGACGGCAGACTTAGAGAAGCACTGCAAGCGTCGGAAATCAAACCCTACCAACGTGAAGAAGTTTTCAATGAAGTGCGCCGTCGGGGAAAGAAATTCTTCGGCATCCTTCTTCTTATAGATTCCATAGTGTACCTACCAAGTTTCATCGAGAGAGGCAAGCTTGAGGATGTCATGCTTCCTCTTACGAAAGATGTTCTCACCGAAACCATCGGGTTGCCTGATGAGCAAGCGACTGACTTTGTCGAGAAACAGTGACTATTCGCAGTCCCAACCTTCCGGCGCGGTACCATCAACAGGCGCCTACCCATGGGCTCGGTCCTTCCGTTTGAACAGGAGAAGCGCATTGAAGGAGGTTCTTTCGGCCGTGTGTATGAGGTTATCTTAACCTCGGATCATCAGCTAACTGGCGATAATGTCTTCCCACAGAAGGTATTACTGCGACCACATATATGAGCAATATGCTAGAAAATGATGATAGATCCCACTCGTTCACTCATTAACACATACTCAAGTTCGTTAGGAAAGAGTTTGTGAAAGAAAAACGCCATAAGCGGGAACTCGAAAACCTCTCTATCCTCAATCACATCAGGCACCCTAATATTATCGAACTCTTGAGCTCTTACACATACAACGACGAGAGCCACAATCTGTTGTTCCCGCTCGTGAAACGCGGGAACTTGAAGGACTTCATGAAATTGGAACGCCGCGATACGGAAGACTTTTCTGATGAACTTATTCTGGTTGCCATTGCCGATTTATCTTCCGCAGTCGCGCACCTGCACCAGTTTTCTGAGCATACAATGGAAATGGAGCATATAGGATGTCACCACGATCTAAACCCGGAAAATATTCTCGTCTCGGAAACCACTTTTATACTTGCCGACTTTGGCCTCTCGAAAATCAACCCTTCTGCCGAGGGCTCAGAGGCGGCTTTTCGACCCAGAATTGACGATTATGTTGCCCCAGAGTGCGAAGATTGGGATAACGACCATGAGCCGGGCACGGTAAGAAGATCCAGCGACATCTGGTCCTTTGGGTGTATACTCGCCGAGGTCGTGACATACGTAACTCTAGGAAAGAAAGGAGTCGAAGATTTCCGTGCTGAAAGGAAATACCAGAGGCCGTGCAACACTCATTTTTCTTTTCACCTCGGGCCGAGAGAGTCAAGTGAGAAGGTCATGAACTGGCTCTCCAAATTGGAGGCGTCCTCCGCGAAGCCATTTTCTCTACTGATTCATATCGTTCGAGAAATGCTCGCTCTCGATTATTCCAAGCGGCCCAAGGCACGGGAGGTTACCCTCTTTGTTCGCGCTATTGTCTTATACCAGCTAGCTAGCGATATAAGTGATCAGTTCAGCAGGATTATGGACGTCTGCTCAGCACTCGATATTTTCATCGGAGACACCCGATTCATCTCTTGGAGGCATGCTGCAAAACTGATGAATGTCAATAATGGCGCTGATCTGGGTATTGCTGCTCGGGGCATGATTGACGATTTGGCTCATTTCCATACTGAGCACGACCGCCTGGTACGGCTCCGGGAGCATCTCACCAAGGCGACACCACATGGTGACACAGCTAATACGCTGGATATTTCGTTTCTTTCAAAGATAAACGATGAACTGGACCCCTTCCCAATACCCCGAAGCCCACTCGATGCAAACTGGCGAAAGTATTGATCGGAATCACACGCCGGTTTGGTCAACATAGCCTAGGCCAATTCAGCGATGACAAAGGCTCGCGCCGTATCTGGCTGGACTGGAGACGATATGATTGTCATCACAACTCGGATGAGGACGCCATGGCTCAACGGTATAGACAGAGCTCCAAGTTAGTGGAGCTGCTGCCTCAGGACAGGCCAGAATCGCTCCAGACGCCTCGCTGTGTTCTTTCATCGACCACAGACAGACTTCGGGCTCATATTCGATGTTCCTCGCGATGACTTAACGGCTTGAGGACACCCGTCGTGAATACAATCAAGAATAAGTCTCCGGCCGACCTAGACGATGGATTCAAGGTTGCGTCAGTTCTGGCCGGCGCTTTACTTGACTTCATTCTCTTGGTTGGCTCCGTAAGAGCTTTACGACGGAAAACACCATGTTCTTCAACTATCGCCTAATGGATCAACGGGTGAAGTCCTCCAAAGCACTTGGCTTGTTGAATTCAACCACAGCCGACGTGACGAACCCTTGGGCTTCACCTCTGGTCTGGCCGACACCCAACTTGACATGTACCAGCACCCGGTGTATCTTGAGGAGAGAAAGGGCTATCGAGCAGAATTCGATTACTCTAGCCTCGGCATAATACTAATAGAAACAGTCTATTGGGGCACATTTAACAAACTCTTTGGACGCTGGGAAGGGTCCTACGAGAGTCGACGCCGGAAAATTCTCGAACACCGGGTTCCGAGCCTAAGGCACATTATGGGGAGGGATTATTCTGAGGCAGTGAGGTATTGCATTGAGGGGGATATGGAAGACGCGGGCTCGACGACGATGAGTACGAAGGAAGTTCAGCTGCGGTTCACGCAGAAAGTAGTGGACCGCTTCGCGGGGTGTTTAGTTGGGCAGGTCAACGCAGAGAGCCCCGGAGCTAGGTCGAGGTCTCTAGTTGTAAAGCTGCAAGAAAAGTAGTTCATAGCATAGGTTTGCTTTAGCATCAGGAGAACATGGGAGAAATTAGTCTTCCTCTACTCGGCCGAAGAATTGCACTGCCCTATGATGTATCTACGATGGGCTCTATCTCATCCTAGGAGCCGACGGGTCACCCACAGAGCAAGCGAGATGCTCAACATATCATTGATGAGCAGAGACGTACATGTAAAATGCAGGTCCCATTAACTCTTCCAAGAGAGGAATATAGTATGATGGTTGGTGATGGCTCAGTCGGGAACTTCTCATCCTCGTCAAGATAGACACATCTCTCATCATGGGAATGCCAACTGCAGGAATGAACTTCAATAAACAAAAAACCTTCTAATAATTACACCTGTTTTGCTCATGTTTTTGTTGGCCCCCGCTGTGCTTCGTCCCATGAAACTAAACCGTTTCGTTATAAGTGCGATCAATAATAAAACCCTTCATAAAGTTATGTTTCCCTTCCCTGCCATCCGAACAATGCTAGATCAAACACAACGCCGAGTACTCAGACAGCAATAAAAAAAAAGTACAAGTGAAAAAGAAGAAAAAAAAAGGTGAAAAACAACCTTCGACGCGAAGGGAAAAGAAAAGAAAAACACCACTCGAAGCTCACGGCTTCGCCGAGATCATGACCAAGCATCATCTCAAGGCTCTCCCTCACGCAAAGCTGTCCTCAGCTAGCCACCTGCTCGTCACCGTATCTCCATCTCTCCTTTCATCTCTCTTGCGGTCCTCTTCACCGTCCCCAGGAAGAAGCCCTTCCCTAACAAGCGTCTCAAACACTTCGTCCTTCGCCAGGATGACTTGCCTCTTCACAACCAACCCATCAAGAACCTTCAATCTCGCGCAGCACCCCACAAACACAACCTCATACAGCCTCCTCCTCAACCGCGTCGCCTCATCAAGCCTGCTCGCATACTTCGCATCCCTCTCAGGATCCGCCTCAGGTAGAGAAAACCCATCTTCGCCACCGCCGTTGCCGTCCGCGCGCACAAGCACCTGCAGCGGCGGATAGAACCCCAGCGTCATGGGATTATCCCTGAGGTCCAGCCTCGTCAGGTGCGGAAAGTCCGTCAACAGCTCCGTTACCGCCGTGGAGTCTGCGAGCCTGTTACCCGCCGCCAGGAGCTTCTTCATCCGGGGCACGAAGCGCAGCGGCGACAGGTCCGAGATGGCGTTCGAGTTGACGTTGAGCGTGCGCAGGTTGGGCATGAGCTGGCCGAGATTGGGAGGGAGAGACTGCAGACCGCAGTTGGCGAGCTCGAGGAGCTGGAGGTTGAGGAAATCGACCTGCGGCTCGAAGCACTTGATGTAGTTGCCCGAGAGGAACAACTTACGCACCTCGTACGCGCTCGAGAGGAACGATACATCTAGGGACGAGCTGCCCTTTTGCTCGCGCAGGGAGAGGCTGTCAAGATAGCGCGCCTGGGAGAATCCTGTAATCTTGGTCATTTGGTTTCTATCTGCGTGCAGGAGCCGCAGCTTGGGCAGCTCGCTGAGATCTAGAGTCTGGAGCTTGTTGTCGCTGAGATCTAGGTAGCGTAGGCCGTGCAGCTTGCTCTCGCATTTGAATGATTCGAGCTGGTTTCGCTGCAGCTTGAGAGTAGCGAGCGAGCCCAGCATTTCGACATTCCTGATAGATCTGATTTGGTTACCCGCCAGGTCTAGTTCCGAAAGCCTCTCGAGTCTGGTTCCTTCAAAGTCGATCTCCTCGATGAGGTTGTTTCTCGCACGTAGACTAAGAAGCCCATCGAGTTCATTGACACCTTCTAGGCTGGTCAGGAGGTTATTGTCCGCTTTGATGCTTCGCAGGTGCACCAGGTTCTTCAGCGCCGACAGGCTTCGGATGTCGTTGTCAGAGATATCAAGATACTGGAGGTTGGCGAGGTGGTCCCACGAAGTCAGCTCTGAGAGCATGTTGTGGCTGACTCGAAGGTGCCGAACCGAGGATGGCACTCCGTCGAGATGCCCTAGCGCGTTGCTCGACGCGTCGAGGCTGACAAGTCCCCCGCAGAACTCGTCCAGCATGTGGAGACTCGAAAGGCGCTTCTCCTGAAGGTCAAGGGACACGAGGCTATCCCAGAATGGCTCGGACGGCTCGACCTCCGTCAACCGATCTACAAGCTCGCGGATCGTAACTGACATGACCTTTTTGGAGCCATCACCGGACACTAGGTGCCGATCCCCCATGATGTAGCTGACCTCGAATCCATAGGACTGGTCGGCGTTGTTCATGGTAAACTCCGAGAGAGGGCTGAGAGAGAGGTTTCCGATGTTCTGGCCGATGATGGCGCTTGCATCTCCATCGATATCCCCCGCACCCCTGGTGCCTGTGGACTTGATGATGAAGCTAACGCTCCTGCGACGAGCATCCGGTGTGACGTGCTCAACGGCGCTATGCTCGCCGACAATGCTGACCTGCCTTTCCTGAGACGCGGCCGCTGAAGCTCCGCTATCCTCGTCCTGCTCATCGATCCGCGATACCGGTCGAGGTACGAACGCTACTTTGGCGTACGATGCTTGTCGGCCATAGCTCCGAGATCCCTTGCGATAATTGGAGGGTATGCCGTTGGGTTTGTTGGCACTACCCGCTGGTTCCCTCACCGGAGAGTCGTCCTGTTCAGCCACAACTTCGATGTGGGATTCGTCCTCCGACAGGTCGTTCAAATCTTCGGGGAGGACATCCCGGATGATCGAAGCCACTGGCGATGAAAATGAAATGGTGAGGTTTCGGCGCTTGGATGGCGTGCGGCTCTTGTCACGACCCTCGTTGATGGTGATTTCATGTTCCACCTCTTCCTCCTCATCACGAGCCGGCGAAGTTGCCGCCTTACTTTCCAACTTTGTCAGCTCGTCTCGAGCACGCGAGAGGGCATCGTTTTCGTCAAGTGCCGCGTCGGGTGACAGTGTAATGAATCCCTTCTTTCCAGATGGTGTTTTCAAGGGGCTGGAGGGCGATGCAATATTTTCTAGACCAATGGCTGGATGCTCCTTCCTAGCTGTCGCAAGCTTCAAGTTCCTCATCTCCATCGTCATATCAACGGAAAGATCGGGGATGCTGGCAAACGGGTCCTCCTCGCTGTCTTCCGAAGGCAAAATATTGGCCGTCATTTGCGCAATGTTACCGTGCTTCTTCCTGACCCAGACCTGATTTTCTTTATCGAGATACATGCTCCCGACCTGATCCGGAATCAGATGGCTGACGCTCTGGGGAGCAATCGTCTTCTTAGTGTCCGAAGTTCGGGAAGAACTAGTACGGTTCGTAGAGGAGCCACCCGACGAGGTGGATGGGAACGTGACACCAGTCTGATTTCCGGAGTCAACATTGTCGTTTTGGGTGATACGAATATTAGGCGGATCGCTAAACTCTGCATCCTCGGGCATGTCTGCGAGATTAGTCCGGCTACGGGTGCTCAGGCGCAGCTGTCGCTCAACCTCCTGAGCCGTGCGAATCGCCTCCCTCGCAAGGCCTATGGATCGAACCGAGGACGTGATGACTTCACCCATATCACTCATTTCCTGGTACTTCTTCAATCGTCTGAGGATCTCAGGATCTTCCTGTCGAGCGGGCACGGCTCGGGCCACCGGTGGGCCGTCACGACTGGGGGGCCGAGAGAATGGTTCTTTTGTCGATTCCTGCCAACTGTCATCTCCATACGGCTCTGGATCGCCTGAGAATGCATTTTCTGCCTCAGATTCCTCGACGCTTGCAAGTGCAGTCGGGCGGACTTGGTTTCGGATCATGGCCATGATCTGGGCGGCCTCATCAAGGAAGTCCTGCGTCTTCATGGATGGCTTGCGCTCGGATTCGGTGGCGATCATGGAAGCTCCCGTAGTGGTAGGCTGTGTATTTCGGAGAGGGGAGCGCTTGAGCTTGCTTCCATGCGATGGGATGCTGTCTGCCAGGGGATTCTTTTCGCGTTGCAGCGAGCTTCTCTGGCTAGGTGTCGGCGTGCGCGGGCGGAGAATTTGGCGGTGCGCAAGCACCTCAGGATCAGCCAGCTGTTGCACTTCGCCGGGGCGAGCGTCCTTCCTCTTCTTTCCGATCGCCACCTGCATTTGCTTGTGGGTGCCTTGTACGGTATCTACGTTCGCAAATTCTTCTTCCCTGCCGTAGGCAATATCGGATTTGTGTAGGGTTCGGCGGCGTTTCGGGGTTGGATCCTTCGAGGGCGACGTCCTCGGTCTCTTTCCTTCGGAGCCGCTATCTCGTTTGGGCGTATTGATAAATCTATGGCTGTTGCCGGATGCATTGCGCGACCTGGATCCACCGCGCAACTCCGACTGTGATCCGGATGCTGTTGATTTTCTGCGACGTCTCCTGATAAAAAGCTGGCTTACATCCGACGGCGAGGAATCAAGTTCCGCTCCAAATGCTGGCGGTATATTTTCTCGCTGGGATGCGTCGCCGTCAAATTCCCCACCGATAGACTCGCCGTCTGCCGAGAATCCGGACACATCGCTCGTGAACTGATAACCCTCGAGGTCTCCGCCACCGAAGCGACTAACTGACCGGTGCCTTTGCTCTCTTAGAGGCACTTGAGATTGCTTATCGCGCGGGCCTTCGACCGAAGCCTCAAAAGGGTTTGTCTGAAACGATTGTCGCGAAGAATCTGTCATCTGTTCCTCGAACTGGCTGATGCGTCGCATCAAAGTCTGGTTTGTGAATGTATCGTAAGGTCCAAAGAGCTTCAAGGGGCTTCCGCCGCTGGCTTGGAGATTGCGATCTCTCTTGTCTGGGCTCGGGTGAGGTGCTCGCGGAAGTTGTGGGCTCATGTCAAATGCCACATGTTGGTTTCCTGGTCCTGCCCTAATGCTCGGGAATTGTTTGGGCGTGCTCGCTTGTAGAGACTCCTCGGGGAGCATCTCGGACGATTCGTTACCGACCGGACTGAGGAGACGGTGTCGGAAGGAGCCTTCGGCGGACCTACCGCCTCTCCGAAGGTTTAGAAACCCGCCGCTCCGTACGTAATCTTCAGTTGTATCGGCGGATTCCTTGAAGCGCTGGGGAGGGCCATCTAGCGCGATGCTATCTTCCACGGCAGAGTCTAGAAGCATTTGGTTGACACGCAGGTTTTCTAACCTGGCTCGCAACTGATCGGCCGGGAGGTCCATGGGCGCGAAATCGATTTGTCCGTCGCCGGAACTGTGCTTAGATAAGAAGATAGGACTAAAGTCTTCGTTTTGAACAACGCTCTGGCTACTCGGTTTCCGAGATTCTTTCTGAGGCGGTTGAGGCTTGCGTTCCGGTTGTTCTACCAGGCTGTCATTTTCTTCTTCTTCGACCACCTCGCTATGTCCTTCAAAGGTCTCGTCTTGGTGTATGCTAAAGTCAAGCTCACTCTGTAGGCCCACTGACTCGTCCGCCATTCGATATCGCATCTCCCTGGCCCCTTTACGGGGACTGGGACTGGGAGTTACGTCGTCATGCCTTACTGGGCGAGAGTCTTCTGAAATTGCGCTATCATCTAGGACGGGAGGGGGTCGGAAAGCAGGAGGGCTCGAGGGTAGGGTGGTCTCGTGCCGGACGCTGTCGTCTTCTACAAACGGGTCCTCGGTGGTTTCGGTAATATTCTGCACAGGAGGGGGCCTGAAGATGTCTTCTAGACCGGTAGCAGCCGAGCAGAATAGGTCGCGCTGCTCACCGTAGGCCAATTCGCCGTAGACTAGTCGCTTCTTCCACTCGGGCGTGTGGCCTTTGCCCTTTCCAGGAGATGCGCTAGGAGAGCGATGTTGCACTGTGTTGTGAACGACGGAGTTGTTTGTGGCTGCCGATACCGATCGGCTAACATATCGGCCTTTCTGGCTCCTCAGAGAGCCCGCATTACTGGATGGTTTGGGGATTCCGTTTTTCGGTAGGGTGATGTTGATATGACTGAGACTTCGTTCGGCAAGGACGTTAACACTGCTATTGTTGGTGCCAATGAAAGAGCTCGTGGGAGCGCCCACTGGTCTTGGTATTCTACTCCCAAGACCCTTGGGGTGGGTTGGTCTTCGATTTTCGTTAGGAGAAGATGACCTTCTGGGTTGGATCTGGGCGATTGACGATTCATCGGATCGAGGTTGGGAAACCCAATCCTCTGATAGGGAGTCGAGCCACGCATGCGCCATGGCTCTGTTTCTGGATGGGAAGTTTGCGTGGGGAATGTTGTGGTGTTATTGAGGGTCCATGAAGTCGAGAGGGAGAAAACGGGAGTCGGGAATATGTCTGCTATCGTCGTCGAGAAGTCTGATAAAGAAGATGATATACGTATGGCTGAACTGGTAGTACGCCTCTTTTCGCGCTCGGAATAAAAGAAAGAAATAAAAGGAAGAGAAAACTTAAAAGGACATCAATCGTTACCTTGATTCTTGTTGGTGCGACATCCAGGAACGCGGGCTTCTCCCGCGTTTGCGATGAGGTTGAAAGGCAACAGAGGCGAAGGGTTGTGATTGGCTGATCAGGGTTGCTATGTCAACAAACATGGATGCATTGGTGAGGTGGACCCTTGCCCTCCATAAAGATGAGTCACGTGATGTTACGTCGAGTTTGCGTGGAGGGATGGCAGCTGTCATCGACTGATATGGCTCGAAATATGCAGCCAGCCATCTGCATGGAATCGGAAGCCTGATCGAGTCAAAAGGGGAGCGATTGCGCCCCGAAAAGAGCTCAAATATGGCAAATGAGGTAGCATGTAGTCTTCTCACTATATACTGTAGTTCCTTGCCTATTTTCTTCGAATTTACATCAAGGGCGCCGTGTCAATTCTTCAAGATCGAAAACCTCTTAACGCGAGATCACGTGCAGGCGCGGGGTGTCGCGTCTACTCGTCTCCCATGGTAACGCGCCTTCCCCTGGAACCACCCGAAAATGCATCTCCACTTCACAGCAGGCGACTCCCATGCATTTCCCGAGCGAAATGCTGTAATCCAGATAACCTCCCTGATGCGCATTACCCGACGGATGCGGATGCTGTAACCCGAAGTCCGAACGAATTTGACAATCTCCAATGCACTCATAAGCCCTGACACTTGGCGTTTCCACTATGTCGTCGTTGGCCTCCGTTGGGGACGACTACGAGCCTCTCGATAGGCTTTACTGCCGAGTGCCATATCTCCTGCAAGATGTGCTCGCCAAAGTACATATCAACTCATCTCCGGCAAGCGAATCGAAGTGTAATCGTTACGAACATTTTGGGCAACGATTTCTATCCGGGCATGCGCCCTTCCTATTGACTGCGGCTCTTCGAGGTCCGTTTGACTTATCATCTGGCTGGCAAAATCCTTGGGACCCGAGTGCGGCTGAAGTTCGATGTCCCCAACTCACCACGACGAAACAACAACCTACTCCATGCCGAATCACAGACACCCAAGCCGCTACGGTGTGCCCTTCACCGGCCTCCCCCTGTTCGAAGAGGCAATCTTCGGCATCTATATATCTCCCGAGTCCTGTGAGCTTGCAAGCAGATACTCACCCATTCCTAGAACGAGATGAGCTCATTCGGGTTGAGAAGTGGAGGGATGTAGTGAAATCTAATGTGCCAAAGAAGGATGATTTCTGGGTATCAAAGAGCCAATCGTCGACTAAGCGACAAGGTGAAGATATATCTTGGCTGCGGAGGAGATCCGACAAGAAGCTCCGAACAAGTTATCCCGACTCAAATTCGACGGCGAATGCCGCCGGCATCCCTGATAAGGAACCCAACAAACCGATGGAAGCTGAATCAGATACGTCATCTGCCACTACATCCTCTTCGGAAGATGACCTTATTCCCAACCGCGCCCCGCACGTTGCTATTGCTCCGGTGAAGGGATCTACGTCTGCGCAGACTCGAAAGAACCAGTTTGCCGCTTCTGCTCCAGTAGCTCCACTGCCTCAAAGCACTAGCCGAATCACTCGACGCCGGTCCTCACAGGATTCCTCCAACCCCGTGAGAAGAATATCCTTGAGCCAGCCAGCTGGCCAGTTGTCGACAAATCTGACAAGTCTGAGGATGTCTCAGCCTATTTCTCAAAGTCAGCCCTCAACGAGACGACTTTCAATTCATCGCCACTTCTCTCTGTCCAAGGATAAACCTGTTCTTGAACGACCACTCGAGGATACCAGTTCCGCAACAGACAGCTCTGATGAGTCGGAAGATCCCATCGCTACCATGAGCAGAGAAGATCGTCCTCGTTCGTCTCAGCAATCAATATGTTCCGCCAAATCTGACCTGCGAGATGCACCGCATCCTACTGAGCCTCTGCCAATGGATGTGCCACCAATGGGAGAAGACGAACTCTGTTCTGAGCTCACAAAATCTGACCAACCCAAGGATGACGCCGATCTCTCCATATCTGCGGAGGATGTTCAAATGAAGGATGATGGTATATCTACGCCCCTGGAGCTTACAAAAACAGGAATTAGCGATATCACCACCCCTGTAAAGGGCGGTATCCTCGCGAAGAATGACAACAAGCTCGACTTGCATGAATCTGATACCACCAAGGGCTCAAGCGATTCACCTAGTTTTAGTGCCTCTGGAATTGCGGACGTCTCAACCACGCTCGTGGAAGATGAGTCCAAGGCCATCTTGTGTGCATTGGAGATTCATCCCAAGGAGAGCGCCTCGCCGATGAAAGGCTCAGTCGTCTCTGATACGAAGAATATTAAGGAAGACCCCGAACTGCAAAGTCCAGGCTTACAGGATAACAAGGTGGAATTATCGTCGCTTCAATCCTCACCTCCATCACAGACGCCCAGAAAATACGATATCAAACCCCCCGCCCAGACCCCAGACCTGCGGATTAAGCCGGAAGACCAGAGTCCCTGGATGGAAGAGCCGGATCGGCCCGTTGTTGAGGAGACTAATCAGGAAAGGGGAGCATCAGGAAGTGAGGGAACGGTAGCTCGGGCGACGCCAGATCTGCTGGAAACACGAGAGGAACAGTCACAGTCCATCATTATTCCGGAAGAAGCGCAAAGCCCATGGACGAAGGATCCCTCGCAGCGAGTCGAGGTGAATAACGCTGTGGTCGAACACTCGAGCCCTCAACTTCCAGAGACAGCTCCGCGGGACGTACAAGTTGAAGCTGCGTCTGACCCAGTAGAGAACGCGCCAAACCCACCTTCAGACGTCTCGAATGCCAACTTCTCCATCCGGTCCTTTTCGAGTTTCATGACGCCTCCGGCGAAACCACGGTTTGCCAACGTCCCTGGTTTCGATGGGCGCCTTCCCCAGACACCCATTCTTCTCGATGCTGCACTGGACAACCCATGGCAAAGCAATTCCCACCCGAAGAAGAAGCGCGTCTCTTGGGCACCACTACCTCATGAAGAGACGCCCGATGCCAGAGAGTCAAATCCGCCACCTTCCTCGCACTCCCGGTTTAGCCGCGCCTCACCTCCACCTGCCGAGCCTATTCCAGACGAGGTCGAAGGAGACGGAGAGGCATTTAGGAAGCACTTTGTCCTTGTCAAGCGCCGCGCCGACCCCTTGAGACAGCGTCTACTCCCCTCAGCATCGCAGCAGACCCAGAGAAGCCCTCAGACGGATGCCATGGCACAGGCGTTCCTTACGGCGGACCATGTGGTTCCACAGGCCGGACAGCTTAAGGGGGATAAGGAGAACGTGGAACAAGAGCCCGTCGATGATGTTGACGCCGTGTTGGGGAATCTTAATGAGTTCCTGGATACATGGGATCTTGATGCTGACCTTGAGAGGTCAAGGACGAGCTTGGGATCTCACGACGCAGGCGCTGCGGCTAACCGCATGCTTCTTGATCCGGAAATCGGTGGGTGGTAAAGGCTCATATCGACCTCTGCTATAACGCGGACTACTCTTGAAATGCTACGCTTGATTTCTACTATTCACTTTTCACTCTGTATTTTACATTAGCCTCAATAGGCGGGTTTAGAATGGGGTTCGACAAAGGCATGGCTTCGGGGGGCATAGGGTCATGAGGCGGTTGTAATTGTCTTCACACAAAGTTAGATGTTCAAATGATACCACTAGTTGCTTTTCTTCTCATTGATTCACCGCATCTTCAGCTCTCTCGGGATATCCAAAGCTCTCCTGATCGGATGGAGAGCGGTCAGCATAGCTCCGGGGAGAAGCGATATTTCGGACATGAGCGAGAGAACAGGCCCGTCTCCCCCGGAAGGACCAATCCCCCTCTGCTCCCGGAGCACAATGGAAGTCCTAAGGTCGTCTCGAGAAAAGACAATTGGAATCTTCGGACACCGACAACATCCCATCATTCCGATCTTCCCATCCATGATCTCATTTCCAGTTGTCCCGAGAAACGTGTATCCTCGTAAAAACTCAACAAATTTCGCCTCGCCTCACATTCACACCCCCCTCCATAAGCAAACAAGGACTTAAAAAAAAGAAAATACCAGGGACGTAGAAGAAATGAAGAAAATTTTCAGTTGGTCAGGTATATACCGCCGAACGAACCAACCCACGTACCTCCCACTTCCCCGGTTCCATCGTTGCTACTAGAGTTCTTCTACCGTATAGGCTAGGCAAGGGGAGGGGGTGAGGGAAAGCGAACCCACCCAAGTTACGGGGTGAGCACATGGGAGATCGGGAGGCGTTGTTTGGATGGACAAGGGGAAAGGGGTGGAAAGGGTTCGATTCGAAGGTGGGTAGCTACTAAGTCCGTCAGGAACACTATGCGTCACTCCGGTTGGTAGGTATGGAAGAGCTTCAAAGTTCCCTTTGTGGGGTAATAATCACCTTCTCTCCTGGGATAGCTCATCACCTTGCTTGTTCTGCCCAGTACGAAGTACGCTGGAGTAGGTCAATCTACGAAGTACAGTACACTACACACCTCCGCGGCTTGAGGTACCCAAGTCCAGGGGACAAACGATAGAAGCTGAGTGCTACAGGAGGGACGAAAAGGGGGCGGTGAAGTTCGGCTTTACTACCACGTATAATACCTCTTACATGGCCGAACGTGGTGCGTGCCTTGGATCCATGTGCTGTTGCGAGACTGCTCACTGGGCTATTGAACCCCATATACCTTTGTATAGCGCCATCCACACAGGCCCATCCTCATTTACTTCGTAGCAGAGGACATTACTCTGGACACGTCTCCATTCCAGGTCGCCTTGAAACTTTCGGTGTAGGTTCGGTCGTCTCGTCATGTTTCTCTCCTTGCTTTAGCGACACGGTAGTATGATGGGTTCGTGCTTCCGGGTCTCTCTTTCGACCCAATGAGGCTTGAAGGCTTCGCAACGAGGGCTTGGGATGGGAGCTGGATGGAGCGCAATTAGCATTGAGTGCCGAGGAGTATGATAGTCAAAATGGGGCCATGGATCTTGAGGGCTTGGTTCCGAATCGGTGGTAGACAGCCGCCTGACTGCAGAGCGTCTACGTCACTGTAGCCTGTAGACCGGAAGGTATGGACCGTAGGGCACCATGAGCCAAGATTGTGAGAAGTGATGAAACGAGAAAGTGCGTCGTCTTAGACAGAGAGCAGTATGAGGAGAGGGTGGAGGAGTACGAAATATAGGTTAGGCAATGTCTTGGTAGACTGCCCTGGCAGCATCCAGTCTACACTACTTGAGCAGCTCGCCCAAGCTAAGCATATATCGTGCTAGTCTGTAGGATTAGCAACTGTGAAGGGCCGAGTCTGCCGCGGGAACTTGGCACCAAGAAAGGATTCTTGTTCTGCATGAAGATAACGCTGAAAGGAGCAGAGACTAAGGAGAGCTTCACACCCAAAGTTCTCGACACTCGGGCACTTCCCAGGTCAGCAAGCCAAAAAGTTTCGGGCACGAAGGCTAAGTTGCAGCATCACTGCATCCCAAGGTGAGCTAAATGGTTTATTCGGACAAACGGGGCATGCCGAAAAGAGGAGTTTGCGACAATTTTCCTCATTTGGCCACTGCACACGAGACGCAATGCAATATCATCCATTCCCAAGTTGGGTGAGGGGAGGGCGGGAGGGAAGAGACGACGCGGGCCAGGGTTCAAAGGATAGGAAAGGGATAAGGAGAACCAGCTGCGCAGCGTCAGAACCGAGCAGCCTGGTGCGGCAGGAATCCTGTGGGTTGAAAATCATGTTGCAAGTTTATTGCTCTTTTTGTCGCAAATTATTTCCCTGGCAAGCTTGCAAGGCTCAGTGGTGGCCCTGCTGGGTGGGAAAGCTCCTGTCTTGGGAGGTCGTCGTGGACCACGTTTCCAGATGATTGGACGCAAGCGCTCGGCGAGCCGCAGGCCCTCGTCCTCACGGTGGTGAGGTCAACAACACGGCTCCGGATTCCGCGGGTGCTACGATCCACATTTAGAGGAAGATCCTGGAGCGCGTATCAAAACTAGAAGGCGGGGAACCAGAAACTGCAATAAAAGTCTCGGGGATCATTGTGCACTCGCCTGCATAAATCCACTGATGCAGGAAGACTAGTGAGAGGTGAAAGGGAGTCATGACTAGATGCCAATTGCTGTGGCGAGTGCCAATGGATCGAACCATGGATAGAGTAAAAACGATCAACGGGCGGGGATAATCGTCCATCCGTTGCAACTACGATTTTAAATCGTCATCTGTCGCGAGCCGTCCCGTCGTTCATTCGAAGACACCATCGTGGTTCGACTTGGGGATAGCTCCCTTCCGACCAGTCTCTGAAGTGGCGCGGAAATAAATAACCGCATCGGCGGGGAAGGGCGAGCGGCGCTATCATAGTGTAGAATACTTGGGATAATAATTGTATCCTATACATGCGGGAAAGGAGGTTGGGGAGGAGAGCGGCAGATGGTACGGAATATGGGGGAAATCTAAGACTAGGAGGAAAAGGTTAGATCGTGGGCACCTGGGGAACAATTACAAAAAGAAGAGATCATGGCGTGAGGCGAGAACCCCAAAGATGTGGCCAAATATCGCATCGAAACAGGGCTTCATCATACAATGGGCGATGTCTTGGAGAGATATGGTCGCATCTCATGGTCAACAAGCCGTCACTTGCGCGATTCTGGGGCAGTCGTCTCCCTTCCGAGTCTTTCTCTTTCTCTTATCCGCCAGGAACTGCGCTGATTGTCTCTGGCTCACTCTCGCTTGTCTCATTGGCCCGAGCACATGGCGGATCCGGCTCAGGGGAGCCAGGGGTTGTGATTGGTCGTATTTCCGGAGAGGAGAACGGGAGGAGCCTTCGCTGAAGCTCCGAATGATAAGCAGAAGTTCAAAGCCCGGAGAAGATGTGTTGTTGGTTTGCTGGCTTGGATGGTTCTTGAGGGGGAACTAAGACTACGGGGAAGAAGAAGTCGGGTTGGGGGCCACGGTACGGTGTGGGCTTAATAGACGCCTCCCATTCGACAGTTCGACCGTGGCTGTTAAAATCGTCCATTCGGGCAGAAACGTGGTCGTACTCGAAGCAGGAAACAGACCTTTGACCTGACGGGCCCAGTGCAACAGCGGACGCAACTCAGACCGTCTCTTGCACCCAATGACGAAGATGTTCGGAAGGAAATGCCAATTTGCACTCAACACACGTACTCGCATCACGTACGATGTATCCTCTTGCGTGGCCAAGCCCTATTGCATAACAAAATAATAGTAGAGTAATAGAAAAAACCCGAGAGGGGCCCAAAAAAATACGAAGTATCAGTGAGAGAGTGAGAAAGGGGCAGACAGGGACAGCAATGAGAGACGAAGGAAAAAGGAAAAGAAAATGAGCCTTGCGGCAAGCAACAGGAGGAAGCTTCGAGCGAATCAAAGTGACGCGAATATGTACCGACTATTGAGTATTTTCGTCTGGCGTTGGATTGAGGCAAACTGTGTGACATCATGGATGAGCCCAAGGTTGAGAAATAACAACGGCACGAGATTCACTGTGGATGTTGAGGGTCAAAGTTTGGTAGCGTCACAAATCACCTGCTGGTGTACTAGTTTATGTTCCTTCGTATTTAAGGTTGCGCCTTCTTTCCGGTGTATTGCTCTACGCCTGGACTCAGTACTGAGGTCGTCCAACGAAGCCGGTTCTCAGCTCCTGCCATCGAACTAAACTAATCATGCGCGTTAATCACGAGGCCTGGCCAGCTTCAAGCCTAGGAAAGAACACCCAGTGACGGTGCTCAACAGTCGGAAAACCATTATTTGGAAGTGCTATTACAAGTCAACGCATGGAAGCCAGAGGAATCAATTGGCCAACTTGGGAGGAATCGGGCAACCCATGACAATTGTCTCTGCCGTGTAGCCATCCAAACATTGAAGATTCAAATATCAAATATACATGACTGCTCATCACGCCTATCCTCTCTTCCCAACAGATCAGTGACTGCTGTGATGATGACGATGAACTTCTCAGAGCACGCAAGTGGTAGTTTACCTGCCTCGGTCCAGGCCCGGCCAGCCAGGCGATGAATCAAATGTCCTGCGTGTTTGGATCCTGGCGAAACAAGCTTGCTGATCCCTTGACCCACCCGACTTTGCGCCGGAGAGTCGAACATTGAGCAAACCGCTAATCTTGATAGCGACAAGTCGCCAAACCACACAACGCACTAGTGCAACCGGGCACGGTGCCCCTCGATTGGGTAACATTGGATCATTGGGCGGCCTCAATGGGTCCTTCCTCTTAGTTCTTGTCCTTGTGCAGTCCTTCACTCTAGTTCATCGTGTAAATACCCACAGCCTGCTGAAGTACACTAGTGTACGCTACACTCCACTAGTGAGTGTATGTACAATACAACGTTGAAAGTTGGACAGCTGGGAGTTATTATGGGGTTGATTAGAGACGAACTAACCTTTCTCAGTGTCTTTCGAAGTGGTTCTTCGGTAATTATTCGATTCATTGTTGTTCAAATGCACAGCTGCAGTGTAGTACTTCGTAGTGGACTTTGTAATGAATTGACACGAGGAGGCAACTCGGTGGTAATTCAGCAGCTTACGTATCAATTGATCCATTGACCGATCATCCATCAGGGTCAAGATCCACTGTCCTGGAATCCAAGACCCATCTTGATGGTGTCTGTCCAAAACTAACAGATGGGTTACAGTGTGTATTCTCTTGAGCCACACTCTTATCAGGAAATAGTCTTTGAACAGCCCAGAAGGAGTTGCATCATCTCTAGCCAGATGACCCCCCGGGATGAGTAGAAGCAATCAATTGATCTCTCAAGTTTGAAGCTTGGCTGTGCGCTGCCACCTGAATCGGATCGAATTTGCTTCTATTGATTCATCAATGTCCGCTATCAATTGTTTGCCCATTTTTCGTTTTTCGCATTGTGAAGTAGTACTTATACAGTGTGGGATACTCTGCTCGCACCTATTTGCCGTCTTGGCACCACATGTACAGATGTTGCTTGTGCGTCGCCAACCAACTTGTTGGTCTTGGGACTTGACAATTTACTGGACAGGCGCGGCGACCACTGCCCCTCCCCGAAATTCCGAAGAAGGCAAAAAAATCTACCTATATAACAGTGCCCCGCACCTGATTTTAAGGTCTAGGTATATGTACTCCTACTCCCTCTTGCTCAGGCAGGAATTACTTTTGCAAAGGTATATTCGGACGGGATCAATTCCCGTATTCTTTTATTTCTTTTTTCCCCTGTTCTCGTTCTTGCAACATCTGAAGGTCCGTCGAAATTTCATGATCCTGAAGAGCTGGTCTGGCCCCTGTTTAAACCCGGAACTATAGCTCAGGAGCGCCGAGGCTACTTACTCGGAACGCTGTAGACCGCCTGTCTCCTTATCATTTGATCTTGGTTTTCTGCGTCGCATCAGCTGTCTTATCAGTCTCTATCTATCTGGTCCTGCTCGGGCTCGACTAGAGAAAGTCGGTTTGGGGCTTGGATATCTTTTTTCCTATTAACCTATCTCGTGTGTGTTGTTTCGAGGGCGCAATCGTGTCTCACCTCGGAAGCGTCATCTGCCCTAGCCTGTGTCAAATTTCGGGGTTCCTTTTCCAATATCACCAAACCCACATCCTGAGTCTTCCTCAAGGTGTGGTTGCTGTCTGGTGGTTGTCTCTCAGAACAGACCTAGGCAATTGAATCCTTTTCTTGGCCTGGCTCCTGCACGCACTCCCCGCCCCAATAACACGCATTACGCATACAACGCATCCTGTACCTCAGTATACAGCAAGCGCCCCTTCTGTCACTGCAGTCAGACTGTGTACGTATCCGTACCGCTCCTTCCTGCGTTCCTCCACCAGCATCGACGTCGGATGCACTTGCTCTCCGCAAACCTCCCATGTAAACGCTACCTTTTGGGACCGACTTGGAACAATCGGACTCTTCTAATTCAGCCCTGTCACCTTCCCACCCTTCACACTTTTTGCACACCTTTACCACCCTCAACTTCCCCTTCATTCCAAACCAAGCCTAGGCCTACGGCAGCCGCTTCCCTATTAATTCATACTTACAAACTACCCTCTCCTCGGTACACTACAGGGTACTGATCGATAACCGTACCCATACCTTATACAACCCTAGTCTCTTTTCTTCCTCTCACTTCTCCCTTTTTCTTATTTTACCCAATTTTTTTTTTTTTCGGCACGCCCCCCGGTCAGCCTCCATCTACGAATCATTCAACCCACACGTCCGTCGGATTCGCCAGATGCTGCTCACCTCATGTCAAGCTCGCCCCCTGCCAACGAGGATGCCGCTTCTGCTGCATCACTGAGCACAAGCATTTCGCCAGCCCTTCCTCTCACGCCATGCTCTCTGGACTCTCCCTCGCTGGGTGCGCCTCCAGAGTTCACCGGTCGTCAGGGCCATGCAACGACCCATCCACCATCTTCCTCAAACCCTGACACCGTCTCGCCCGTTGCTCTCGTCAATGATGCAACCACCCAAGTCACCACCACCTCCCTGACAACGCCAACCGCCATGGGCACTACCGCCGACAGCAACACAGGTCCTGCTCCTCAAAGTGCTGGTGCCACTCCCACGCCATCTTCTTCTCCTAGTGCTGCAAGAGACAACGCTCCCGCTCTTGCTGCCAACCTCAATCCCAGCATGCCGACCCAATCCCAAATAACCACCCCTGTTGCTTCGCCAAGTCCTCAATCTGACACCCACCATTCCGGAATGCCTGACCTTCGGTCTCAAGCTACCTCAGATGCCGGCCCGCCGCAGAATAAAAGGCCGCGCCCCCCTGCCTTTTTACATCGGCAGCCTGGCTCGTCCCTTCTAACTCAGGCCCTCGCTACCGCCCGCGGAATTCCTCCCCAACGCCCTTCCCCGCCTTCCACCACCACTGACCCTTCGGCGCCTCAGCCGTCTCTTACCAGTGCCTCCACTAACACACACACTACACCGGATACCACCTTGACACTCCCTCACCACCCGGCGATCCTCTCTAGACCTTCCCCAACTACTCGCCTAGACTCTGATCAACCGTCACGCAACTACCAAGATGACTTGTTTCAAGAAGCTGGCGACGCCGTGACACCAAAGGCTGCCAACTCGTTTTCGTCTACGACCATGGCAGCCTCGGCCTGCCAAGTCGTACCCTCGCCTACTACTTCTACTTTTCCTATCCCCGACACCTACCACCTCACTACCTCTCCTTCCCAGGCTTTGCAGGCCCACCCTACCACTAATACCATGATATTGGGCAACCATGGCTCCATGCTGTCCGCCATTGGCGGCAACCCCATCGATAGGTTTGAAAGGGAAATGAGAGAGATTGAACGCCAAAAGACAGCAAGGTCATTTTCTCATTCCTCTGACAGGGGAGATGCACCTGCATCCCAACCCTCTAGTGCCGCCGATCGGATGTCGGCCTTCTCAAGCAGGAGAGAGTCACTTGTCTCCGAAGAACGGCAATCCCCCACCAACGTTCGGATCTCTGACGCCCGTTACTCCGAGAAGATGTGGTCAATTGGGTCAGGTGATATCGATGGCGAGCAGGACGGTCATGTTGAAAAATCGGTCGCCAAAGCCATGTCCAGAGCGGAGCCCAACAATCGAAGTCGCAAGGCAAGCCATACCTTAGGCTTCTTTAGGGAGGGCCTTCCGGAAGAGAAGGCCAAGAAGAGGGATGTTAAGACGCCGAGCCAGATCAGAGCCAAGTCGGCTACTCGTCCTACTCAAACCCCAGGCAAGGATATCATCGCCGAAGAACCTACTCAAGCTGCCGATGATGGCCGGCTCACCATCGCCACTCCCACCTCGATTGAAAGCTTGCCGGCGGATCTCGTTGATTCTAATGCCATCCCGTCCGCCCGTCACACGCGGCGAACCGCCACCATCGAAGAGCCTAACGGCCAATTGGACGCCTCGGCCTCACAGGTAACCTTCACAAGTGGTATAGACGCCTCGCTCCATGACGAGACGGAAGGCGAACCGTCAGGTCGCCGTCGGGATTCGACCGATAGTATTGAAATGGGAGACCAGCAAGATTACGGCGACGACTCGGGAGAGGAAAAGATCTCGTCCGCGCTCTTCCTTCCGCATCAAGACCCACAGGGTACCGACGATGAGAAATGCGGTGCTATACTCGCGCGCCCTTCGGCAGCGACCCGCTCTCAGTTACGAAGTCAGGACTATAAATCTTGGCTCGTCAAGGCTGGGGAGCCCGAACCCGAGGAGGATCGGACGCCGCCCTCGACGCCGCCCTCGTCAAAGGCGAGTTACAGCCATCGGCAGGTTAGCAAAGCTACAGAAGGAGACACGGACATGGTATGCGATGAAATCAAAATGATCGATGAGGCTGAAAGTATTATTCGTCCGGATGCCTTGGTTGTTCCACCGCCTACTCATGACGAGCAGTCGTACGATAACTTCCAGGCCCCTAAACAGCCCCTAGAGGCCATTGAACTTATTCCGTACAAACACCAGGTTGGCGGCCACACCACCATCTGGCGCTTTTCTAAGCGAGCCGTCTGTAAGCAGCTCAACAATAGGGAAAATGAGTTTTATGAGACTGTTGAGCGGTATCACCGTGATTTGCTATCGTTTCTACCTAGGTATGTCTAGTCCTCGGAGCCACATTGGAGTTCCGCTGCCGTACCCCTGTCATACATCTCTCTCGGCATGATCCAATCCAATGTGCTTTCCCATTGAAACTATGCGCTTTGGGCAATGTTGCTAACTTTCAATAGATATATTGGTGTGCTCAACGTTACTTTCCACAAGCTGCCGAAACGCAAGGCCGCGATTACGTCCAAGAGAGATGACGTTGCGCAGGAAAGGAATGGCCTTGCGCAGGATGCCCCGCATAAAGGTCAGGAGGAAGGCCAAAGCCAGACGCAGCCGGGGACCACAGGCCACCGTAGGATTGTTAGTCAGTCGTTCGCGAACGCGCCGGTTCAAATACCTACTGTCACGTTTGACGATAACAGACACATCATTCCGCGGAACCTACTTCAGCCTGAGTTTTCTGCCTTCGAGTCTGCGCCCAGTTACCGAAATACGTTCGGCTCTAACGGGGTGTTCAAGGCCCGGACTCAGAGTCGGATGAACCTTGATATTGGCACCAAGAGCTGGGGCGCGACGACGGTTAACAAAAAATTACGGAATGAAGTGTTCAATGACGCATTCCTGAAGCAGCCGGTCGCTATCCAGAAGCACCGCCGGCCTCATCGACGGCCCCCAGTCCCAAGACCATCTGGTGTTTCCAGTCAACCGTCTCTGAGGCCCGCGACTTCGGATTCTATTTTGCAGACCCATGAATGGCCAGGAACTTTCGAAAGCCGAGGTCAGCCCCAAGGTCCCGTCTCGGATTTCGCGACGGCGATTCAAGTGCCGGCGCGGTCTACTCTTCGCCACGAAGGCATCCAGGCGGATGAACTGAAAGATGTTTCCAGTCGAGGTTCTGAGGACGAAGTTAAGGACGTAACCGGGACTAGTGCTCCTGAACCCGAAACTCTGGTTGACCAGGTCTTATCGCAGAAGCGGAAGCGTCGATATTCTGGCAGTGGATTGCGCAGGAAGCCCCAAGTTGGAAGCGATTCGAGAGGTGACCTCCAGTACTTTGAAGAGGCGGACCAAGGCTCGTATCAGGCAGAAGAGGGAGAAGCGGTCTTTGCGCCAGCGGAGGCGGTGGAGTCAACAGTAATGCCGGATGCACTGGGCGATGCTGGCGACTACGTGGACTCGCCCGTCTCTACTCACCCCTCCGGGCTGTCGCCAGTGTTCAAGATTCCTAGGCCAGTCAATCCAAAAGAAGCGCAGACACAGAGGGATTCGCGTGTTGAGTATTTCCTTTTGCTCGAGGATCTGACGTCGGGCATGAAACGCCCTTGCATCATGGATCTCAAGATGGGCACCCGCCAGTATGGCGTAGACGCCACGCCTAAGAAGCGGGAGTCTCAAAAAGGGAAATGCGCGCGGACGACGTCGAGGGAGCTCGGAGTTCGAGTTTGCGGCCTCCAGGTGTGGGATGCAAAGAGCCAGACATACATTTTCCGTGACAAGTATGAAGGGAGAAGGCTCAAGGCTGGAGCAGAGTTCCAAGAGGCCCTTACACGCTTCCTCTACAACGGAATTGACTATTACAGTATTCTCCGGCAAATACCCACCATCCTGCAGAAACTTGACCGGCTTGAGAGGATCGTAAAGGGATTACGAGGCTACAGGTTTTACGCGGCCAGCCTTCTCATGTTTTACGATGGGGACACTTCGACGGACGCCAGCGACTACGATACGTGCATCGACGATTCGACAACCGACGCGGCTACTGATGCAGAGGAGCCGTCCGCGCACAGACGAAGGAAGAAGAATAAGCGTGAGGTCGATTTTAAGATTGCCGATTTTGCCAACAGCATTACGGCAGCCTCACGTGTGCTGGACAGGCCGTGTCCGCCGCAATATCCTGACGAGCCCGACCGAGGATTCCTTCGTGGACTGTCCAGTCTGCGGAAGTACTTCCTGAAGATTCAAAGAGACACGCGGGCCGAGCTAGGTATCGAACCGCTACCGAGACACACGAGATTTGGAGAAGCGATGGCTCTCGACGAAGAAGAGGAGGGCTTCATTAGCGAGTGACGCCACCGTGGAGGGGGTCTGTCGTCATCGCCATTGAGCGTCGCGTCAGTATTGCTCTCCACTCTGGCAGTATAGATGGGGTGAAGCGAGTATGGGAATTGTGGAACGAGGCTCAACTAACAACAAGATAAATGACTTTTGTTGGGTTGATATAGACGTTTCGTCTTTCTTTCTTTCTTTTTTTTTTCTTTTCTTCTCTTCTCTTGTTCCATAATTTTATTCTGAGGGAACCTCTCTTATTTGTTCGGAGTGGAAGATGGTGCGGCTTCCTTGGCCACCATTGACAGGACGACGGGTCCACAACAAGGTATCACGGCCAATGACTGCATTTCGAGGAAGATGGCCAACATACCCCATGGTTTAGTTTTTCTCGTTTATTTTCTTTTTGTCTCCTTTTCTCGGGCATTTTGGAAGGCGTTGGCGGGCCAGAAAGGAAATTGCTATCTTTTTTTCTTTTCTTTCTTTGTACCTTCTATCTTTTCTTTGTTATTTCTCATGATCCTATTAGAACTTGGTGGGAGCAACGGTCATACCCTATTCATTCTTAAGAGGCACAAAATGGACACCTGTGTAGAGGAAATCAAATGGACAACCGGAAGTCTCTCTTTCATTTTTATTTTATTTATTTTTCTTCTCTTCACTCGCTTTCTATCTCGTTACCCAGGCTTTTGTGGGATACGGAAGCCAAGGATGATGACAATGGAGTTCTGAGGGGTTCACGAGATTGGCTCAAGGGATGATTGTGGTCAGGATCATTCTTACTTGTATTGTGTTAAGCGTGGGGATAAGGAGATAGATAAATAGGTAATAGAAAAAAAGACCGGCGTTTCTATCTCCGTTCTATTCTCATCCTCTCTCTCCCCGATGAGTGTAGAGTAATGAATTATCTACAATCTGTCACGACTTGCCCTCTTTCAACTTGGAAGCGGAGAGGAAAACGCCTCGGCTGGGTCCGAGCTTAGCACGGCACGTCGAAGTCGGCTCTCGGAAACGTATAGCTCATGGGGGAACCAGTTGGCAAGCTTCCCGCCGGGGACTCCGAGCCTGGGCTCTAGTTCCTCATCTTGTTTCCCCGCGACGAGGTCAGCGAGCGCACTTGCGCAGAGCCAGGCGTAAACCATGCCTTCACCATTGTAGCCGGCGGCGATCCATTCAGCAGGTTTAACGGCACCACGTTCATCGTCAGGTTCTTCTTCTTCTTTAGGCTCGCGTTCAGTAACAGGACTAGGTAACTGCCCAACGAAAGGCAGCCCGTCGCCCGTAACGGCAACGATGCCCGACCAGGCGGAATCCAAAGCGCCGCCCCAACTGGGAGAAAACACGGCGGGGAACACGCCAGCCAGATGTGCGACGGTGAGGGGATCGATATCGCCGTCGGCGGATGAACCCACCATGTCTCGCCCCTGATGTCCCGAACGGGCCCACCCGCCGCCGATGAGGAGATGCGAAGGAGGCCCCGGGCGCTGGGTCACGTAGTCAAAGCCGTTGGGGTAGATGATGCTCCAGGACCGCGACCCGGGCGGGTCCGGAGCCGGGAAGGCAGGCCCTGGTGTTTGGCAAGTCATGTGGGCTTTTACGGGGGCTAGGTTCGGCTTTAGGTTAGGGAGGAGATGGGTCGCGTAGGCGTTTGTGGCGTGGATGATGTGGTGGGCTGCGAAGGGGGCTGTTGCTGTTGAGGTGTGGACGAGGAACGGAGGGGATGAAGGGGAGGAGGACAGGGAGATGGAAGTTGCTGGTGTATGGGAGTGGATGGTAAGGCGGGATGGGTAGGTTTTGAGGAGGTAGGTCCAGAGATTGGTGACGAGGCGGTAGGGGAAGAGGGCGCCGGCTGGGTAGGAGATGGCGCCATACGGGAGCGTATTGAGGCCGAAGCGCTAAGTAGGTTAGTGCTGAAGTTGTAAAGGGCTCATATCAATCTATAAAGAAAACATGTTATTACCTCTCTTGCTTCAGCAGGTTCCCAAACGTGGACGTCCACCTCAGGCATAACCCTCCTCAACCTCTCCACCTTCCCCTTTGCCTCCTCAAACAAATCCCTCTCCAGAAAAACATCCACCGTCTCAACATCCCTAAACTCCGTCTTCCTCTCCTCTTCATCGACCCCCTCATCCAGCACCTGACAAACCTCCCTAAAACACTCCAAGTGCCTCATCTGAAACCTCACCAGTTCAACGGCCCTCTCCTCACCGAACCGCCTCGACAGCTTGTCGAGCTCCTCGTAGGGCACGAGCTTGCAGTGGCCGCCGTTGCGACCCGTGGCGCCGTCGCAGTGGGATCGGGCGTCGAGGACGACAAGGTGGGTTGTGGACGGGGTTAGGGCGAGGAGGGAGGAGGCGGTTGAGGCGGCGGTTATGCCGGTGCCGAGGACGAGGATGGTTGTTGAGGCGGGGGAGGCACGGGGCGGAGACGGGGACGGGGATGGGAGGGGGATCCGGGATCGGGTCCAGTAGGACTCGGTTGGGTTGGGAGACGGCAGCATTGCGGGTGTTGCGAATGGAGAAAATTGCTTGTAAAGAAAAGTAGTGTGTAAGGTGGGATGTTGGATTTAGAAAGAGATGAGATGGAGAAAGACCGGTTCTGATGAAAATGGGATTCTATCACGACATTTTTGTCCTCAGTGTCACGACCTTATCTTCCGTCGGCCGCCGGGCGCATTTTTGTCGGTGATGGAATCAATGTGTCGGTGACGCCCGAGATGGGCTGAGCTCTCGCCCGAGACCCGACGCACACTTGACGATCATCGTGACTGTCTCGGCCGAAATATTATGGTTGGGAATGTACCTTTGTACTTCGTAATGGCATTAAATGGGACCGTATGTTTTGCTTGGTGTTGTCATTGGGAGGAGAATGAGAGGAAGAGGCCAAGAGAAGCTAGTAAGAAGCGTCCGCCCGCTCCACCTAAATTGGACCCCTCCAAAGGATCATGGGGATCATAGCCAAGGACCCCAACCAAAAGCGATTTCCTCTAAGCTTGTCTCGGGTATCCTAGTGTTTAGCAGTGGAGTCAATTGCTCCTCTGCTGTGAGCCATACGGCTTAGCTTCTATTACCGATGCCTGGGGATTTTTGTAGTCGTCAATTGATAGCCTGGACTGTTCGGGTGACAATTAAACTCGTGCTTCGTGATAATTAGTCCATGATGGCGGTCGGGAAGGAGCTTTGGAGCGAGAGCTCCTTCCTTCACTTGAAGTACTTCTGTACTTTGTCCGTCACCAACGCCCTTCGCCAGGAAGGCAGGTACACCCGAGCTCAGTGCAGGCAGTGGCATCCCAATTTCCCCATGTTACACTCCACTCACAGTCTCTTGTCTCTGCAAGAGGCGATGCGCCTTGAGCTTAGATCGAACCCATCGAGTTGATGCAATGCGTTTCTCCTGATTTTGGAAACCACTCAACCCCAGCAAGTTTCCATTTTAATATCTCCCATTTCTCCTTTAGGCGCTTCGCATTCCACATACAATAGCACCTTCCATTTGTCAGAGGATCGACTGATCGCGGGCAAGCCAAGTCCGTGGTGGGGTAAAAAGGTCAAGCAAGGTTAACAAACTCCGAGCTTCGATGACACTAGCTCCCTCCCGCGTTGCCTGCCTCGGGTTTGTTCAAACAGCTCATCTCATGACAAGCTACTTATAGTGCTTGTCTCCTCGGATGACAGAGAGAAGCACCTTCATTCCTCGTTTGAATTCAGCTTATACCCCACACCCAAGACATTTTGCAAAACCTATCACATCTTCATCGTAGAGGACCACATATACTACTTGACGTCATCATGCCAACCATTCGACTCGCTACCGCCTCTCCCGCAACTCAGCCCACGCTGAAGGAGACCCTTGCCCAGCTCGCGAGCATCGCCCGCCGCGCCGCCACCCCATCCGCTTCCAACTCGCAGCCGGCCGACATTCTACTCCTCCCCGAAGCCTATCTCGGTGGCTATCCCCGCGGATCGACATTCGGCGCTGCGGTTGGTGGTCGTACCGCTGAAGGCCGCAACGAGTATCTCGAGTACTTTAAGAGTGCTGTAGATCTGGGTGATATTGTTGGAGAGGCCGGCGCCGGCGCTGGAGATGCCTGGGTGAGGAGGGAGATTGGTGGGAAGAGGAACATCGCGGGACCTGGCCACAGCCATGACGAGCAAGTAAGAGGCGATGGGGCGAGGGAGGAGCTTGAGCGTATCGCGAGGGAAACGGGCGTCTTCCTGGTCGTTGGGTTAGTAGAGAGAGCAGGCGGCAGTCTTTATTGTGCCGTTGTCTATGTATGTCCGAATAAGGGCATTATTGGCAAGCGACGCAAGGTGATGCCAGTAAGTTCTGCCACTGTGAATCGAATATTCTCTTCTCCCCAACGTATGAAAGCATATCAATTGATTTAATATATCTATGGACAGACCGGCTCCGAACGACTCATCTGGGGCCAAGGCTCTCCCGCAACCCTTAAGGCTGTCACCACCACCATCCGGGGTGTTCGCATCAATCTCGTCGCCGTCATCTGCTGGGAGAATTACATGCCTCTAGTTCGCCAAACCGTCTACGCCCAGAACGTCAACCTCTACCTCGCACCGACCGCCGATGCGCGCGAGACATGGCTCAGCCTGATACGCACCATCGGAATCGAGGGCCGTTGTTTCGTCGTAAGCTCTAACATGGCTGTAAGGGAGTCGTCGAAACCCGCCGCCGCAGCTGTCACCGCCGCCACTGCCCACCAAGCAGTAACAGATGGAGCTGGCGCCTTTTCCCACGCGAGCGACGAATCGCCGCATCCCAGATCTCCCACTATTCCCCGCCGAAACTCCATCTTCGATGAGGATGGCAACGAGATTGTGCTCCCGGTGAAGCACGCTGGTAGTCCCCCTGCGACGACGAGGAGGACTCCCAGAAGGAACTCGATTATCTGCGAAGACGGCAACGAAATCATCCTTCCTGGTCCGAAGTCTCCAACTTCTCCTTTCGCTTCCAAGTTCCTGCAGTCGCCTCCCCCTCCTCTTGCTCGACATATTGCGCCGCCCGCGGACAACCAAGAATGGCTGAGCAGGGGCGGTTCGGTCATCGTCTCGCCGTTTGGCGATGTGCTTGCTGGTCCGCAGTGGGAAGATGATGATGGCATTATCTATGCTAGTGTGGACTTTGACGAGTGTATTCGCGGGAGGCTGGATCTTGACACGGCCGGCAGTTACTCGAGGTTAGTAGCTCCATTGAGGTCCGGATTTACAATATCTACGTTGGAAGCTAACCATGTCGCTTTTCATTTATTTAGGAATGACTCTTTCAAGCTCTCCGTGGAAGGACTGAATCTCGAGGCACTCCCCTACTGAAAAACGGAATAGAAAGAGGTAAATATCGAGTCATGTTCGAATTTGTAAAACGGGTATCAGAACAAAACTACCAATGTAAAAAAAACCCTCCGATCCTCCTTTCCTTTGTTCCGAGTTGCTCTGTAATACATCAAGACCGTTCATCTCTAATACAATAAGTCCCCTCTCGCCCCCCCTTGGCCCTTGTCTTCATGCGTGTGACCTGCTGGTCGTCGTCTTGATTTTGATCCGGGCTTGTAAAATGAGGGCAACATTTTTTTTTTCCTCGAGAAAGCGAGTCGAACGGTGCCGTCTAGACTGGATGTCGTTTTGAAAGACCAAAGTCCAGAAAATGCAGAAACATCTCTTCCGTTGCTGGAAAGGGCGAAATATACCCTTGTACCCTTTTTTTCTCGACGCCTTCTCCAAGTAAAACCAGTAAGAAAAGGAAACAGAAGTGAAAAAGGAAGAACCGTAAACACATAACTCATTGCAACAAGACTGGAAAAGGACGAATAAAAAACGACATGCAGTGACCGCCATCCCTCAACTCTACTAGGGATCGGCAGCCGATCCCTTTCCAGCCACAGAAAGAGCATCGGCCTTCTCGCCCTCCTTCTCAGCAGCGCCACTCTGCTCGGCATCCTCCCTAGGGCTCGCCAACGGTGGGCTCGCAACGCCCGCACTTCCGCTCCCGCTACCGCTAATACTCTCCGCGCGTCCATGCGAGATGAGCCCACTCCTCACACTCGCACCATCACCAACAATGCTCTGCCTAGCATAGATGCTATTCCGCTCGCTCTGCAACGCTGGACCAATGCCGACAGCCGAATAAATACTCGTACGCTCCGCCGCAGAAGCCGTAACCCTCGAGCCGCTCTGATGAAGGCCCGGAGTGGGCGGCATGGTAGATGCCTCGATGTTAGCGCTCAGGACGCTCAAGGGCAGACTCTCGCGGCTTCCGCCCCAGAGAGAGGAAGGGGCTAAGGCGCGCACGGACGCGTCGGTGTCGAAGGAGCGGCGGCGACGGCGCTTGCTCGAGGACGCGAGGGTGAGGATCGATGCGTTGTCGGTGAGGAGGTTATTGGCCGTCGCCATGGTGTAGGTAGTCGGGTGCGGGGCGAGGTTTTGCGCCATGTGCGGGGGGAGGGCGGAGGCGGGGGAGGTGGTCGGGAAGGGTTGGTTGAAGGTAATGGTTTGGGTGTTGTTGTGGGAGTGGTGATGCGTGTTATGTATGTTGCTAGCGTTGCCGCCGTTCGCGGCGGATTGGATAGTCGTAAGCGTCGTCGTCAGAGAGCGCACGGAGGCCGCGGGCGAGGAAAATGTGCTGTCGCCGCCTCGTCGGCCTCCCCCTACAGTACGAGTCGTTCCCGTAAGCGACGACGCGCCATGGGACGGCGCCGCGATAGATCTAGAGGTTTCGCGATCGGTCGAGACGGTGAGGGCCACGGATCTAGCACCCGACGTGGCGGGGGGTAGTCCCTCGAGGGAGGACGTCATAGAACGATGGCGCTCGAGAGAGGTTTCGCTGCCACTACCAGTCGATACCGAGTAGACGCTTTCGTGGCGCGGGCCGGGATACGAGGTTCCGTTGCCGACGTAGCCGGATTCCGGGTAGGGGTTGTTCTTCTTGCCCGTTCGGCGCTTGGCGTGCATTCGCATCGAGTAGTTGAGTTTGGACGCGGGTCGGGCGGCGCCTTCGCCAGAGGACGAGGCTTTAAAGTTGGTGAGCTTCTTGACCCATGTCGAGAAGGGCCTTCTTCTGGGGGAGCGGTCGGTGCGCTGGTCTGTAGGCTTGCGCGTTAGCCGGGAATAGATTCGAAGGCACATGGTGACGTGGGTGTCATGGTCTGTTTGAATGGGATCGAGGAACACCTTGCGGTGGAGGTTTGTTTGGGTGTGTTTTTCTTGACAAGGAGGGCCATGGTAGTAAAGAGGAATCAAAGGCCAAAAGCTAAACATACCGTGAGTAGGCAACATGGCCTCTGCAGTAGCCATTCGCGAAAGGACTCGAAGTTCTCGTCGTCTTGAGAGGCTGCGATGAGGGGAGAGAGGGGATGCAAGCGGACAGTAGCGGCAGCGAAGATAAAGAGGCTCCTCTTTTTGTTTAGTCTAGAGGTCTATGTAGTAATGGGAGAGCTAAGAAAGGGGACAGGTAAGACCAGAGTTGGGTGTTGAGAAGAAATCACAAAGTCAAGGCTGGAGGATGCAGAGTCTGTGTGTGTGCAGATGATTCTCGGGTGATCAGCAAGGCTAGGCAGCGCTGGAGATGCACAGCAGCTTTAGTGGGAGTTTTTAGCGAGCGTGAGGTCCCTAGAGGGATAGAATTGATTGCATTGATGTCTGCTGAGGCAGTCTGGCAGCAATGAGCTGGGGACCTTAAAGACCTGAAAGAAGCGGAAGCATGAATGTATGAATTAATTTGCTGCTGTTTGAGGAATGAGAATCAGGCTAAAACTGAGGCTATGTCATGGAAGAAATCTGGTGATTTGAAGATCCTGAAGAGGAATAAAGCAGCCAAGCCTGTGCTGATTGTGCTGATGGGGGAATAGTGAAACCCGACAAAGCACAGGGCAACAAAAGGTGTGGTTTGGAGCTGAGATGTGCTGGACAAGGGCGAAGGAAGACAAGGAAGAGCGGGAGACATCATGAAGCCTAAATCCGAGAATGTCCGGGACCGGGTGTGGGCAGTTGACGGCAGCTGATTGGATGAGAACAACCAGAATCTGGGGAAGATGTGGATGTGATTAGGTCATCGGTCCTGGATGTTGGCGGCCCGGCTGGCTGCCGCCAGCTGGCCTGAGCTGCCGAACCTCACACCAAGTAGGGCACCGTTTTTCCTAGTTCCACCAGGAAATTCCTTTCCTGGTCAACAACGTTTGTTCCCACACTGGAGCCGTTGTGCAATGCCGTTGTATTCTCGGACCCTCGATTTATACTCGCAGCGCAGCCGGCTGTACCTTTGTACAAGTTCTTGCCTCAGTGCTGCCTATAATTATTTATACTCATCCCAATCTCATCTCTCTCGTCTCAGCCTCACTCCTTAAGCTTCGGTATCATCTTCCCAAGGCCGACCTTGCGATCCTCTCTGCCAATACACATCTCGCCAGGAGAAATGCCCATCTGTTGATCCCCAGGCCCTTTCGCCGGTCATGTCGATACGGCCCCTCCCTGCCCATGTCGCCGAAAAGATCAGGTTCTCCGTCCTCATCACCTCCCTAAACGATGTGGTTTCTGGTCTCGTGAAGAACTCACTCGACGCGGACGCCACCTCCATCAACGTCTCCGTCGACTACGCCAGAGCCACCTGTCTGGTCGAGGATAATGGGGTTGGCATTCCACCCCAGGAGTTTCGTCTAGACGGTGGTTTGGGGAAACCCCACCGTATGTGCTGATGCTTTCTTGTTCTTTTTTGGATAGTACGTAGGCTCACGCGGGATATTATGCAGATACCTCGAAGCTGCACAGTAAAACTGAATGCCATGGCGCGCATGGTGACACCTTGGCTGCCGTGGCTGCTCTGTCACTCTTAACCATTACTTCCCATCACCACCAACACCACTCCCATAACTGCGTCAGCTTTCACAATTCAACGGTGCTGTTTCGGAATACGCCCGCGAGGCCAGAGCAGAGGCTCCTAACCTTCCGCCATGGTACTCGGGTCTCCGTACGCGACTTATTTGGGTCTATGCCTGTGCGTGTCAAGCAGCGACCCGCTCTAGGAGACCGCACGGCTATCGAGAAGGAGTGGCGTCGGTTGCTGAGGGACGTTGTTGGGTTACTTCTCGCATGGCACAGCCCCGTCTCAGTATATATCAAGGAGCTCGGTTCCGGCCTCGAAGTGCGCTTTCGTCCTCCACAGGTACCTAGCACGAGGGCTCCTCCGGGATCCAGCGGTACCGACATGGATATGGTCTCTAGGGTTTCGCGCTGCCTAACCCAAGCTGGCCTAGCCGACGTTACCGACTCCGGTTCCTGGGACCAAGTGAGCGCGTCGTGGGGAGGCTTGTCCGTCCGGGGATGGATCTCCCTGAATCCCGTCGCCTCTCGACAGGCGCAGTTCATCTCCCTCGGCGTCTTGCCCATCCCCAGCGAACTTGTGACCAGCGTTCTCTACGAAGTGAACCGAGTCTTTGCGGATTCATCCTTTGCACTATTAGCCGATGAACCGGACGAAAACGATACTTTGAAACGGCCAGAGTCAAAGAGCAGCGTCGCTGCGAGCCAGAAGCCGAAGCGGAGCGTCGACCGGTTCCCCATGTTCTTCTTCCAGACGTACTTCGACACCGTATCCAGCATAGCGCGTTCCACTATTGATAATTTCATTAATCATAGTGTCGGCATCGAGTCGGTTATTCATGTGCTCAAACTTGCCTCCTACGAGTTCCTCAAGAAACATCATTTCAACCCTCGTCAAGGCCACCCCGTCTCCTTTGACGGTCCGGGGTCTCGTCAGGATCGTGAAGACACCCCCCTCCCATCTGCTAGCCGCTCACACCTGAGCGCGGCGCCAACAAGGAACTCGAGAAAAAGGCCGGCGCCTACAAATCGCATTGCGTCGCCTTCCCCGTTTGACGGCTGGAGCCGAGTTAAGTCAGGAAAGCCGCTAGGTAAGCCGACCGCTCCCCGGGTCCATGCGACCAAAAAACGTGAGGAGAACGGTGCTCCCTTTTCGAGTGCTCCGCTCTTGGCCAAATCCGGACACTTTCTTCGGGCCCCATTTCCCGATGCCGCGACTGCGGAACGATTATCCGACAATATCGCTGGTTCAAGGACGAATAGGGAGAATATCCAGGATCAGGATAGTGAGTCCAGTGACTGGATGGACAAAATCCTCAAAAACTGGAAAAACCCCGTCTTCGGACCCACCGAACCACCCATTCCCCGGTCCTACAACGAAGACGATCCCACCGGAACCAAACCAAGCCAAGCTACCTGCGGCCCCGGGCTCCCATCCCTCCCCGTCCAAAGCCACGTTTCCAGGGATAGCCTAAAGAAGGCCCAGGTCATATCCCAGGTCGACAAAAAGTTCATCCTCGCCCGAATACCCTCCTCCTCCTCACCCTCTTCCTCCTCGATTCTCCTGCTTATAGACCAACACGCCGCCGACGAACGCATCCGTCTCGAAGCCCTCACAAGCACCTACTTCTCCTCCCCGCCCTCGCAGCGCACCACCGCGAACACAGACCCCCTCCCCTCCCCGATCCAATTCGAGGTCCCCCGCCGCGAGGGCAAGCTCCTCCTGCGCTTCCAGAGGCACCTGTCCTACTGGGGGATCCTCTACAACGTCGACCTGTCCGCCACCGCCGGGGCGGATCCCCAAGCCAAGATCACCGTCCTCAGTCTACCACCCGGCATCATCGAACGGTGCCGCCAGGAACCGCGCCTCCTCATCGATTTACTCCGCGCCGAAATCTGGAAGCTGGACGATCGCCCGCCTCCACCACCTCCGACGCATCGGAGGGCCGGGGCCGAGGGTCAGAACGAATGGGTTTCCATGTTTGGGTCGTGTCCGCGCGGGATCATGGACTTGTTGAATTCCAGAGCCTGTAGAAGTATGTTCTCACTCCCCTTCTCTCTCCCCCCCCCTTTCTTTTTTTCTTTTTTTTTTTTTTTTCTGCTTTGCTAACCAAGAATTCAAAGGTGCAATAATGTTCAACGACTCCCTCACAAACGAGCAGTGCGAGACTCTCATCGCCAAGCTGGCGGACTGCGCTTTTCCTTTCCAGTGCGCTCACGGCCGGCCTTCCATGGTTCCTATCCTAGACCTCGGGGGCTTTCGGGGGTCATCCACGGCTTTGGATGGGCCCGAGGTGTCGTGGAAGGAATGGTTGGCGAAGGGTTGATAGGCGTAGAAAGAGCGCCCTTGCTAAGATAGGCTCGTCGTATGTCTCCTGGAATTATTTCGTCCGACTCCGTTCCATTCCACCTTGCTTTCGATGGTTCACATACCATATCCACGATAGGATATTATTATACCCCACCCAGAATAGTTACGAGTACGAAGAAATGAAATGACTCAATGATAATTGTCCCTTTAGAGGATCTAATTCTCTACATGCGAACCTCCCCATACTCGGTATTTCGAGCTTCCTGTGATATAAACCCACCTCCCCATGGACATGCCTATCCGTAGAACAAGAAACCTCTAATTGGCTGTGACATGATGCCTTCCTCCCTCAATTATTTACCCTTGCACCATTCCATGATTACCTCCCACGAGAACCACAACGACCACCAAACGGTAATGACGTATATACATGTATGCGGGCAAATCAACAGAGGGCCAAATCCAGTCCTGGGCCTTCTTTTTATATAGGCTTGCAAATGGGAGAGGGAAGAACGGGGGCATGGGCAAAAGTTTTCAATGCAAGTGCGAGGACGAAAAAGGAGAAAGAAAAGAAAATCGGGGGAAGAAAAAAGATTGAAAAAACAAAACAAAATGCTATGCAATTGGGGTCTTGGTATCTTTCATGTTCGCGTCGCGCCAACCATCCGGGGCCCATTATCTGACCATTAGTCGAACTAATATGTATGGAGTGCTAGATGCATTCAACAAAGAAACAAACATCGGCGGCTTCTCGTGGAATTAGATTAAGGGTTTTGGTGCGCACAATAGTAGGGTCAAGGGGAAGAACGGTAGCGGACCAGAGCTGCCGCCCGTTAGTTGTTACCGCCACCACCGCTGCCGCCGCCTCCTCCTCCTCCCCCTCCTCCCATACCAGTCCCGTCAAAGATGTTCATCACGGGTAGATACTCTAGCCAGGACGGCATCATCTCGTTCTGGAGACCCAAGGCATTAATGTCAATATCTTGACTGTCAAACGTAATGACATCGGAAACGTGACCGGTATTGTCTGCCATATATCCCATGTTCCCACCATGATATCCCGCAGGACCAACCGGACCTGGATTGCCGTATGGCACTGGTCCGGGCATATTCGAAGCTGCGCCACTAGGGTTAGCACCCATGGCGTGCTGCTGCTGCTGTTGCTGCCGTTGGAGATGGTGTTGCTGGTGACGCTGGTGTTGCTCGACCATGGTGGCAATGGGCGAGCTTTGCATAACAGATGGATCGTAGGCGGAGGAGTGGGAAGGCGGCGTATAGGTTTGATGCGGCATTGCTCTGAGAATATTCATCTTTGGAGTCTGGTCTACTGAAGGAGGCGGTGTGGTTATATCGTCTGGGGGGATCGGATGACCCTCAAAGTGCCTCATTCCCTTCGTAGGGGTCTGGAGGCTAGGAATTGCTGGCGCCGAGTGTTGTCGACGGGGTTTTGCAGGGTGCGGGGATCGGCGGATGGCCGAGGTTGTCGGTTGAGGGTATGCTGGAGGGAACATGGACGGCGCTTGCGGCACACTTTGGCGAATGGGGTCGTATACCATGTTTCCTGGGGGAGTGTCCGCAGTTTTCCCATCGCCAGACGTTTGTCCCTCCTGGGCCTGGGCTGGTTGATTAGACGGAGCCGCGCCGCCTGCCATGTTCTGGTACATAAGAGTGAGGTTCGAACTGGGCGAGTTGCTTGTGCCCGTCAGCGACCAGGCGATGGGCGGAGCGGTGGGCGATGCGGGACGCTCAAAAGCCGGAAACCGGCTCATTGAGCCACGCCGCATGGGCTTCGTACTCTCATACTCCTCGTGCGTATAAGTTTCAACGTCCCAGATGCCTTCCGATTTTTGATCTAGCGCCGTCAGAATGTACTTCACACCACCCCAGTACGTATGGAGCTCGACCAGGGACTTGTAGCAGCTCTGGTAATTCTGGTTGGCTGCGGCCGCCAGGAGCGAGTGCTTGTTGGAAACTCGAGAGCTGGCCTGCCCGCCCTTTGCCTGCTTGCTTCCAGAGGGGCTCGCCTTTGGATCTGGCAATCCGGAGGTCTCTGGTACGTCTGGTCTTGAAGCTTTGGCGACCGAGTCCATCAGGAAGGCACAAGCAGCAATGTACATGGGCTGGGACGTGAATGGGTTGCCGATGAAACTCTTGGCACCGATAAGCTCTGCGAAGGACAAGATGTCTGCGATGGTCTTGGCACTCGACATGGAAAGCTCTCGACTATTGGGCAGGAGTTGATGCGTGCGGCTGAGACCACCAAAAGGCGCGAGAAGGGTAGGCTGGTGGAGAATAACGATCAAGGCATGGAACCAAAAGTGCAGAAGGATGAACGTTGTGCCTTGGCCAGCGTTCACGTAAGTCCTGAAGTTGCCAGCATTGAACTCTAGTCGCTGATCTAGGGCTTGGTGCTGCTTGGTGAGTTGAGTCTCCATCTCGGCCAGTTTCTTCCACTTCTCGTTGGTGAGGTCTTTGGCATTTCGAATGTTGTTCAGCACATCCGAGACTCGTCCGTAGAGATGAATAATCCTTACAAAGTGAGGGTATGGATCGGGCCATCCAGTGGCCGGGTCAATAAGTGGTTCCGGTAACGAGAGCTCGAAGTCATCATCCCTAAAAGTAACAGGCCGTCCGGTTCCCGAAGATATAACTCTATCAAGAGTGAACACGGCCCAGAACGTATCGATGCGCTCCTGTTCCACTTCTTTCTGTTCAATTGGACTGAGGTCACCTGCTGGAGAACTCACTTCAATATCGCCCTCATCACCGGTGTCTATGTCCGTAGCCGTGGATGGGCGGTTCCAATTCCTCGTATACCAGGGGTCTTTCTCGCCTTGGTACTTAACTCCCACCACCTTCTGAAGACCCAGATCGACCGCCATCCTGATGGCAAGGCCGAGGTACATCCAAAGGGCGCTGTCTTGATTCGCGCCAAACCCTTCGTACGCCATTAGCAGGCAAGCCTGAACTGCTCCAACAGACGGGCATGGAAAAGTGTCGACGGTAACAGCTTTTGCCCTTTGTGCGTAGAATTGGCCAAACTCAGACTTAGCCAGCCCGCGGCTCTCGAGTCGGGTGAAAACAGGAGAGTCGGAAAACCTAGCAGCCAGAGCACATACGGCCTCGACCAAGATCGGCTCCACCCTCTTCTCCTTTACCAAATCATAGAACCTTTCTCGTTTTAAGAAAGGGTAATTGCATCCCAGGTGGATGAAAAACGTATCAACGAGACCCAGAATTAACGTGTGAACAGGCGCGGGATTGTTTGGATCGTACACGGGAAAATCCGTCGAGATGGAATCATCTGGGTCCGTCAGTTGGAGCGAGCTTGGAACTGAAGTGTTTCCGCCGGTCGGGTTTGGCAATACAACCGGCAAGGAACCGGGCATAGTATTGCTTTGGCGGCGATTCTTGACCGAGACCACCATCTGCTTGAAGCCCGGAACGATGGCTGTGGGTCCGAAGTATCGGAAATATGGAACCCGGCGGACCTCGGGCTGATGTTCAGTTGGCAACGCTGAAGCGAAATTAATTGCTTGGTTACGCCGCTTTGGATCGGACCGCTCGCTTGGGCTATTAATAGTGTGTCGGCGTGCAAGAACGGCACCTCTCGGCAGCGCACTTTCTAGACTCCGTCTCCGACCGGGCCCACCAGTTGGAGATAATACCTGCTGCGCCGCAGTAAGTTTGGATTTTGAGTGGCGGCGCTCGTCATCGTGTTCGTCGTCAAAGTCATTATCGTCAAGGGCGGTGAAGTCGGTCGAACTACCTCTGCGCCCCTCCCCGGGCGCCCCGGAATCTTTCTTTTTCTCAACAATATCGCTGTAGCCTTTGCAGGTGTGCCCGTTTTTGGTACAAGTGGAGCAAAATGGACGTTCGCCAGCACATCTCGTTTTTCGCCTTCGACATGTTAGACAACTACATCGCCCCGACCGAACAATCGACTATGTTAGTGGGACGGAATCGTTCTACATCTTGGTCTGGCCCTTCACCGATGAAGTGTTGTATTCGAATGCTTCGAAAACGGGTCTAAGAAACTCACGCAGCATTTATTCGTCTCCGCTTCGACGGAGGTTGGCCTTGGTTGTGGACAAAGCGAATCTGCCTCGGCTGCGGGATCACGCCGTTCATCATGGCTGCCATCTTGTCCAACTAAGAGTAGACCATGATGGCGCCGACCGATAAAAGGGAAGGGGAGGGTAAGATGTGCCAGAGTGGTGCGAGCACTGGTAAAGTTGGACCGGGGATGCTGGAGATTGGTGGGGTAAGGGACAGACTAAGTGCTGGGAATTGGACAGGATCGGTCTGGGTTGTCGGGTGTGTCTTCGATGAGGGTCAAGGAGGGTCAAGGAATGAATTAGATATCGCGACTTTCCATAAAAGCGAACGACGATGCGGGCAACGAACGGTATAATTTTGTGAGGAACCAGTAGGATGAATTCGAGAGAAGCATAGTTCAGATGAAAAGGAAGAAAAGAAAAGAGAGAACGAGGATGAATCGCAGCTGGGGAAGAAAGCAAGACGATCAGTGGCGGCGACCGGGGGCAGAGAGAGAGAGAGAGAGAGAGAGAGAGAGAAAGAGTACTTTGTATGGGCTACAATGACGGGGGCAATTTGCAAGTCCCTCTTACTTTGGACAGGGTACAGGACAGGACAGGACAGGACAGGATGGCGGCACCTGCGGACATGGTGGGCAAAGCGACAGAACAAGGAACAAAGTACGAAAGTCGAGTCTTGGAATAGGCAAGAGCCGGGGGGGTCTCGATGGATGCTGACAGGGGTCCCGTGTCCCCACTAATACTAGTAACCGGCTTGTCAATACAGATCAAATGGCTGGTGCTGTCGAGGCGGCATGGATCTCTTATGCTGAGGTATACAATTGTAGGGAAGGGAGCGATGGAAGAACCGCAAGAGAGGAGTACATCAGGGAACCAAGGGTGGGCGTGAACATTCCGGAGCATCGCATCATTGATCAATAGTATTAATGGGAATGGATTTAAGCTCGTTAGGCCAGGCCAACTATTGGGGGCACGAAAGGTAACATTGAATATTAAGCTTTGAACCAGGCCAGGCCATGACAGGGCAGGAAGGGAGTGAGGACGGCACAATCCTGAACTGGGCCAGCGCAAGAGGGTTGAGGCAGCGGCATCCGACTCGAACTTGTAACAGTTCTATGGGAACACTTGTCTGAAGATACATTATGTATCTCTGTTATTGAACGTCCCTTCTTCCTTCATCCCAATTAGCTGCGGAAAGAACAGCCATGACTGTGAGGGACGGGTAGCCGCAAATCCCTGTCTGAGGATTGATAAGGATGGAAGGAAATACTTCATCCTTCATCAGGTGCAAAGTCCCCGGATACTGGGAAGTACACATCAAGATCCAGTACACTGTACGAAGTCGCTGGACAGTCATACCTTCCGCTAGCTTCTTGGCTGGGCCTCGAGGTGTTAATGCAAAAGCAGGCGGTCAATGGCGTGGCAAGGGTGACGGGGACGGAGACGGGGACGGGGCAGGAACCCGGCGACCGTCCCATAAAAGATAGGTACATGCTAGGTGAGATGCGGACAGACAAGCCATGGCGGGATAGACAGGCCGGGGTGTGCAGGCAAGAAAAGATTGACGACTTGGCAGAACAAGGTGGGGTGTGTGGGATGAAGAATCGAGGTTCGTACAGACACTAAGAGCTCCTTGGAGGAGAGCGCCCGTCGAGGGAAAATGCATGCTAAGAGCAATGCAGCAGACCCTTGCCCACCCAACAACAATTTCACCAGCCAATTGGTGAGAGCTTGGGCGGGACGCACTTGCTGACTCAACTCAATGTGAAGCATCCTCGAGGTCGAACAGGCGTCGCAGAAATCTGGGGTCTTCGCAGTTTACATTGGGTTGGGTTTCTTTTTGATCCCTTTGGTCACCGTTGATCGAAGGGCAAAGAACTGATTCAGGGGTGTTGGGGGCAAGTCAAGGCACGGTATAGCTTGTTCGTGCGACAACGCGGCAAGCGGATAATAAGAATAAGACAGCGGACATGTTTGAGTCGAGAAGCAGCCTCTCAAGATGGGGGGCACGAGAACGGCGATCACCAACTAGTTGGGGCATCGAAAGGATCCGAGGGGTTGGTCTTGCTGGCTCTCTTGACTGCTTTGGGGGTCATGCGTTGTCAGAATGGCTTGACAAAAGATTGGATAATCGAACTTCCGCTTCCGATCACTGTCCCAGCTCACTCACCTGTCATCTTTCTTCACCTTCATCCGGGCCAATTCAGAGTCAAGATTTCACCGTGGAACCGAGCAGGGGTTTCTTCTCAAGCATTCTCGAACGTATCCCGTCGGTTGGTGGCGAGAGTTGCTTTTGTTTTCTAGACCAGGCCTCGCCATCCAATTGGGGGTGCAGCGCATCGACAGGGTTTTACTGGTACAACAACCCCACTATTAGTCCAATCGCCAGGCTGGCTCGCTCTCCCTGGATCCAAGTTTGGGCAGCGGAGTGATGGGTTGGTGGGGTTGCATGCACGCAAAAAGCTCCAGACAGGCCAAATCATCGCAATGCTGTACTTGTGTGGTTGTTTACAGGAACACACCGAGAATCTTTCCTTGTCAGGAAGACATAATTGCGGATCGATTCGTATCGCCTGGCCTAGCCTACATTTGCTCAAGAGTCCGAGATGGAGCTGGCTTGGACTCGGTGGGATGGGCCAGATTTTCGTAAATGCATCGAGTAATGAACAACCCAGGCAAAGACCTCCCCTCCGAGCTCTGCCCCCAACGCTCAGTCTCCGGAGCCTGGCCTAACATTGGTCTAGATCCCAACCGGTCAGTGGCGGCTGCGGTGATATCGCAAAGGAACCCTGGAAAAGTGGTTAAGCTTGCAGCTCGGCAAATGTGTCCGCCATCCGGAAAGGCGCTAACTCTGCAGCACCCCGCGCGGTCCGATGCCGCAAGATGACGCGGAGTGGTTTGTTGTGGTACTTCGTGCAGTGATGCCGTTGATCGATGATCGAGGTGTTGCTCGAGGGTGGCCAGCGAGGGCCTGTGCCCTGGTTATTGTTAGTACCATGAGTCCTGTCCCAAATCGTAAATGGGGACTTTGCAGTGCATCACTGCGGCATTTCCCAATATTTCACACACCTCATGCAGTGGTGCAGCGATCTCATTTCAGTCCACGGATCTCGGCCCCATTGAAGGTTGAGATTGGTGATGTGAGAAGAGCTGAGAGTTGCAACATCCAGCCGCTGGCTCTTCCCGGGAATTATGTTCATAGCTCCGAATGCCTGGCAAAGCCGTACAACACCCCAGCTCGCTGCATTACCACATTCGCTACTCCTCTCTAGGCATGTATCCTAAGACTCTATCGTGGAGTGGAAGCTGGGACCTGCACTCAACTCTGCACTTTGCGCGAAGTAGTAGTAAGTGGGTACTCACAGGCCAACACATGCCATCACGTTGCCTGGCAAGGGAGACATAACCGTCCTTCAGTTCCTTCCGACTTACACCCTGACTCGCATCGGCAGCTCCTTCCCGCTGTGCAACTTGTACGAAGTACCACCCGTGTACCTGTGTAGTGTACTTCTTACTTACTCCAATATCCACGATGCCAGGGTCTTTCCTACCCTGCATATTACGTGCGCGAACCGAGCGACGCCTCTGGGAAGGTTGGTATTTTGGTATTATGTAGGGAACCCTCGACAAACTTGTTGACCAGGACAATCAACCGAGCTCTCTTTCGCTCTCCTAGCACTGGTTCTCGACCCCCTCCAACCTTGGATTCGGTAAAGTCTCGAGGTTTCTTCATCTTATTTGCATATGGGCAGGTCCCATCCAGCCTGGCAGATCAACATTGTGACATCAGCGGCAGCGGAGCCCTGGGATGAGTGGACGACCAAAACAAGATCCAGTCCCGCTTCCACGCTGGAGTTCAATGCTGCAATTGTGAGTTCTTTGATCCATTGTCTTCATCCAAACCCCACCAGTTGGCGAGTCATCGCCGGCTCACGTCCGCGGCCCGGAACAATCCTCCCCTTTTGGCGCTTTGAGATCAATTCTAAAGCTATCGATTGATCAATGATACCTCTGCCCGTCCCTATCTGCGCACCCCGTGGATTCCTCTGCCTTCCACTCAGGCCCGCCGTCCACTGACAGGCCAGCGCCACACAGCACCCGCCGCCGCCGGGCCACTTTCACGATTCCTTCCGGGCTCCTCCTCTACTTTCCCCAAAACGGCCGACCGAACAAGAAGTGAAGGAGCTTTGCTATTACTTATAAAACTTAGGAACGCGAAGCTTTCGAGATTCCAGTCTCAAGCTGGTCTGGCGCATAATAGCCTAAAACAAACACCAAGGTCTAACGTCTTACACCACACCCCCACCCCACGCGATCCTTCTCCAAATGGGTCACCGGCCACTTCGAGGGGTTTGGGGAAAATGGGCAAATCCCCAAACCTTGTTCGCCAGCGGCGCCTAGACCCGTCGTCCCATGTTGCTTCAGTTTTTCCTGTCCGGAGCTTGTTAGCCTGGGCCTGGCCTGGCCCGTGAGCTTCTGCAGGCACTGTGTTGTTTGGGCTGATCTGACAACAAACCAAGAACCCCGTCGATCACTACGTGATGCGCGCGGATCTCGACGACTCCAGCGTTCCTCGCCCATGTTCTGGCTTTTGAAACAGCAGTTGCATTTTGCCATGAGAAGCGAGAGGTATCAGCAATCCTCAGCTTCGATGATCTTGGAATTGAATAATATTGACTAGCCCAAAAATATACTGTGGACACCAAACAAGATTATAGACAAGAATAAAATGACTCCAAGCTTCTGGCTGTTCTGTACGCCTCCATCGAAGATAACGCCACCCACATCGCTGTTTGGGAATCAATAAAACGGAAAATCTCATCCTTCCGTGATCCGACGCCTGAGTCCTCCCAGCAGCCAACTCCAAATCGTATCATCTCCCTCCCTAGTCCTTGTTAGACCCCCAAGGCAGACCATCCAGCGGAGGGGAATAGTTCCCAATAAGAAAGGTCACGCATGCTTCCTTTTCCTCCGCGAGGCCGCCATCGATCCTACTCAAAAGCGGCCGTATTAACCAAACACGATCGTGACACCCATCTCTTCACTGACCTTTCTCCACAAGTCTCGCCCCTTAAATGTCGGAACGCAAGTGTTGCCGTTCCCGTTGCCGCCCATACCGCTATGCCACGGCTTGGAAAGCTCCTCCGCCGCATCAGCTCTTCTCCACACTTCCCGGACAACAGCCCACGACTGCTCAATGTTCACCATGCCCTGCCTACGCTCGATGGCCATGAACGCCTGGTTGGCAAGATCTCGATCGCCAAGAGTGATGGCCTCGCAGGCTGCGACAAAGAGCGGCCACAAGAGCGCGCCCATTGGACCTTTGTTGCGGACTGTCGCTACGCAGTGTGTCAGGGACACATGGGTGTGTCTCTGGACGAGGGCGTGGTTCCTCGAGTGCCCGTATATCGTGCGATGTAGATATACTATGGCACTGTGCTGATAGGCTAGTGCCGTATTGAGCACCGAGTGAAGGTGGGCACGCTCGGCTGCTGTTGCTGCTTCGCCGGTCTTGGTAGTGTTTCCGATCGACTCGCACGGAGTAGCCCCCTGCTCGTCGTTGTATAAGACGTAGAACTGTGGGGGTACGTTGGGCTTCCATTTCTTCAAGGATACGTCAACTATGTAGGCCTTCGTCTCAAATTCGGTTTGGAGTGCCGAGAGCTTGGCGGGGTCCATGTTGTTTCCTGGTGCAGCTTCTAGCTCCTTCTTCAACGACGCGAGCGTGGCGAGCCTATGGAGAAGTGGCCAAAACGTGTGGACCATGCCCAGCAAGGTGTCCATGTCGCTATTTGTGGAGTCCATGCCTTGTTGGAAGGCTGTGAATACGGCGCTGGAATCTTTTGATAGTGGTGCCGTATCGAACGACAAGGCTGCGATTACTTCGTAAAAACGGAACGTCTATGGCGAAGTTAGTATGACGCATTCAGGGATGGGGAGGGAGAAGGGTGATGATGGTGACAGCACATACCCTCTCGAGGAACGCGCCGGTGGAGTCCAGGCCCTCACCGCCTGATTCGAAGATAGACATGGCGCCTTTAAGATGGCCATCCACAAGGGTTGACCCTCCAGCCTTCACGAGCTGCAGCATTACCTCTCAGTTAGTCCGCCCCCTATCGATACTCAGGCGAGAAACAACCTACCACCTCATAATACACAACCAGCATAATTGCTGCCAGCAACTCGTTTTTGTCCACCTTGGCCCCCTTCTGAATGAGTTTCGCAATCCCCTGAATCGCCTGGTTGTAAAACCAGGTAGCGTTCTCGCCCTCGGGGACCGGGGTACTAAACGCGAGGCCGCGGTACTCTCGGTGGGCGCTCGCGAGTGCGTATACGGCATTTCGGACGGCATCGCTTTTTTGGCACATGGGCATGATGAAGCGTTGGAAAGGGTTGCCAGGCTCCTCGTAGAGAACAATGAGGCGCGACAGGAGGTTATCGAAGTGGTCCATGAGAGTCCGGTGGCGGTGCAGATGGGAGAATTCGGAGTATACGGGATTTAGGAAGCTGTCGAAGGGTATGTTGAACTGGAATTGTTGGGCATAGGGGTGCTGTTGAGAGTATTGTGGAGAGAGAGAAACGAGACCATTTGAAGTATCGAGGTCGTCGAGATTGCGGTCTTGGTCATCTACGGTGAACGGCTCCAGCCCATAAGCTTCCAGGGCAGTGGGAGAAAAGAGGGGTATTTCGATAGGTGAGAGCAGAGTTTCCCCATGCAACGGCGCCTGTGATATCGCGGAGCCTAGGAGTAGGTCGGTAGTAGGGTTTACAGGGTTGGCATGAGCAGTCGGCGTCTCTACGATTGGGGTGGTCACTGCTTCATCGTCCCAGAAGTTAAAGTCGCTTTCCAGCTGTTGCAGTGCCAGGTCCAAGTTGCTTGGATGCTTCCACTCTACAACAGAGGTGGGTGAGAGGGGACTTAGGGGGTCCCTCGAGACATGCGCCTTACGTTGACGGGGCTTGATCGCTTCGTAGATACACTCGAGCTGCTTCTCGGCGCAACGATGGCATGATGGCCGTGCCTCATTACATTTTTTCTTCTATAAAGATTGTTAGTAAGGACTGCCATTCCCATGTATCCAACCGGTCTGTCATTGCGTGTTGGGATATGTTCGGCCGAGATCCACACCCGGTGACTATGTACCTTTTCCTTGCTAGAGACATGTTAGCAGCACAGTTCTAACCAAGGGATTAACAACTGGAAAGGCTGGGCTCTACAGTATACGCACCATTGCGTGCATCCTGCTCGGGACCTCTTCTTAGGTACCTTGGGAGGGGCAACTTTGGCGAACAATAGCATCGTGACTTTATGAACGACCGCAGCAGCACGGAGGGAGAGCAAGCATGATGAGGGAGAGGGGACAAAAAAAGAGAAGGGGCGGCAGAGTTGGACCGCCTTTTGGCTCGTTTTGCTTTGGAGGTTCTAGAAACGCGCTGCGGGATACGCGACGCAGGTCCGATGTCGAAGTCGGAGTACGGGCCCGGTCTGCGAATCTTATAGGCTGCGGTCGGGGGTTCCCACGTGGGAAGGTTGGGGCGTGTTTGTGTGCGTGTGTTGCGACTGTGGAACTGGATCTGATATAAGGTGGGAGGAGAAGGCTCTCCGGCGAAGGACGTAAGAAGCGAGTGTTAGAAGTGAGATTTCAATAACGGGCCGAGTGGGAAGGTTCCAATAAATGGGTGAGAGAGAAGATGGGTTCGTTATTTAGTGATTCTGCCTCTTGGGGAGGAGGTAATGGGGGGTTTTGGGGAAAGGGGTCCCGGATTGTTGATTAAAGATTCCACTTTACTGGCGAGTTTCGAGGTGGCCGGGTCAAGATGAGGGTGGGTACAGGGCGCGGAAAAGAAGGAGAAAAAAAAAATTGAAGAATCGATGGGATGGGACACTACGAAGTACGAGCTACGACACTAATCGTTCTAGCTCCGATGGAAGGTTGATGGTGGGGACGACGTGGGTGGAGCCAACAGAAAGGCTTGACTTGGGTTGATGTTGAAAGGGCGAAGTAGGGGTCGAATAATCGGTGGACGGGCGTAGGACGACTTCGTCTGAGTCTGGCAACGGACGAGGATTGGGAAAGAATTGGCGAATAAGAAGGCACGCCGGCAGGGCCTGGAATAGATTGTTGAGGTGTCTAAGTGATTATTGCTCGAGGGGACAATGGAGAAGAAGAGGATGACTGTGGAAATAGATTACTTTTTAAAGTGCCACCTTGCAGGGCACGGAATGCGGAGACGAAGCACGAGAACAATGGAGGGGGAGTTCGAGACGGGGAAGAAAAGGAGGGGAAGAGGGGGGTGGTATTGGAAACTTCTGATCATTTATCGTGGTAGTTTAGAATGGTAGAAATCTGGGGAACCCGAGTCGAAAGCCGAGGGATCAAACCTGGGGAAGTTGGGAGGGATCGACTGATGCACATTGATGTGGATATGGTTTCTGGGACATGGTGTATAGGATATCGATGTGGATGGCAAATGGGAGGGGGCCGGAGTTGAACGTTGACGGCTCCGAAGGGTTACAAAGGGTTACAAGTACGGGCTATTTCAACGTTCCGGATGTTCGGGCAGCTCGTGAAGGACCGAAAAAGATGAAATGTGTGTGTGTGTACGAAGTATGTGCTTGTCGTGATGATTCACATCAATTGATTCTGTTGGCGGGTAGTGGGAAGAATGAGCAATGTACGAAGTCATCGATTGGCTATTGTCTTAGAAAGGCAAAAGTTCGCCGAGATCCGGCAAGAGTCGAGAGCTATTGCCTTGTAATTTTTGTCGTCTTCTTCTCGGGGAAAAGGGCACTGGAGGGTTGGCTGTAAGTGTGCAGAGTAAGAAGGCAGGGATCAAGCTAATCTAGTAGGAGCAGGTATGGGGTATGGTGACACTCGGTGTGCTTCCCTTTCCGGTCCCAGAGAAAGATGAGTCGGAACTAAATGTGAACAGAACTAAGGTGGAAATGGCATGGTCGTCGAGTTCCGTAAATGCACAGGGTGGAGGTCAACTCGTGGAAGGAAAAGCCTGGATTCGACCCAAGTACGAAGTACCTCAAGCACTACTGATGGGAGATGGGGAAAGAGGTTCTGGGTTCTGAGCTGATCAGTGGCGGTCGACATCCTGCGAGTTCAGAGGGGTTTGGAAAGAACGACCGAGTGCAATGTCGGATGGCGAGCTGTGATTGGTGCGCATATAGAAATTGATCACTTGTGGTGAGGGACGGCGGGGACATTGGATTTTGCATATTGATTATGGGCCCTTGATTGTTGATGAATGGCGGAGCTCTTGCAAAGTACGACACACTGTATTCTCCAACATGGAACAGAAGGAACATGTGGCAAGCAGTGTATTACATGGCCCTGCGAAGTACACCACTTCGTACCTCAAGGGCTCGATAGTAGATGCATTAGCTTCATGACATCATCAGCAGACTACGATGAAGCAGTCCGGGTTGAGGTTGGCGCCTGCCCCAAATCTTTCATAGTGGGGCTTTCAATGTTGCAGGCGACGACCGACTGGCTTGTATTGAGGTACCTGGGTATATCTCGCGAACCTAGAAGGCGCTACTAAATCGTCGTCGATTCATGAACGATCTGCTCGTAGTGTCCGTTCAATGTCCCAGTCGAGGGAATTCTGGCATCAGAGAAGTGGTGCACGTTCTTGCGTACTCTGTACTCTGCGAGTATGTTCCATGCTCAAGAGAGGAAAAGATTTGCAGTCTCAGGTTGGAAGGCAGAACCTGCATGATGCCCGCCCAGGTTTGTCGGTCAGCCACGCATCGAGTGAGACATGCTATTTCTGGGGTGCAGCTAGACTCGATTCATGTCAGGTCCCGGTTTGGATGGGGTCCGAATGAGGCAGGGCGTTGAGAGTGGAGGGGGATGGGGAGATTCTTCGTAAAAGCCGAACTACGGCCGGCAGTTGGGAGGTGGATGCGTTTCGGTGATATTGAAAAATGATATCTGGCTCGGTCAGGAAACACGCTCAGCCAGTACTAATCACGGAGCAGCTGTTGTGAAATACATCGTCCTGGGAAGAGGCACAAGCTAGGACTCGAGAACACACTGCCATTCTAAACAACATCAAATGGCAAAGTGTTTACGTAGTATCAGCATGGCGAGTCTTTAGCGTACCACCGAGCCACCAAGATCGCAACGGCATCTCGACGTTACTTCGTACTTCGCGCTACAAATACGAGTAAAGTTAGGGAATACGACTGCAGACTACGAGTCTCTTTAGTACTTTGGAGTGCGGGGTTTGCCGTACTATTATGCATACGAGGGATGAGTGGGGAGGATGGACACACATGCATGCAAGCAAGGGATGAAGAACCTTGGGCTGGCAGATCAAGATCGAGTCGAGACACAGTTATATCGGAATAGTATTATCTCATTTATTGCAAGTTATGCTTGTATATTTACTGGTCTTTTCTATGTTCTATGAATCTACTGGGGCTGGGCTGTGTGTGCCATGGGCAAATTGTAGAATCTTGGAAAGAAAGGTAGTTCTCATTTGTAAGACCTAGTCCTCTCTTCCGCATCTACAAAGTATGGGCAACGGAATCTACTTTGCTGAGAATCCCTCTTTGTCCGAACCCGCTAACACAAATGCCTTGAGTAGTATCGGGGCTGATAATTTATTCATATGAATACTGATGTTGTTTGAAGCTGCCCTGCATGGATAGTCTGGAGTGGAGTTTATCAATTAAAGAACTTCACTTGTTGCCTAGTTCTTCTGGTGAGACCCTATCCGGCTCCCTTCCGAAAATGCTTCGGTCCGTCTCCCAATCAAGAGGCCGTTCACAAGAAACGGGTAGATATTGTCTGTGTCCTGTCACTGGTGATGTTTAAAACAATTTGTTCATGGGACCTGCAGTTAGCCGAGCACGGTAATATCAGACATACATACACATACACACACCTCTTGGAGAAGGAGGTATAGCTTCTCGTGAATAGTGTGATGATATGATTTCACGCCGTGCTGCATGAAACCCCGTTCCTGGTGCAGACAAGTCTTGGGACGTTGCAGGACCGTCTGCCCGGCTGCGGGAATATTGAAACTCAACTTGTGCGAAGTACTGAAATTATCAATATCAAACTAGCATCGATGCAAGGAATGTGAAAACACACCTGCCGTCTCCCATTCTCACCAGCTCCGCTTCCCAAAACAGCACGCTCCGTGCCGATATTTCTCCATCTGGAACATACATCGACACATCAATAGTTTAACCTCGTTTTGTTCCCTCGCGTTTCCACCCGTTAGATGCAGATGCACGCGTGTTGCTGGCTCCTGAGCTGTCATGGACGATTAGCCCAATCTCTCTGCCTGGCGTTTGGGTAAGAAGTGCCATACTCGGCGGATGGAACTGTCGTAGAAGCTCTGCGCAGGGGCAAGGGCGAGGGCAAGATGGGATAACCGCGATGGGGAAACAAATCGCGAACCTTGATTCTTGACGACCTTGACGATTGAGGGACTCGCTGATAACTTCACTATGGCTTCCGTGAAAGGAGGCCAGCAAACCTCGCCATCTATTGCAACTACAATACCTAGGCTTGTCTTGTATGTAGCCTGCAAGGAACAAGCACCCGTCATCTATATTGCCTAACACCCCTTAGTCTGGCGGTCTCCACTGTCCCGGATTGTCGGGAGCATGTTCCAGACCTGCTCCTGCCCACATACGACATATACAACGAGCGTATTTTGCGGGCCATGCCATAGAAGCTTCTTTTCATTTCCGAAAGAGGTTGTTCGTCCTGCAGGCAGACTCATTCATATTTCCTGACGTTTATGCAAATATATACATGAGCTCTCCCGTGGCGGCAGCCGTCCTTGCATCAGACGATGAGCAAGAAGGCCGACCCCATACGGCTCCCCGTCGCTGGTTTCTTTTGTTTGCGAGAGCTCTTCATTCTTTCTGATTCCGTCGCGGGGTAAGATGGATTCATCAGACGGCACGAGAATAGGGTCACCAGACGGGAACCCTACCTGTCCACTTAGACATCGCAGCCTGACCCGTCACGCAACTGAAAATGATCATCTGGCACACCACCCTTGACATACCGCGGGTAGCTGAGATAAAGGTATCCGTGTCGAAGCGTCCCACATTGCTAGAGTGATCCAATCGAGTTTTGTAGATTGAGGTGGGCTGGACTGGGCTGTGTCAGTCCTGGATATGGCAAATTGTGCTCAGCATTGATGCTTAACACGCGCCCGCTTCTTCGGCATTTGAGAAGCTTGGGCGTGACGGGGCTCTCCACAGGACTCGTTGTTCATCGAGCGCCCACAGAGTGAGGATAGCCTGCCGGTGCAACTCTATCTCCTAGCCGTGGGTGGACCCATCCGACTCAACTGAGGAGGGGATTTCAATGATTCTAATAATCGCGAAATGGCCAGGCTGGTCACCGACTCCGCCGGCCCGCTCGGTTTACCCTGGAATGGTACACCAAGCACCCAAACCCAACCTTAACGGAAGCCTCAGCCTTGTTAACCCAGCGATGCCGAAAATTAGAGACTACCGAATCCCGGGGTGCAGACCCGGCGGCTACGGGAGAGAGGCGATTGGCCCCCTTTCAAGTTTAACAAAGCGGGGGAGTCTTTGAACCTTTTTTTCTCTCCCCCTTCTTTTCCTAATCTTTTATCGCCTCACCACGAATAAAGGAACCCATCAGATCGGGCTTCGGTCACGTCCTCCTGCCTTGTACATCGAGGGCGGGGCTGGAATGTAGACATTGGAGCTTTGATCCTGGTGGACCTTCGTCGGTGCAAGAGGTCCGGACTCCCCGCAGGCTCCGGTGACATTTGATTTCGGGGTTGAAAGCCCGTGTATGCTGTGCAAGGGCGGATCGATACGATGCAATGACCTTTTGACATTACTTCGTGGGATAGTACGGGAATAAAAATAAAAGAATACGGAGAATAAAATAAAGGAATAAAAAGAAGAAATAAGAAAGGCGAGGGGAAAAAAAAAAAACCGGCCAAAACAAATCCGCCTCCGAGGCGCCCTCCGCTTTTCAGTACAGCAGAGCCAGCCTCACTCGCAACTTATACCCTTTTCTAGGGAGGAGGCATTTAACAGAAAAGCTTACGACAGACCAGTACCCATTAATCCAGCCTGCTATAGCTTCCTTGCTATTTATGGCAGGCCTCCATTGGTGACAAGTCTCCGCGACATGTCAGCCCACGCTTTTCTGACAGCGTCACCATCCTCTTTCAGCTTTTGGTGTGGCCAGGCAAAAAGAATGGCGGACAGGTGGTATTTGGATGGGACAGCGTGGCTATGACCGCGGGAGCTTTCTATTGGATCTGGTTGCCCCCAGTCATGCTGGCTGCAGTGTGCAGGATCTGATGCATTTCTCTGCTCAGCCCCCAGCAAATCGGACCTGCTCATCTGCGGACGAGCTACGAAGTAGTGTACATGGCGTTTCCAACGGTTCTGGTTGGCAATAGGTGCGTGAGACTGGATGACCAGGCTCTGACGAAACGTGGGTATTTTCTCCATTACATTTCCGGGGATTTGGGTCGAATTTCGAGTCGTTCTTTTTTTTCCTTCTTACTCTCTTCCTTCTTTTCCAACCTCCTTTGCTATCATCCTTGTGACTACTTTGACTGAGAGACAAGGGAAAACCCCTTCATTAATCCTAGGATGCTCCCTTGGTTTGACGGTGTGTGTCCCCGGTAGTTCCGCCGAGAAGATAAACCCAACAACATTCCAATTGCCCCCGGCTCGACCCAGTCAACCCCATCCCAGCGTCGCATCGTCGGCCTGAGCTCTTTGTACGACGCTCTCCCCCGCCCTCTTTTGTCATCCCTGCCGTCCATCTTCATCTCGAGACCTCCGAAGCTCTTGCGTGATTAAGCCAAATCTCTTCCCTTCCTCTCCTCTCTGCATTCTTCTCCTGGACAAGTATTCGAGATAATTGGACATACAATAAACAATCCAACATCAGAAGAATAAACGGGGAAAAAAAAAGAGGGGAGTCGGCACCGCGATGGGTAGCAGAAAAACGAGCCCCTCACTACGATGCGCAGCGACACTCTTCATCGTCGCTTTCCTCATCTCCGTCGACGGGGCCGAAATCAGGCACAGGGACGGTATCCACCGAGTATCCAAGACGCCACCACAAGTGACGCCCGGTCCGCGACTCGACAAGAGGGCTTTGACGGCCTGTCCGGCGAGCTATAGCCTATGTCCTCCTGATTTGGGCGGAGGGTGTTGCGCGGCGGGATATGCGTGCGCGACCGAGTCGTGCTATGCCACGACGAACGGGCCGGTGTCGTGCGGTGGGAACGCGGGCTACTTTGCTTGTGGAGCGGACGTTGGAGGTAAGATTCGACGGTTTTGGTTCAATTTCCTTTTCTTTTTTGTCCGTCCTCCTTCGGAAGTGCGAAACTAACCTTTGCCGTGACTGATGTTAGGTGGTTGTTGTCCTGTGGGATCCGTCTGCCAACGAGGCGGAAATTGCGTAGCCGTGTCCGGGGTCTCCTACTCCCACGACTGCGGGGACAATTCCTATCTATGCCCGTCTGAACTTGGGTACGGGTGTTGCAGGAATGGCCTCGCATGCGGCAAGAACCAGTGTTACGCGACCGAGCCGATGACGTTAGTCTTCACGAGGACGATGACTACGACGGACGGCGGCAACGCGAAGACTCTCACGAGCACGGTGACGACGACTTCGACGCCCTCGGTCGGCGCCGAACCGACGGGCGCGGCTTCGGAGACCCAATATATAAAGTTCTACCCAACGGCGGTGCCAAAAGTCGACCCTTTGATCACCGACACTGGCGACGACGGCGGCGGCGGCAGCGGGCTGAGCTCAGCGCAGATAGGAGGAGCCGTCGGGGGCGCCCTCGCTCTTCTGGCCATCATTCTCACAGCCGCGTTTTTCATCATCAGGCGTCTAAACCACGTGGCCAAGGTAGTGAAAGAAGGCGGACCGCCCTCGACAACTCCCGGCTCGCCTGGCGACAAGCCGGACTACTTCAACCACAAGCATCGGGAATCCGAGGTGGACAGTTTCACCACGGAGCTAGCAAGCACCTCGTCTCCTCGGACGCGGCACAGGAGCGCATCCACGGATACCTCGGAGCCCGCGTCGTCGATTTTCGGACGGCAGTCGACGCCTGGGGGTGGTAGTAGTGGGTTCTCTTCGCGCCGGCACAGTCACCGATCGAGCGCCGATTCGACAGCCGGACGGAGTACGCCGGGGACGTGGACGCGGAGCAACAGCACGGCGAGGAGCAGTACGCGGGCCTCGGGAAGCGTCGACGGCGCCGTGTCATACGAGACGGAGCCGGACGAAATTGCCGAACTTGAGGCGGGAGAGCGGATCGTCGAGTTACCAGCCGATCCTGTGACGAGGAAGGCAGAGACTGCCGCGAGTAGTGGTGCGACGACGACTCTCGCGCCCCCGCCGACGCTGGGCCAGGGACAGGGGCATAAACGGAATAATAGTGCTGCTGGGCGAGGAGCGCCGCAGCTGGATGTTGTTTCGGAGGCGGGTGAGTTCCATGGGTATTATGGGCCGCCGGATAGGCTGATGGGCCAGACTGGAGCGGGACAGAAGGCGACGTAATTGGGATATGGGGATATGACGACGTGGCGAGGATGGATTAAAATGCGGCTACGGTTCATCCGGTGGAAGGCTTTTTCTTTTCGTCATGATTTGCTCTTATGAATTCACTCATTTAGCGTGGCGTCAGGTGCTTGAAAGATTGGGTGGAAATGGGAAAAAAAGGGATCAAATGGGTATACTGAAAAGCAGCGCCATGGATTGAGTGGGATTGAGAGCGCAGCGCCACACTCCTTTCTAGATCACCAAGTCTTTTTGTTTTGTTCTTTTCTCTTTTTTTTTGCTCACTTCGTATAGGGACGGTCGAAGACTAAATCACATTTACTTTTATATGGGTAGAGGGTACTAATAGTTGGATTATCAGACCGAGAAAGTCTTGTCTTGTATTAGATATATTCTGGGTTGCAAGTATTAAATATGATTCTACCCAGCTCATCATGTTTCTTTTTTTCTGGCTTTTTCTGTTTAACGAATCATTCCCAGAATGCTTTGCTTGCTATGCCAGACGCTCAAATCTAAGGGGTATCCTGTGTATCTTCTCCTTCTATCAATTCCAAAGAGGGCCAATAACTCGTAGTTTCTTTGTCTCGTTAAGGCTCCGAAGATGGTGTCTCATCCCCAGAAAACCCTTTCTCGTATTAATCTCCCGCTTCGACCATTACCGCCCGCGCGTACCCCTGTGTGTGCGGCCAAACGCCTTTCCATGCTAAAGACATCCCAACCCCGTGTTTTCCTTGTCTCTTTAGTTGTCACCAGGGAAATTATTCCTCCACTGTTTGGGATTCATCCCACTAAAGTTATTCGCGTCCGTTTTCCTCGCGGGCGTCGCACCCGTAAAGTTGTTCCTCGGCAGACCCGTGGGATTCAACCCGCCAAAGTTCTTGGCCGCATCGCCGCCGCGACGAGCAGGTGGGGTAGCACCCGTGAAGTTGTTATGCGACTGGGCGTTAAGGGAGGGGGTTGGATTCGTTCCGGGGAAGTTGTTGTGGGACTCGAAGACGGGAGACGATGATGTCGAGTCTGCGGGGGGGGATGTGAAGGAGGAGCGGCGCGAGGCGGGGCGCGAGGAAATTGGGGTGGGAGCCGTGGAGGCGGCGGGGGTTTGGGCTGGGGTGCCGGATCTGGAAAGGGCCTCGAGAAGTTTTCCGAACATGGTGATGGTTGTGTGTTTGAGAGATTGGCGGATGATGATGGAGGTAGAGTTGGTTGTGGTGATGGTAGTGTTATATAAGAAGTCCGAGTTCACTTATATAAGAGTCGAGGTTCTTGGAGTAAGTGGGTTACTAAGAGGAAGAAGGTAGATGGTTGGAGAAGGTAGAGCTTCTGCTTTGGGGTGAGCTTGTTTGAAGCTGATGCTTTGATCTTGTTTGATTTGATGATACCTTCAAGAGAAAAGGGAGGGAATAATGTCAGGGGACATGTCTTTATATACTAGATTGAATGTTGAATCCCTCGATAAGTTTAAACATGGAAGCTACTCAAACATTCGATCTCCACCCATCCGAGACCAACTTGGGTCTCTTCCCGCGGTAAACCAAAAAAAGAGGGCCCCTGATAGAATGGCTTGCTTGCTTCTAAAAAAGAAAAAGTCTATCTCTCGGAGGAAGCCTAATAGTCAAAATCAGGCTCGGTGGGGAGTGCCGACCCACCGGGCCCGCTCCGAGATAGCGAAAGCGGGTTTCATTATCGGAGTTGCGCCACACAGACCTTTTTTCATTTGTTTTTTTCTTTCTTTTTCGCAAAAACAGAAAAGCAAGATCTACAAGTCTGCGCAAAAGTGCCCCCTACGTTCCTAGACTTCAATTTATTGCAGTATTATCGCAACGTCACTGTCGCTCCATCGAACCTATCACGTTCTTGAAAAACGGCAGGTGTCTCTTGCGACTCGTTAATTAAAGTGGCGCGGGCATTGCGACAGTTGCGCTGTCAGCGTCAGCGAAAAAGTGTCGGTGACAGAGTGACTCAGCACATTCGTGGTTCGGTTTCTTGGCGGTGTTCGGCGTTCGGGAGAGAGTGGGCCCACCCCTCCGAAAAGTGGGTCCCGGGACGGAGTACACTACTTTGCGCGCCGGTTGCCCTCAGCTTTGAGATGACGAAAAGAAGATCAAGTCCTTCGAGGGGAAAGGGAAAGAAGTGGATCGAAGAATGGTGATTTCAATAGCAAATTCTGGTTATCCCCCTTCTTTTTCTCTTTTTCTATCTTGTGTCGAAGAGGATGGACAGAGAGATTCTACTTCACTTCGTATGTACTGTACTCGATCTCGATAGCTTCAATTGCCAAAAGGGTCAATGTGGATCACAGCAAAATGTGCCATAAAACCGGGGCAGCCTGAGATGGCGCAATACTTCGTTCAACATGTGATTGGCGCAGGAACATGACGTATCGCCGTATCAAGATTGCGCAGCTCTTCGACTTTGATCAATTCATTGAACGATCTCGGGAGAGACCCCCCACCTTCAACATTTTAACGTGGGCCAAGTGGCGGTCTCAAATCCATTTTTGCTCAAAAGGTATAGGCCTCACTTCTTTTCAATATGAGTTTTAGATGATATTGAGGAATGGAATGCCTGACCCCTTTCTCCTCTTTTTGTTCGTAGTTTGGAAATAGGGGCTCACGAATATTGACTCGGCCGTACCCATCACAACTTCACATGTCGAATATCGGGACCTTATTTCGTCGGAGTTCATGCGGCGCTCCTCCGCGCCGAGATGCATGCGATGCGGCTGCGCACATAAGAGTTTACATCTTGTCCCTGAAACAGGGGCCAAGAAAGCTTGGTAGAAACTCTGCCAAGACGCAAAATGTCAGTTGAATCGTACCCAAGCCTTCGACCTATGCCCGATTAGGGAAGAAAGCGGCGTTGGCTTTTTTTCCGATTAGACTCCCGCGTTGTTGGGTTCCTGCAACTGCCTTATCGGCATTCGGAGAGTCGGGATGGAAACCGTGAGCGGTGCTAGGCCGAAAAGAGTCGAATCAAAGAAAACTTCGGCCGATAGACTGTTATGGGCCCTGATGGGTCTTGATGGACTCTGATACCCGAGGTTAGCGAAGTTGGGCGAGGGAGATAAAATCCAGAGACCATCCGCAGGGCCGAGAGATGTGATTTTCTTGAATCTCGGCCTGAATGAGGCCTCTTTGAGTCAGCGCGGTGGGCTCAAGGCTGTGTGTTGATGGGTTTGTTAGAGGGGTCTGTCTTGCATAGGTTGAGGCTTGGGCGACTACAACTACGAAGTACTTCCTACCAAATCAACTGCGCTTTCGATACCCTTTTCGACTAGTTCCGATACCGCATGCGATCTCATGCGAATGATGGCGATTCCCGGACGTTTTCTTCTCCTTGGCGATATTGCAAATCGAGGACCTCGATGTCGGGTAATTACGGTTTGAGGCTTTGACAACATTGACCTGCTGTTACAATAATACATCGAGAGTCTTGCATCTTTAGAATCGTACCAAGTACTTCGTTTTCGAGCGGACCGACCGACCTTTCCCCTCTTTGTCGACGAAACATAATTTCAACCAATGGTCTCTTGATGCCCACGAAGATACTATTCCGAGAACGGCTCTGTATGTACTACCCGTTGCAGCGACGCGACTATGGCAGCGTGAGATAAAGACGGCCCGCAGTACCGCAAGCTTTTCTTCGTATCGCCGCCGGACCCTCGGTGTAAGAACCATGCGCCGACCATGTTATCAAGTCGGTGTGGACCTAGTTCTCTACACTAGAGTCATAGTTGACTAATCTTGGGATCCTGTCAAACAACTGAAGCGATTGGGACTTGCCCAGGCCCGTTCGCGTCTTCGTGGGGGATCAAGTCTAGCTCTGACTCTCTAGTAGCCGGCTTATTCCGCTCGAACCCCTGGCAGTCTTGGTCGTTTGTTTACATGAGACAGATGCCCAAATCGCCTCTCTCAGCAAGGGCGTTGGGTATTCGAGACCCACATCTTGCGAAAAGATGAAAGAAGGAGAAAGGACTAGTCTAGCTACTCTTGGCACCCCTTGGATTCTGGAATTCGTTCGCCTGGAAGCCATACCTCCATCTCTTACCATGATGCATTGTATTGGGATACCCCTCCTTAAGCTGGCATGGGATCCGAGCGACGTCGAACCATAACTCATTGTGGTATGGACAGACGCAAATGTTTGCCAAGTACAGACGGGCATAGGTTGTGCATTGGTCGTCTGTTGTGGTGCGTGTCTGCTCCAGTCGTTGCCCCACGACGACGCTGGCTCAACCATTCCTTCAACTTTAGATGTGCTTGAAGTGCCGTCCAAGTTACGAAACATAGAATACCTTCAATCTGCTTGCGTGTAGACCATAATCTGCATTTTCCGACGATCACGTTTGTTTCCTGACTATCACCAACTCGATACTGGGAATGCACAAGGCTGCAATCGCGAATAACAAAGGTCCGCATAGCTCATGTTATTGTAACATCCAGCGTGACGGCTACTCGTGTCGATAGTTCAAAGGAGAAAGGGGGATGATATTTTGCCCCTAGACTCGGCCACAACACCTTCTCCATACTCCCTAGAAGACCATGTACGAGTCTACACCTCGCTCTGTATCTAGCCACCTGGATCTTCAAACTTAGTGCACTTCTCAATTAGAGAGGCCAAGACATACTAATACTAGGCAAGTGGCGAAAACGCTGGCTTTGTCTCCGTCGAGTTGGTGAGGATGAAGCCTCGTTGCCAGCCAGTTCGGGTCCTTGGCCCAGGACGAACTCTCCACTCCACTGATGGAATAACCATCCGGGGGGGGGGGCGGTCTTAAGTATCTTTCAAATTCATCTCTGCCACTGCCTTATAGAACCCTTCTTACCGACCGGGAACGAACGAAAAGTGAAAAAGAAGCAAAAAAGTGTCCAGAAAGAGGAACCAAAAAAAAACATACAACACCAGGGATTCGCTGGTCGTCACCGACCCAACTACTAGTCTGGCGCTTCGCAGCTTGTGTACAGGGGAGCGGACGGGACCCTCAATATTCTGCGAGCTATGGCCGTATGTATCGGTCTCTGTCGCTAGGCTCGCTGATAAGGGGAAGGGAAAGCAGTTGGTGATGTTGCCGACGGGGTGTCCTGAGCCCTTTCAACCACACTTGGTCGTGGGCCCAACTGATTTCAATGCTGCACTGAACAGGCGAACTAACTAGGTTTTCTGTCTCCTCTTATAAGAGAAGGGAACCCCGTAGCGCATCGTAATATTTCGGCGGGTCTACCCAACGATGGAGACCGACAAGCACACTGGCATTACAACTTTCAAGATGGGTCCGCACGAGGGCATCCAGGGAGGTCGGGGAGAAGGTGGTAGAAGCTCGCCATCTCTCATCGGCTGCCGGCAAAACGGCTAGACTGCCCATTTTGTTGATACTAGATAATAGGCCTTCCTTTTTAGTTCGTGATATTCATTTGAGCAAGCTGTTGAGTCGTGGGACAGAGATTCAGAATCTCTGAGCTCGATTTAAGGGCGCAGTGAAAGTGAGATCCAAAATATTCCAGCCAGCTGGCACCAGATGGTAAATTTTCAAAAGTGGGGCTAATAACCGATAAGATAAGCGATAAGATAAGAAATTTAACAACAGAAAAGTTGCCCGAAATTTTCCTGTGAAGCAAGTCCCCTCAATTCGGTCCAGACCGAGATCCCTCACCACAGTGCAGTGCGGTGCCTGTAAAATCCGACAGGATGGTAAAACGAAAGGTTGCCGCGCTCGAGAAGATCGATGCGGACTTGTAAGAACATTCTTCAAGGAGACCTGCCTTGCATCTCCAATGCTAACTGTGCCCCAGTGCTAGCTTGCAAAACAAGATCCGTCGCGATCCTAGGTAGGCCAGCCACCCACCAACTTCCAATTCTTCCCTAGGATGTCGGGGGAAGTACTGACTTCTCCGACGATAGATCATACAAGGACGATTTCCAGAAGCAATGGCAGCAGTACGAATCCCAGAAAGAGATCTTCCTCGTCTCGCCCTCAACAGCCACGGCGGAGTCCGTCGAGTCGTTCCACAACATCATTGACCTCATCGCGCACGTCGCCGACTGCTACATAGAAGAGACGAAGACTTTTCCCGAGGATCTGAAGACCATATTGACGCAACATCATGCCATACTCAACCCTGACCTGCGAGAGAAGATTGTGGGGAGCTTGGTACTGCTGAGGCGAAAGGATGTCATGGACTCGGCAAGTCTGCTGACGACTCTGTTTCCCATTCTTGTGTCGTCGCCTAGCAAATCTCTGCGCGCCCTACTCTTCCAGAAGATTACCATGGATCTCCGAAACTCGAACTCCAAGTCCATAAACCACCCGCTGAACCGGACGGTGCAGACCGTGCTCTACAACTTGGTTACCGGGGATCGTTCGTCCGCCAAGGCCCTTTGGGCGGTGAAGCTTACGAGAGAGCTGTGGAAACGCCAACTCTGGACGGACGCGAAGCCGGTCGACGTCATGAAAGAGGCGTGTCTGTCAGATAACGAGAAAGTCGTCGTTGGTGCTGTGCGCTTCTTCCTCGGAGGTGACAAGGAACGTGAGGAGCTCGAGGACGATAGCTCTGACGAGGAAACTATCGATCTTAAAAAGGTCCAGCACCAGCTGGGTATCAACAAGAAGACGAGAAAGAAGGCCAAGGCACTCGATCGCGCCAAAGAAAAGATTAGCAGGCAAGAAAAGAAGAAGCACGCGCCTCATCCGCTCAACTTTTCTGCTCTTCATTTGCTACATGACCCTCAGTCGTTCAGCGAGACTCTGTTCTCCAAACACCTCCAAAACACCAAAGCGAAGCTTTCGCTCGATACCCGGCTACTAGTTTTACAGCTTGTCACGAGGCTTGTCGGTCTTCACAAGTTGACCATCATTTCCCTCTACTCCTGGTTTCACAAGTTCCTCACGCCCAAACAACAGTCCGTCACGTCGTTCCTGGCATCTCTTGCGCAGGGAACACACAATCTTGTCCCCCCGGAGTCGATTGAGCCGCTTCTCCAGAAGGTTGCCAACGAGTTCGTTTCGGAAGGTTCGGCAGGTGAAGTCGCGGCGGCTGGCCTCAACGCTATTCGAGAGGTTTGTGTGCGGCAGCCCCTCGCGATGAACGAGACTCTCCTACAGGATCTTGTACAATACCGCAAGAGCAAAGACAAGGGTGTCATGATGGCTGCCAAGGGTTTACTCTCTTTGTACCGAGAAGTCGGTGCGGAGCTTCTGCGGAAGAAGGATCGTGGCAAGGATGCCACAATTGGTCTTAAGACTGGAGACCTTAAGCATAAGAAGTTTGGTGAAGAAGAAGCCAGCGGTATCGAGGGTCTTGAGCTCCTTGTGAAGTGGAAGGAGGAGCAGAAGCGGAGGAAACAAGAGGAGAAGGCATTCACGGGCAACGGTGAAGAAAAGAAGGACGGCGAGGACGAGGATGAGGAGGGATATAATTCTAGTGACTGGGAAGTCGAATCCATTGATAGCGATGACTTGGGTGGCTGGATTGACGTTGTTCATTCTGATGACGAGGAAGAGCCCGCACCGAAGAAGCGCAAGACTGGTGAAGGAGAATCAGAAGACGAAGATGATGATGACGCCGCAGAAAGCAAGGAGGAGAACGGCGCATCCATCTCCAAGCTCGCCACTACCACAATCCTCACGCCCGCCGACCTCGCCAAACTCCAAGAGCTCCGCATGGAAGCCAACCTCAAGAAGGAAGTAATGGGCGTCAAGACCCAGCGGCAAAAGGAGCGCGAAGCCCGCCACATCGACGAGGGCGTGACGGCTGAGCAGATCGAGCTCCCCGCGACGTTAGGCCGCAAGACGACCAAGGAGGAGAGGATCGCGATGGCCAAGGAGGGCAAGCTCTCGCGCGAGGAGCACAAGTCGACGCAGGCGATCAGGAGGGAGAAGAAGGTTTCGGAGGGCAAGTCTACGACGAATAGGGAGAAGTCGAAGAAGAAGAATTTCTTCATGACGTTAGGTAAGGCCAAGTCGAAGCAGAAGAGGAGCTTGGTGGAGACGAGGAAGGTGTTGAGAAGGCATATTGATAGGAGCAAGAGGGGTGGGAGGGGAAGCAATCAGGGTTAGAGATGAGTATTGGTTAGTTTTGGGGGTTCTATATATCCTAGTGCATCGTTCTGTGCGTTTCATGGATTTTGTGGTCCAGGGATTAAAAAAAGTGTTGATTTCATTTTATTCCTCCGCTCCGACGTGGCTATACCGAGAGTTCAGTTTCGTGGATGTAGTATTGATGACGGTGTTCCACCTGCGCAGAAGGTATAACCGCCTAATCCCTCCATTGATTGTGAGCGTTCAACGACTCGCTCTCTTCCTGCCCCGGCCTAGCCCCCATGGTCCCATATTCCCTATGGCCGTTCTCCTCGATGCGAGCTCCGTTGTTGGCTTCCGTGTCCGAGTCGTCCTCGACATTCTCTACCACTTCTCCGGTTTCGGGGTGAGAGATGAGTCTCCATCCACCTCCTGTCACCCTCTCCTGTTCTCGATTGCTAAGGGAACGAAGCCACGATGGTGAATTTTCGTCGGAAAGGAACGTGATGATGATCTGTATGTTTGTGTGTTTGTTATTAGCATCCATAGCCAATCACTCTTTTTGCTCGTCGCGTCCGAGAGCTATAGCCCCTTACCTGAAGAACAGCCAAGCCGAGAACAACTCCCAAATCGGCCCCGACAACACCCCTCAACGCACCCTCCCACGGGCCCCCACAAGCCGTATTCCTCCCATATGTATCAACGCAGGCCCTTCCACCCTTCGAGTCAAAAGGCCAAGCCATATCCCTCACAGAGCGCAGACCACAGCATTCCAAAGTATCCTGTATCCGCCGGATGCGGGTAGCATCATGCGCCGAGTAGAGAGATTGCCAGTGGGTGAAGAGAGGGCACGGGACCGCGTTCGAAGAGTTTGGAGAGAGGGATTGGCCGAGGAGGGTTGCGATAACGGTGAGGAGTAGGAGATGTGCCGGGGGCAGGAGACGGATGAGGAAGGGGGCTGCGGTTGGGGATTTGAGGGTGCGGATGAGGAGGAGGGTGAGGGGGGGGAAGAGGAGGGGCAGGATGATGGGGAGGAGGATTATTGGGGTTGGGATTGGTAGGGAGAGGTTGCGGGCGGCTATGAAGGAGGTTCTGGATGTGTTAGTTTTGGTGGAACTTGGAGTTTGGAGATGGGGATGGATGGGGCTTGGGGGATTTACACTGCGATGCCTGTGAGAGCGAGACACAGGAAGATCTGGAAAGAGTTAGTCGGGGCAATTTGTGACGGTTTTACGAGGAATTGGAAATGTAGGTCTTACTAGGGCATAGAAGTAAAGGTGTTGTTTGGGCATCGTGGTTGATATCTCGTGAGAACTGTCAAGGGTATAAAAATGTAGTTGTGGAGATGATCAGGAGTGCGCGTAGATGAAGGAGAATCGGGATGCGAAAACAGGTGAGATAAAACAGAGCCAACAGCAATACCAGCCTCTTTTTTGGAGATGGATTGAGGGGTTCGAGTGCTGGGCATCCTGTTGATGTCACATCTGCCGCAGGCCAACTCCTGGCGGTTGGGAGCACGGAGCCAATGGTTCGATGTTGTGCTACGCGAGATGTAGTGGCCAATGTGAAGCTTGACGCTGTAAAGGTTTCTAGTTTGGGAATCACCAGCTGTCACTTGCAGAATCAGGGGACATGGAAAATGAATGCAGTCTCGCCGTCTCCGTTGGCATCCAACAAAGTGAGGACGATATCCAACCTAACATATAATTCTAGATCTAGTGGAAATGCGTACAAGCGCCGAGAGAAACCAAAGCTCAAGCAGTCTACCCTCCATAGTTCAGAATAAAATGAGAAAAGGAAAAGAAAAAAAAAAAAAAAACTCACTCGCTTCACCAACACCAAAGTCTCATTAAAAAAAAAGAAACCCAGTATCACCTCTTCTCAACCGCCTCAATAACCTGCCTCAACCACCAAGCATGAATCCGCTCATCAGCGGTAAGTTCCGGATGGAAGCTCATCCCCAGAATATTCCCCTGCCTCACAGCAACGATATCCCCCGCATGACCCTCCTCACCCTGCGCGGCCTTGTCTACCCTTCCGGGAAGCACAGCAAGGACCTCGACATTCTCGGCCGAGTCCTTCCCGCCATCCGTTGCGGGCTTGAGGACCTCCTCGACGATGGGCGCGCGGATGAACACGCCCTGGTACTTTGCCGCCGCGCCGTTGCCATTGGTCGTAGCAGCGCCGTCGGCGAGGAAGGGGAGATCTAGATCGGTGATGAAGCTCTCAATCTGACGACCGAAGTGGTTCCGGCGCACGCGAACGGCGAGACCGCCGATGAGTTCTTGGCCGCCCTTTTTTGTGGCGTTGGCTTCGTCTGCTAGGAGGATCATGCCGGCGCAGGTTCCCCATGTTGGTTTGCGAGATACTCTGGTGGTCTAGTTAGGACATAATCTTTTTTTTTTTTTTTCTTTTTTTCTTTCTTTCTTTCTTTATTTCCTATTTATTTCTTTCATGTTTTTTTCTCTTCTTCTTATTTCTGAATTAGACATACTTTACAAACTCTCTCAAAGGCTCCATGAGCCCCGTCTGGGTAGCGATGAGCGAGATGGTCGTGCTCTCGCCGCCGGGGATAACGAGGGCATCGCACTGAGCCAACTGGGCAGCGGTGCGCACTTCGACGACGTTGACGGTTGGAGAGGAGGAGTCCGGGTGCGCCGAGGCTAACCGGGCGGCCGCTTTCCGGAGGAGGTTGAGGTGTTCGTGGAAGCCGCCTTGGAGGGCAAGCACGCCGACGGTGAGGGAGGTGACTGGTGCCATTCAGGAGAAGACAGGGGGTATAAGAGATAATGGCGGGGGAGGGGAGGATGATGAGAAGAGTGAGAAGAGTGAGATGGGTTGTATTAAGAGTTGTAGAGTGAAGCTGAGGTGAAGAAATGATAATGCGCTATGAGTGAGACTGATACCGATAAGCGGCCGAAAAAAAAAAATTTAGACGGGATTTGACTGAGGTAATTGCGGGCGAGTTACGAAGTAGTTTAGTTTTAAGTCCGCGACCTTGAGTGGGAGAAGGGATTGGATTGATCGATTGATTGATCAAACTAATGCTACAAATCTGGAGTCGAGTCATCAACTCCATCCATGCCAAACATGGCAGGTCTCTGCATTTCGAAAACGTAAAATAATCCATGTTGTTTGCACATTCTCCGAGGGGCGCTTAAATCTTCGTGATTCCAGGATTTTTTACTTTTTAACTCTATCGAAATTGATGACTCTTCCGTCTCGCTCCTGTGCCCGTTCCGGGTAGGGAGGTCACCCGACACCGGCGCACATGGAGGAAGTGATAGTAGATTAGAGTCTGAAGGATGGTCTACGTAGTGTTTGCATAGGTGGATGACACCATCAGCCTGGCTGCTTGGCCTGGCCGTTTTTGATGCAATGACAACTTGGTGGATGCAGGGCCTGAGAAGGAATGGAGAGTCCGTGGCGTCTGGAATCTTCCTTGCTTCGACCCTGAATATTAGACGGGGGACATGGCGGGGAAGGAGGGGGAGGGGCACTGAATATGCATCTATGCGTAAAGTTACTCTATCAAAACCGAGGCGATGCGTGATCAACTGGCGGTCTCAGTGAAAATTGATTGATGTTGATTCGTCTTCAGGCAAGTAAATAATCATAGTGCCAATGAAGAGGCGCGACCATTGCTACCAATAATCAATTGGTTATCCAGCTGGATTCGTATGGTCCCCGTCTCGGGCCGGAAACGTCGTTGATCGCGCCCTTTGATTGACTTAGTCCCCTCTGTAGCCGCTGCTACGCGACCGTCGCCTAAAGATCCGTTAGAGCTGTCCGTGGAACCCATTTCGGCGATTTCCCACATCAATACCTGTCATTGAGCCTCTGGCGTCTGTCGCAGCCAAGTTTGGGCCTCCGCGGAGACTTAGACTCGGAGACTTAGACTTGCCGACGTTTACTAATATTCTGATTTGTAAAGCAAAAGCCGAACAATCAATCAATCTACGACTGCACGAACAACGAGGTATACGGCATGATGTGTTATCGATGGATACATTGAAAAGTCGTCAGGAACAGTGGGTTGTCGTGCCAGTATCAAGCTGCCCTGGTTGGACTTTTCGAAGGAAAGACTACTAAGGACGAAGGACCACGGCACCCAAGTGCTCTCTTACGAGGCAACGTACACTACGAAGTAGACCTACCTGCCTCAGTGGGCCGGATCATTGACCGGCTCCAATGTCTTCTCAATTGTTCCCAGTGCCAATTATCAGTTGAGCCTTTGTCCGCGAGCGACCCGGGACCCGGTACAGTCCAAAGTGGTACCTTTCTTGGTGGAGAACAATAAACGACAATGAACTGCAGGGTCCTCGAGGCTCCTGTACGTGAGTCACCATCACCATTTCGCCGTCACAGGCCCGCCGCCGCTTCTCGGCCCGGGTCCTCGGTCTACATCGTACGAAAGTACTGCAGTGTATTCACCCTCTCGGGACAGGAATCCTCACGCTACTTGGTTCTTGTAGCTCGTGTAAATGCACTATTCGTACAACGGTCTAGCTCAGTCCCCCCCGGCCCAAGCCAAGTCCGGACCCAGCCCAGTCCAGTTCGGTCCAGCCCAGTGTTGGTCCAGCGCGGTCCAGCGTGGTGCGGGAAAATCTCCAAATAAAGCCACTCCCTCGTTCTGACTTCCCCATTCTCCCCGTGTTGTCTGCATCTTCCCTGTGTCTCTGTGCGACATTGCATTGATTCATTTGATTCCGATACCGACGCTCGGCTCCCACCGCTGTTTCTGACTCGACTTGGCCTCGCCTGAGCTGTGACTGGACTTCAAGATCAAGGTACGAAGTAAGCCCATCTGACGTCTCCATCTCCTTGTCCTCTCATCATGGTATAAATTCAACCAATTGCCCCTTCACCGTCTCGACCTGAGCACTTCATCAACCAGAGCACCACTTCGCTGTATCCTGTGACCCCCCCTTTCCAATCGTGCGATCCGGGGCTAGTGTCTTGCGTCCTTTTCCCTCTCACCCCCCTCGACCCCGTCTAAGAGAAAGTTCGAACTACACTACAAACGTCAACTTCTCTGCCCCGCTAAAGAGAAAAAAAATCTACCCCGCCCCCACCTTCCTCTTCTTTCCTACTGCCTTTTTGTGAGAGAATAAAAAAGAAAAATTAGAAAGCGAGCACGCGTTAATCGCAAAGCGGAGAGAGAAAAAAAAACCAATTGTCCGCAGCGTAACTGACACTCACCCGAACCAACAGATCCCTCCTCTCTCCACACAACCACCAATTCCCTAAACCAGCCCTCCTCTCAACCCTCCCTTCAAAATGTCCGCCGACGCGCAAGCCCTCCCCATCAACGTCGCCGAGACGAACGGCTCCTCCACCGCCGATGCCGTCCCCCCTTTCGCCGTCAAGGCCGGCCTCGCCCAGATGCTCAAGGGCGGCGTCATCATGGACGTGACCAACGCCGAGCAAGCCCGCATCGCTGAGGAGGCCGGAGCCTGCGCCGTCATGGCCCTCGAGCGCGTGCCCGCCGACATCCGAAAGGACGGCGGCGTCGCCCGCATGTCCGACCCCGGAATGATCAAGGAGATCCAGGCCGCCGTCACCATCCCCGTCATGGCCAAGGCCCGTATCGGCCACTTCGTCGAGTGCCAGATCCTCGAGGCCCTTGGTATCGATTATATCGATGAGAGCGAGGTGCTTACGCCCGCCGACAAGGAGCACCACGTTGACAAGGCCCCCTTCAAGGTCCCCTTCGTGTGCGGTTGCCGAAACCTTGGTGAGGCTCTTAGGCGCATTGCTGAGGGTGCTGCCTTCATTCGCACCAAGGGTGAGGCTGGTACTGGTGACGTCGTCGAGGCCGTCACCCACGTCAAGACCCTCACTAGGGATATCGCCCGCGCGAAGGGTGTCCTCGCCACCGAGGGCGCCAACGGCATCCGCGCTCTCGCGAGGGAGATTGGCGTCGACGCTGCCCTCCTCCAGCAGACTGCCGAGCTTGGCCGCCTGCCCGTCGTCAACTTCGCTGCTGGTGGTGTTGCCACTCCTGCTGATGCTGCGCTCATGATGCAGCTCGGCTGCGACGGTGTCTTCGTCGGCAGCGGCATCTTCAAGTCGGGTGATCCGGCTAAGCGGGCCAAGGCTATCGTCGAGGCTACTACGCACTTTAGGGACGCTGCTGTGTTGGCTAGGGTGAGCACTGGTTTGGGTGAGGCTATGGTGGGCATTAACTGCGATACCATGAAGCCCGAGGAGAAGATGGCCGGTAGGGGCTGGTAAATTGTTGAGCATATGTTGAGTTAAACGAGGGGCCTAATACAAGTTGCATGGGATGATGATGGAAATAAAGGAATTCTTCTTGGAAAAAGAAAAAACCAAAATGGAGAACAGCGAACATAAACAGGCGGACTCGAGGCACAGGCGAGTCCGTTGAGTATCAGAGGGTTGTTTGCTTCGAAGGCCACCCTTTCGAGGCGCGGATTTATCCTACCCGGGACATACACCCCTATATATATACATACTTATACTTTTCAACTGTCAATATCATGTGTATGCAGTTAGCTCATGGCAGAAAAGGCGAAATTTCAACATCTTCCACAATTGCAGTCGGCTGGGGAGTCCAACAAGTTCTGTCTTTGTGGAAGTCTTTCGTAGTGATCTTTCCTGGAGGATTGGGGAGATGCTGCTCATGTCAATTGCTGCTCTCATATGCCGGAGAACCACTCAGGTCGAATCACCCCTTTTTTTAACGGAAAAAAAAAAAAACAAGAGATATCTGACACTCCTGTCCAACTTCAAGGTCGGTATCCTAACACTCCCTGCCTCTGCTCAATTGTGTTGTTGTCAGGGGTCAACAAGCGAGCCGAGCCGTCAGCTTGGTTCCCAATGCGCCGCCTGCCCACAACTGTCAATGTAGAACGCCGACAACATCAGCCGATCCTAGGCGAATCGCCAATTCCACAGCCGAAGCGACATCATAGCCGGACATTCCCTTGGTTCAAAAGTTCTCCGCACAAAGCTCCCACCCCACATAATAAACTCGGCGAACCCCCTTAGACGACCATTTCTTTCCTTACCTCTTCCCAATCAATCGGAACATCAAGGAGGGGAAATATTTTAATCTAGAAAAAAATGACCATCGGCCTCGCTCGATCGTTCATCTGCCGCGCATGCCGCACCTCGACGCGAGGTCGGCGAGCCTTCGCGACGGCCTCGGCCTCGGCTCAAGGCCAACAGCAGCAGGCGTTCGACAACCGCGTCAAGATCGTGGAGGTCGGCCCCCGCGATGGACTGCAGAACGAAAAGGTGTCGATACCGGTGGGGACCAAGATTGAGTTGATTGAGAGGTTGGCGAAGACGGGGCTTTCGACCATTGAGGCTGGGGCTTTCGTTTCGCCAAAGTGGGTTCCTCAGGTAAGGATGAAGCTTTCGTTCCTCCCCCACTCCATTGTTTGATGGCTCTACCAATTAGATAGAGATTTTGTACTAAACTTTCGGACTTCAATAGATGAGCAACTCGAGCGAGATCCTAGAACACATCCTCACGCAAAAAATCTCCTCCCCCCACTCAATATCCTACTCCTTCCTCGCCCCCAACGTCAAAGGCTTCGACTCCGCCTCCCAAATCCTCCAAAAGAACCCCGGCGCCTTCCTCACCGAAATCGACCCCTTGCACCCCACCTCCGCCGACAAGGCCCCGACCCCCGCCATCGAAATCGCCGTCTTCGCCGCCGCCACCGAGTCCTTCTCGCAAAAGAACCTCAACTGCGACATCGCCACGTCGCTCGAGAAATTCAAAGAAGTCATCCGCGAGGCCAAGAACAACGACCTGCGCGTGCGCGCCTACATCTCCGTCGTGCTGGGCTGCCCCTTCGAGGGCCACGACGTCGACCCGCACAAGGTGGCCGAGATCGCTACGGATCTGCTCGAGGCGGGCGCTGATGAGATTGCCCTTGGGGATACCACCGGGATGGGGACTGCGCCGAGGACGAAGGCTTTGTTGAGTTGTATGACGGCTGCGGGGATCAGGAATGAGGATATTGCTATGCATTTCCATGATACGTATGGGCAGGCGCTTGTGAATACTGCTGTTTCGCTTGAGCATGGTATTCGGATCTTTGACTCGTCTGTTGGCGGGCTTGGTGGGTGCCCTTATAGCCCTGGCGCTACGGGCAATGTGGCTACGGAGAACATGGTGTATTTCCTCGAGACGCTGGGCATGGATACGGGGGTTGATTTGGATGCGGTGACGGATATTGGGCAGTGGATCACGGGTCAGCTGGGTAAGGCTAATGAGAGCAGTGTGGGTAAGGCGGTTCTGGGTGCGAGGAAGAGGAAGGCGGCGTAAGGGAGCCTCGGACGCGCGAGGGCACGCTCGGCTTTTCTCCTTTTGATTTTCCATTTGGTCTGGTCTTTCTACTCTTCATAGTCATAGAATTTTAGACGCGAGCTCAGGCGAGGATTGCTCCCGGTTCGCCCGTCTAAGAGCTACGCTAGCCACCAGTTGCTTGCCATTTTGAACGTGAAGTGCTGATGTTTTTGTCTCGTGGATGATCAATTGGCAATTGGATCAAATGTGAGGTCCGGTCTAATGATCCTTAGCTACTTACCGTCGCTCAAAAATGCTGTTTGTGGGATTACTAGCTGATTTAGCGACGAGATGCTCACTGGCAGTACGTTGTATTAGATTATTACATGATCCCGCATCTGGGAAGCTTTCAATCGTTGCTCGCAGCAATTGTCGATCTTTGCTGGTCGAGTGGAGCGGGGCAGTCATGTGATTTGATGTCACACTCCCCTCCTCTGGACAGCAGCTGATAGCACCGCCAAAACCGAGCCCAAGCTCCCTGTGTCCTTGTTCAGTCCCTGCTGAGAAACGTGCATGAGCTTGACTGACCAAGGTCACTCACCACCCACCCACCCACTTGTACTAGCACGGCAGAATAGAGCAGCCTGTTGCTTTCGCTTCATTCCTCAAGTTCAACTCGACTCCACCTGTGCTACTTCCATTGTCCGTTACCTACACAATCCTCAACCTTCCCTTTCCGAGTTCATCTTGACCTTCTCCCCCCGCCGAGAAAAACCTAGCTGCCATCTGCCTCTTCTCCGAGACCGACCCAGAATATTTTTGTCCACTCTTTTTCGACCGGCTAGGCTCCCGCATTTTTCGGTGCCGCAGTATTCGTCATCGCCGCCGTACGCTTATCCCGCTCCCACCACCAGCTCATCTCCCCCCCTCCAAATCCGCCATGGGAGACTCCCGAGCGCCTCCGAAGAGGACCTACTCCGTCGTACCTAGGATCAACTACAACACAGTCAACAGTGTTGTAGGACCCCTGGTCATCCTTGACAATGTTCGTTTTCCTTCCTAGTTGAGCTATCGCCTGTGGCTCGCTGGTTCTGCCTGTGTAGCAGCTTCATGTGCTGAATAGGTACTCACCTCTGGAAACCCTCTGTTGTTATAGGTCAAGTTCCCTCAGTACAACGAGATTGTCGCCCTTACGCTTCCCGATGGCTCCGAGAAACATGGCCAGGTTTTGGAAACTCGAGGTGAGTAACCAGTGGTGATTAGCTAGAACCCCTCTCCTCGATATTGCCATGATGCTAACACTTTCCGGTGTAGGTGACAGGGCCGTCGTCCAGGTACTATTCGACTCCCGACTCCTCTCGTCGAGAGCTCGCTTGCCCTCCGTCCATGTCCCGGTTGACTAAATAATATCTCTGCAGGTCTTTGAGAATACCCATGGTGTCGACGTCAAGAAGGTTCGTTAAGTATATTCTCAGCCCAGGGGCCGAAATCCTTGCACCATAACTAACCTCGAACTTGCGGCATAGACGAGGGTCGAGTTTGTCGGTCACAGCATGAAGCTCGGCGTCTCGGAAGATATGTTGGGTCGCGTCTTCAACGGTTCCGGTCTTCCCATCGACAAGGGCCCCAAGGTGCTTGCCGAAGAGTACCTCGATATCAACGGAAGCGCCATTAACCCGCAGTGTCGAGTGCGTATCTCTATCTCCCACATTCAGTTCTTGATGCTGCCACACTCTATTACATCTACTGACGAATTGAATTCAAATCCTGCAGGAGTACCCCGAAGAGATGATTGCCACCGGCATCTCTACTATCGATACCATGAACTCCATCGCCCGAGGACAGAAGATTCCCATCTTCTCTGCCTCCGGTCTGCCCCACAACGAAATCGCCGCCCAGATTTGCCGTCAGGCCAGCTTGGTTAAGAAACAGGGCATCACGAACAAGGGTGTGCACGACGGTCACGAGGATAACTTTTCCATTGTTTTCGGTGCTATGGGTGTTACGCTCGATACCGCCAGGTTCTTTACGAGAGACTTTGAGGAGAACGGCAGTATGGACCGTGTTACGCTGTTTATGAACCTGGCCAATGATCCGACGTAAGGACTTACTCCCATCTTGAATTTTGACTGCGGGCTTCCCTCCCCCAGTTGATGCGCCATGGCAAGCTAACGTTGGGCAACAGCATCGAGCGTATCATTACCCCTCGCCTGGCCCTTACCACCGCCGAATACTATGCCTACCAGCTCGAGAAGCACGTCCTAGTTATCCTTACCGATATCTCGTCTTACTGCGATGCCCTCCGAGAGGTTTCCGCCGCCCGAGAAGAAGTGCCCGGTCGTCGTGGTTATCCCGGTTACATGTACACGGATTTGTCCACCATCTACGAACGAGCCGGTCGTGTGCAGGGTCGACAAGGCTCCATCACCCAAATCCCCATTCTCACCATGCCCAACGACGACATTACCCATCCCATTCCCGATCTGACGGGTTACATTACCGAGGGCCAGATCTTCATCGACCGTCAACTCCACAACCGTGGTATCTATCCTCCCATAAACGTGCTGCCGTCGCTATCTCGTCTCATGAAGTCCGCCATCGGTGAGGGTATGACCCGCAAGGACCATGGTGACGTCTCCAACCAGCTCTACGCCAAGTACGCCATCGCCCAGGACGTGGCCGCCATGAAGGCCGTCGTCGGTGAGGAGGCCATGACGGAAGAGGACGACCGCGCGCTGGAGTTCCTCAAGAAGTTTGAGCAAGAGTTCATCGGCCAGGGTGCGTATGAGGCGCGAACCATCTACGAGTCGCTCGACAAGGGCTGGGAGATGCTCCGGACGTTCAACCAGGACGAACTGAACCGAATCCCCGCTAAGATCCTGAACGAGTTCTTCGCCAGGAAACCGACGGACGGCGACGACCAGGAGGATAGGACCCGACAACCCGCGCAGCAGACGGAGAACCTGATCGATGCGTAGGAGAGCCGCCGGTCGACTATGCGGTCTGCGTCTATCGTGACGGAACCCTTCCCGGATTTCGATATGAACTATCCTCGGAAGGGATACTGGGATGACATCTGGCCAGATGAGTGAAAATTGGCGGACCGTTGATTTTTCGAGGGTGGTCCATCCTTCCCCGAAGCGCTGTCTTTTTTCTTTGGGATTTTTCTGGTTTGTTAGGAAGATGGCGGGGATGCATACGAATGGGAATAAGCGTATCCTGGAAGTGTGGAGGAATCGGGTAGCTTTTCTTTTTTTTGGCCCTTTTTCTTTTTTTTATCTTATTGGATTTTACTTGTGTTGGCGGTCTAGAGGGTTAGTCTTAAGCAGGTCATCTATCATTATTTTCCTCCTTTTCCCTGCTTCTCCAGCATTTTCCCGATATCCCTCCCTGCTATGAAGTTGTAGGAGTTGGGACAAGGTTCCGTGATTCAGAGATGTGGGGAGTAAGTAGCCCCCCCCCCCCCCCCCCCCCCCCCCCCCCCCCGCCCCATCGAGTGCTGTCTGTAGAGAGGAGGTGCCGTGACTGAGTAGCATCCCCGGCATTACTTACGACAATGCGTTCCTTTCGCATCAGGTTCTATTGAAATGCTGTCTCCAGCGGAGGGCGCGCGCCTCGTTCTAAAACCTGGGCGAAAGGGGGCGAGGACGAGACCGTTTCTAGGGCTGTCTCGCGGTCGGTTTTGGAGCCAAGAATAGACCCTGCTGGAACTGGCTGGGTCCTCTTGACGCCCGTGGATGTAGGTGGATGCAGGGACCGGGGAAAAGGGTAGGATAGCCGTTTGTGGAATGATGCGACACTCTCTATTTTAAGAAGCAGCATGAGGAACACTGAAACGCAGGGCGTTCCGCGAGGCACTGACGCGTCTTGGAGTTGGTGGGGATTTCGAGATTGGAAATGCTGGAATGTATGGACGTGTTAAGATTGGTCTTGTTTTTTTTTTTCCCCCTTCGAAATGGTCGAGTCGATCAACGGATGGATGTGTACATGTTGGAGGATATATGCATTGTCAAGCAATGGAGGATCACATTGGAGAGAGACCAAGTTCTATCACGGAATAGCTTTAGATACGAAGCCAGTCACACCAAGAGGAATACTGGCAATCTTTGCTCATATATCACTCAACATCGTCACCAGTCGGTGGTGCATGAGGAACAAGATCGTATTCAATTGTTGTATTCGTCGATATATAAAACAATCCTATCTATACGAACCATTACCAAATCCAAAATCGGAGAGTATATGTTTAAAAATAAGAAAATATCAAAAGATCTCGGGAGTTGTTCCTAACTTTCATCGTCATCGACCTCGCCCGTCCACAACTTTCGACAATCGCTTTAAATTTCATTCATCAATCATACAAAGAAAAAGGATGTTGGTGAGTTTCGGTTTGTTTTTTGTGTTCCTGTTCAGGTTGAAGAGTGGTTTGGTTGGCAGGGAATGAGTGGGTTTCTGCAATAAAGAGGAACCGAGTGGTGAAGAGGCAGGTTGGTGAAGGAGAGGGTTGTTTTGCAAAACCTTAGCCAACAATAGACCTAAAAAGAAAAGCATGGTTGCGCCGCCCACAGGATGATCCCAATTGTAGCCAAAACAAGGTGTTGAGATAAGGAAACCGAAAAGTAGAGTGTGTACCCGAGGACTCTTTTGCCCATAAAACGCCCCAATGAAGCCATGCTCTGATGAGTTAAAATCGGATGTAGTGAAAAAGTATGCACATGAGAAGTAGGAGTGATGTGTTGGTTAACAGCAGAAGTATTTGCCGGCTCACACGGGTTTTGATTTAAAAGTCCTCCGTGAGTTGGGTTATCCTCTCCCAGGTCGACTCTAACATGTCAGATATCCGTTGCACACGGGCCATGGCGACGATGGCGTTTTGCTCCTCCTCAGACGCATCTACCAACTCGTAGCGAGCGAGCACCTTCTCAGGCTCGATGCCACCGAAGATATCTACCCTCCAAGACTCTTCAGTTTCAGTCCCGGTGGATGTTTCTGTGGCAGGGGTCGAGTGGTAGAGAGCAAAATCAGGATTGGACTCGAACTCAGGGTCCAAGGGGAGGGTCTCAGGGGCGGCAGGGGCAAGAGGCTTCTCTAGCACAGGGCGCTCAATGACAGGAGCCTGCACCTTGTCCTCCTCAGAATCGAACTGTTCCCCGACAAAATTGGATTTCTTGCCGGAAAGGATACTGGCATCGATTGAGGCGGGCATCTCAGGGGTCTCAAGAAGGGCAAAGACTTGAGGCTGGAAGTTGAAGGTGGCATCGCTCTCAAGGCTGAGCATGGATAGGTCCATGGGCTGTTCGGGAATCATGGTCAATCCAATTCGCTGCTGCTGCTGGAGCTGAGCATACGGGTTGACATCCTTGGGAATCTGGCGGCGCTCTTGCTGCTGCTGTTGTTGCGGCTGTTGCTGGGCAGGCTGCTGGGGCTGGAGCTGGGGGGTGGCTTGGGGAAGAGAGGCGGGGTTGGTGCTTAGTTGGTCAAGAAAGTCGGAGAACGAGGGCGACGAGAGGAGCATGTGAGTGAGGTCGCTGAGACGCTTGTTCTCCTCCATGAGGGCACGGTTCTGGGCACGAAGATCACCGTTCTCGGTAACCTTATTGGCAATCTCGCTCTCAAGCTGGGAGATGTACTCTACAATTTTAGTTAGCACTGTTGCTTTACGAAAGAACTTGGTTGAAAAAACTGCAAAAAAGGGGGGGGGAATACTAACCCTTTCTCCGTGACCTAAAGGCACGGGCGGACACCTTATTCCTAAGCTGCCTACGCTCCTTGCTACTCAACTTCTTGCCCTCCTCACTGGCCAAGAGTCTCTCATCCTCATCCATCTCCTCCTCGTCCTTCTTAGGCTTGGGAATGTTAAGGAGCGGCATTTGCTGCTGGGGAGAATCGGTGGACGAGGGCTTCGCTCGCATAGAGTTCAGGAGTTGAGTGATCTTCTGCTCCACGATAGGATCGGTGGGCTGGCCACTCTTCGACCTAGGCTTGGCTTGGGCAGGGTTCTGCCTCTGGACCTGGTGTTGTTGTTGCTGCTGACGTTGAGCTTGGGCCTTGGCGAGAGCAGCCTGGGAATGCATGCCGGGCCAAAGACGGCCGACACTGCTGTTGGCAGTCATCATCGAGGTGGAGGAGAGGCTGGGGGATGTTTGCTCAGCAAGAGCATTAGGGTTGACAGTGTCGTAAAAGAGCTGGTCCGTAGTCGAGGGATCGAACTCCATATCCATATCAGAGGCACCGAGAGAACCCTGCGAGGGAGCGGTGTTGAAATCGAAGAGATCCTCATTTGGGCTCAGGCCCATGTAGTCTAGGTTCATGCCGGTATATCCTCCGACCTGGCTGCTTTGGTTGATAGCGAGGGTGCTCGCCAAGGCTCCGGGCACGATCCCCGTCTGTTGCTTGTACAGCTCATATTGATGGCTCGGCCTCGTGAGGGGTTGAGGTGTCGAGGAGATGTTGGGAGTCTGAACTTGAGGCATCGGCCTCACGAAAGCGGGATTCTTGTTGGAAGCAGCGGGAGATAGAGAGGGAGACTGGTAAGTCGAGACATTCTCGTACTCGGCGAAGTCGAAAAGGCTGTCGAGGCCGTCGGGTTGGCTAGATGCCGACATTTTCGATTCTAGGGGTGAAAACCCAATTCGTTTTGGTCAAAGAGACCGGTTTGTTATTGTTTGTGGTGACGTGTGAGCCTTTCGGACTCTTCGAGGACACTTGTGGCAAATTCGTAGTCAAGAGGAATCGTCGTCCAGGTCCAACGTATTTGTGCAATTGCTAGGATGATGAATGGTATTCGCGTCTCGAGGGGATTCAGTGACAGATGGCTGACGACGATAGCGAAAAATAAGAAACAGATGAAAAGAGATTCACTCAGGAAGGGGGTTTGGGAAAGAAAGTTGATGCCTGGAAACGAGAGGGAAATCGTCTTGGAAATAACGGACGGAGCAAATGCGGATGCCTGGGGAAGGAAGGGGCAGAGCACTGCGGTGGATCGGTACAGCAGGACAGTACACTACTTCGTAGCCCAAGACACCGCAAGTGGGCGGTACCCTGGTGGAGAAGGGGGTGTTTCCATCTGGGAAGGTGTCGGAGAGCCGACATGGGGGAAGCACATGGAATCAAGGGCGTCGAATCGGGAATTGGGCGAATGAGAGGGCGCGAAAGAGGGGTGTCGATATGGCTAGGGAGTGGGTAGAGTGGATAACAGGGATCAGGCCCTTCAAGGAGGGGAAGGGACGCGTAAGCCTTTCTTCGCAAAGCGTATTGCCAGGGGAGCAAGAGCAACAGAGTGTACCCCAAAGTCTCTCACTCATCCGCCTCATCTACAGTGGAAGTACCTTGCACGCAATGAGTGCCCTACGAGTACATACGCACTATGGGCAAATGAAGTCATTCAACTCGATCCATTTGATCCCGGAGTCTGCAATTTGGATGGGCTGAAGAATTGCTGAAAGAGAGAGAAATTCGATGATTTCCATGGGAAAACAGAAGAAACAAAATTGTCCGACTCAGCAGCCGCCTGTGAGCTTTTTGCCAAAGATTCAAAGAGCCGAAAGAACAACGGAAAAGTTCTAGTGATTCTTGTCGATTTCAGTGGACGAGACCGCTTCACGGTAACACTGTTCGAAGTAATACACCACAGCCCATTGAGTGATCGGACTCGGAAAAGCCTCCTGGCTCCATCTCTATCTGGATTTCTGTTTGTGTAGTGTCCGACTCCTAGCGCCCATGGATGGTGCTGACGACGCCGATGGCTCAGAGTCGGGTGCTGCGACTAAATAGTAATACCAATTGCCGTTTCCGTCCGTATGCTCCGCCAGCTAGCTCGAACCTCGTAACTCGTATATGTATCGTATTACAACAAATTCGTAGGACGAGTACTCATATCCAACGATTTCAGAGTTTTGTGAGTGGATTACGATGCCAAACGGGGAGATGGGGTGTCCACCGAAGCCATTGCTGACGACTCCTTCTTTGTTTTGATGCAACTGCGTGACCAAACGAGTATTCTCCTTGTACAAGTATTACTGCGTGCCCGCGACGGGATGATGGAATCAATGGAGGAGGTGGGTGCATCACTGCATATTAATACACAACATCTCCGACTTGCGCCTCCCGTGGTTCTGGCAGATCTGGACTGCGTGTCAAGATCATGAACAGGACGACAAGTACGAAGTACGATTAAGATTATTAGATTATTAGGATGGCTGGCTCTGGGGTTATCCAGGCCCGGCCGTTTCCTGCCATGGCTGTTGCTAAAAGCTGTGGACTCCCTTTGGACTCCCTTTTGACTCTCGGGTGCATCTTCCTGGCGGCACAAGAAGAAGCCACACACGAAGTTATCTCAGGCGATTGGAAAACAAAATTTGTGGCTCCGTGATACCGTCCAAAGAATCTGCGTGGACTCACCTTGAACAGGAGAGACTGAAATCCCGTCTATAAACTCCGTCCCCTGAAGCATCAAATTGATACCGTTGGGAAATTCGGATATAAGACCTAATACTGCGGCGCTGCGGTCCTGTAACGCACCAAGCTTCAGGGTCAACCAGTCGGGGTTTAGAGCGCATTTTTGTAGATCGGGTGAATGATTATAGCCGCTGGGTTGGGATTCTCTCGCGGCGGACTCCTTCTCAAGCCCGCCGTCCGCCCCCAACTCTGCATCATTTCACATCCGGAGAGGCCGCCAGGAGCCAACCCTTCCAAGGGCATATTCCCTAAACCACCCAATCAGCTTTCAAGGCCGTCCACAGAATTCAATCATTCGATTTGTTTTCGACTCTCTCGAAAGTTTGGGTTCGCATTTGTTTCTTTCGATACGTCAGGCTATCTTTTGACAGCACCCACTCGGGCAAGCGGCGTGTTTCATGCGCTCAACTTCCATTATTATGATCGCATTATTTGCTCATGGACCTGGGTGTTCAACGCCATCCACAAAATGGCCTAGGGGGACCCCTCAATTGTGTCTATTCATAGTTTTGACTCGGGCTCGAAGATGGACATCTTCGTCGAGGTGGGGGACGACGAAGTGATAAGTACCGAACTTTCCATCGAGTCACCGTGATGACGAAGTCGGAGTTCAGTATCTATGCAAGTACTCAGTACCTAGATACAAGTCTATATCTATGAAATTCCCAATAAACATTTCGGAAACTTAGGTTCCGGTACTTCGCAGATCACCAAGTCGTTAATAATCTGGTCCGGCGATCACGTCGCTCCAATGTTCGGTGCTCATTTTCCTTCTTCTGCCTGACCTTTGCACAGCCACTGATTCTCCAGCGTGAAACGGTGGGTTTTAGTGCATAATCTCCCCACCGGATCCGTCCATCATTCCGGCGGGCTTCTGGAAGACATTGAACTCCTTTTTGCCTCCCCCCAGCAGATGCCCAGTTGGGATGCCCATCCCATCAATCCCGTCAATCCCATCTTGACACAGCCCACGACACGACAATCCCGTAGCACAGCCATTCGAATCCAATAGGACCCGACCCACAGAGCTGAGTTGATACGAGCAGATCCATGATCGTTAGAGGATCCACTTGAGACAGGTTGAATCAAGAACAATGGCAGTATTCCACGTGACAAAAAGCACCTTGATTTGTTTTCCTGGACTCGTGAGAATCGAAAGGCAGTTCTGATTCTCGATGACGAGGGAACTGGAAATTCTCTTCTCCACCTTTCTCAGAGTATTGCAGTCTTAAGCCGATTCCAAAATCCTATATATCTTTTCCATCCTATTGGAAACTCCCATTGTATCTCCAGGCCATTGTTTCCCATTGATCTAAGTCTGCCAGCCTTTGTTCCTACCGGGCCTTTGCAGCGGCTTTCTGCCTCTTTTTCGTGTATTGATGTTGTTCAGGTCGAGCCTCGACAGAACCGTCTCAGTATTATCAAAAATGGTGTTCTTGGGTGACAAAAAAATTGTAAATTTCGATAGCGGCGGTTCGTACCCATAGGATGTCGATTCTTCAAGTCCTACCCATTAACCACTCTGGCACGCTACCCTCGGTTGAGATGCGAGGAAACTTATTCCAGCTTAATAATCCAGTTTATCACTATTGACGGGGGTCCGACAGTGCCGAGATACATTGTACCTCGGCTTGGCTTGGGTTGTTCTGCTGAGCCTCACCCGAGGCGCTGGGTGGAAGGGTGCGCAGCGTTGCTCATTTAGTCTCGGGAGCCACTAACTATTAACAGTGTCATGATAAATTGGCTTCATGAAGTTGCCATATATGTAGCTTGGAAAATGATCACCGAAGGTGCTTCGTATTGCTAGGCCGGTGTACTTGTCCATCATACCCCAGCCTACGAAGCATGAAGCAAAAGACGCCGCCATGGCACATTACGATTGTTGCTGCGTCTTGTGGAGAAGGCGAATCGGGCCTGACAATGGATGTTAAAATGGCAATCAACAAGGGGGCAAAAAGCGAAAAGGAGAAATGAGGTTTGGCCGAGTCTCGAGCCGGAGGTCAGGGTCAGGTTTGCTCCCTTGTCAGGGCCGGGAAAATTGGTATCAAGATGAGTATGAACATCTCAAGCCAAATCGCTTGACAAGATCGGACTCTCACTCTCTTCATCCTCGAACCTTTATTTGTTCTTACAGTCTCTATATAGGCCCCAGCTTCTCTCGCCGGGACAGTCCAGCTCTAGCTCATAGTTTCCTTGATTGAGGGGAAGAGGGGAAGTTCTCCGAGAGTCAGGAAAGACGTATGAAGCCTCTCGTTAAAGATTGAGGCTTCAACCCATCAAAATTTCCCGGAAAGCCAGCCTCCGTCCGTCTCTCCGATGTGCCAAACACCAATCTATCTCCGCTTTGCGCGGCTACCATGCTGGCATTATTATATCTACATTTCATCCGAACTTTGCCTCCAATGTAAATTGGTTTCTCTTAACCGTCACACCAAAGTGGCGACCAACTCCCGGTTCTAGCCCCCCCTCATGAGGAAGTGGCCTCCATTTTAATGGATGCGGACGCAAGCTCCGTTGAGGTATAAGAGCTACTCCGCATCTCTCTTCTACGGTATTGCCAATCAGATTCTATATTCCGCCCAGTTGCTATCGTCGCGTCATCTATGTGAAGCAGCTACCTACAATTGTAAGGATCATCACTTGCTGGTCCTTAAAAATCATAGTTGGCACCAGCATAACCATTTGGAGCAAGCCCAACTTTGATATCCGCTCTATAGATCTTCTGCGGTCCAAGCCGACGGCTCATAAGCAAATCGATTTCGGGGCTTTGCTTGCCTGTCCTGCCGACGTGAGAAAGGGCATAGAAAATGACGGAGTAGAGTATGCACGACGGAAGGGGGCTGGAATGGGCTGGAGGCTGGAGGCTGAACTCGAAGCTGATCCCCGCCGGGCCAGCTGAGTGTTGCGTCAGCGAATTCTGTAAAGATTCGACGATTCAAGTCGTTCCTCCCATATGCTGCGCCATTCTTCGATGACGTCCCCGGCGTGCATTCCAGACTCCAGTGGACATAACCTTGGCTTTCCAATCCTGTACTTTGGCATTCTCTTGCAACCCTATCAGCCCGTGGAGCTGCTTCAACCAGATTGACGTGTTCGCCTCTGAAAGAATTCCGAGTACAGACCGAGTATCTCCTACTAGGGAGCCGAATCCGGCTTCGACGGCCTTTCCTACCATGAGTGCCCAATGTGAGTCGCCCTAGACATTCCGCAACATGTTCCTCCTTGTCTTCCGGGTCTTGCCCATGTTACCAGGCGTATGCAAGAGGAAGCTTCGCTTAGAATCAGGGCTCTGCTTCGGAGAGACCTCTAAAAGTAGCCAGCTCCACTGCCCTACACGTTCATAAACTCAAATGGGTGTCAAGATTTCACCTGTTGACCCGCCATGCGGCGATGCTCACTGTCAATGAAGGGCTCTTCAGTATCGCCTGACTCCCCATCGCCGCAACGCTTCTTGTTCCGCGGCGCAATTAACGGAGATCAAAACAATATACATTGGAGTGAAAGATAGAGGTGAGATGATATGAAAATATGCCATTGTGAGGGGTGCAATCTTTAATTTGGTTCTTTGATGACCTGCCTCTCTTCATGTACATCTCGTACAGGCCCAACTTGTACTGTTCCAGTTCCTCTACGAACTTTGATATTGAAACTGGCCCCCTCAACTGTATCTATTCCGAAAACCTGCCATTTCTGCAGGTTTCTACTCTCAGTATCACATTCGATGAGCCTGGAATGACATTGCGGTGAGTTTCGCGAGAGCCCACCCGACGTCGAGATCCACATCAGGCATCATATTTTTCGCACGCCGCTTTCTGGATCCTCATCTGGTTCGCGAAGCAGAACATACATACCATGCATAGAGATTTTCTTGATCGATAATATCAATCCAGCGGTGAGGTTGAAGACAGCGGCATCGGCATTGGGAACTGAACCGAACTAAACACAAGAGGGGCTAAGCTTAAGCTGGTAAAGTAGCATCACATCGGCGAAGAGATTCATGGACCGGACCGACGACCCCAAGCATTCGGTCGCAGGAAGGGCGCAGAAGACCAGGACCCAGCAGAAAGGGCGGCAAAAGCCATCAGTAGCCGAACGAATAAAAAATAAAAATTCCATGCTGACAATGTGATTCAAATACTCGATTCAAGCTCCAAATTTGTCCTTCCGCCGATTGCGATTTCCCATCTTCGCAGGCGTCAATATCCAGAAACCATGGCCACGACAACGACGACAACGACGGCGATCGAGCTCACGAGCCAGAACTTAACCCACATCCACACGAGCCACACCCCGCACCATGCTGCCAAGCGTCACGATGACCCCGTCCTTGCCGCTTCTCAGGCCGCGGACATGACTGTTCCCGATGGCGAATACGGCTGGGTTATTGTCGGGGCTTGCGCCGTCGTGGTGTGGTGGGCCATTGGTACGACCTATAGTTGGGGGGTGCTCCAGGAAGCGCTCGTCGCTCAGGGCCTCTCGTCTCCTGCCGTGTTGTCGTTCATTGGCGGGCTGGATGCGGCGCTGATATCGGCTTTGGCGATTGTGAATTCGAGGTTGATTAGGAGCCTGGGTGTGAGGACTACTTGCTTATGTGGGGTTACTCTGATGGGCATGAGTGAGATCTTGAGCGGGTTTGCTGTGAAGAACTTGGGTGCCTTGTTTTTCACCTCTGGTGTCTTGATGGGACTTGGAGTTAGGTGAGTACTAGCTGCCTCAGAGAGCTTGAGCATGGACGGGCCTAGGAGTTAAACGGCCATGGTGAGAAGAAGACATGCAAGACGAGTGACGCCAAGCTGACCTGGATATATCTCGCGTTCAGTATGTGCTTCATGGTTATATCAGTCATCCCTGCACAATACTTCAGAGCGAAGCGTGGACTAGCAAATGGCCTCGTCTTCGCCGGCGGCGGTTTCGGGGGAGCTGCCATCAGCGTGAGCCTAGATGCTCTCATCCAGAAGCTCGGCACGGCGTGGGCATATCGTATCCTTGGATTTACGACCCTTGCCACGGGGATACCCGCAGCCTGGTTAATCAGGGAGAGAAACCGCGCCATGAGAACACCTGGTTTTATAGAATGGTGGGCGACCTCTCTGCCGTGAACCCCTCCCGTCCGGACCAGGCTAACCCTAACCGTAAAAGGCGTCTCTTCAAATCCTTTACTTTCGTCATCATCTTCCTCGCCAGCGCGATCGGGACATTCCCCCTCTTCGTGCCACCCTTCTTCCTTCCTCTCTACACAAAATCCCTTGGATTCTCATCAAGCGTGGGCGCCGGTCTAGTCGCCGGTTTCAACCTTGCTTCTGCCATGGGTCGTATCTGCTGTGGCCTCCTCTGCGACCGGTTCGGTGCGCTCAACACGCTATTCCTCTCTTTAGCGTTGACAGCTGTGAGTATGTTAGCTATCTGGCCAGGATCCACCACGTTGGGACCTCTGGCGCTGTTTGTCGTCGTGAACGGTGTTTCCAATGGAGGGTTCTTCTCGACGATGCCGACGGTTGTGGGCAATGTATTTGGGAGTGCGAGAGTCGCCGTGGCGATGAGTATGATTGTTACGGGGTGGGCCGGAGGATATCTGATGGTGAGTCTTCTCAACTATGGGAGACTGATTACCTCGAGGTATTCTGACGTCGTATCGATTTTAGGGAGCCCCTATTGCCGGCTACATCCTCAAGGCTCATGGGGGAACGGAGAGTGGTCTACAGGCGTACCGACCGGCTATGTTTTATGCTGGATCTCTTGCTCTGCTTTCTGCGGTGTTGGTTGCTATCGTGCGCCTGCGTAAGGATAGGTCAATTCTCGCTAGGTTGTGATATTTGGAGCGAATGCTCCGATATCAACACGACCTTACATAGACCATACGTAGAATTAAAAAGTTTTGATCTTGCTCTTGGAGATCGGCTGTTGCACACGCACAGAGAATACTACTGGCTTCATTAAATAGGTTAGAATAGAACAAATGAAACTCGATATTTCACCGACAACTCCATGATATCTTCCTGAACTCCCTAAACATCCACATCACCCATACTGTCAGCCGTAATCAACGGAAAACCTTCTGTGGGCGATGGTAAATTCCCAAGATTTTCGTCCAGCCGGTGGCAAGCGGGATCAAAGGAACCTCCTGCCCGTCATCAAATGCTTCCGGAAATTCGAAACACCCAAGGATGAAATCATCCTTGTCGATCTTATCCGAGTGCGATATCGAAGAGCGCCCAGGTGCTCCCCGCCTCAGATCCATACACAAAAGAGCTGGGCCTTGCCGCCCCGCAACCTTGACGACTATGATCCCACTAGCAAGGAGCGTACGCAGGTTGCTTTTGATGTCAATAGAAAAGCCGTCTCCGCCGTCGTTGTTTTTCCTGACGAATGGCCGGTTGTATGGGCCCTTTGTGACGAGGATAGTGTACAGCTCTGTAGATAGGAGATACTCGATGATCTCTTGGGCATCGACTCCTGTAACCGTCTGGAGCTCACTCACGCTTCGGCACGGAACGTTTCCCTTCAGAAAGTCTCTCCACGGCCACTCGGCTACCTGTGCGCTCTTGGCTACTAGAAGTAGGAAACCCGCGAAAACCCAAGCGTACACGGTAATGTTGAACGGGTCGACCCCTTTCAACCTTGTTCCAAGGAAGACACCGACCATGATACCGCCGATGACAAAGACTGCGCATACTAGTAGCCAAGATAACACATAGAGTCTCTTCGTAACCACGATAGCCTTCTCCTCAATGACCCATTGCCCAAACTGCTTTTCGAGCTCCTGTACTCTCTGTTCAGAATCCTCCACGGCGTCCTTCCTCTCCGCGGGGCCGAGTCCCTCCCACACCTTGGTACCCGTCACCTGCCTTCCGTCATATGTCCGTAGGCGGTTATGGGCAATGAGTGACCTGGAGAGAGGCCTGGCATCCGAGTCTTCAAAAATCGGCTTTACGTCCCTCTCGTATACGTTTGTTCGTAGAGACGCAAAAGCAGTGAACTTGGGGCTCTGCAGGGCGTTGAAATTGATGGTGTGAGTAATGGAAGAGATGCCCGTTACCACTTCCATGGCCCACGCGAGGTTAATGATCGTCATCGGATGCGCGCACAACAGAGGGACCAACGCTGAGGCTAGGTCTCCCATGGTCTCCAGATCGATTACTGCGGAGTAAGTGGAAATCGGATTCTTCGATTTCTCGTTTAAGGATCCTGTAGAAGAACTATGGTCATCAGAACCCGGGCGAGAGTCTGGTGGGCCTTGTTGTTTCTGTTCTTCTTCGAATTCAAGGACGAGCAAAGCTCCGCTTCCATCATTTCGGGCGTGGGAAGTTCTGACCCCATCTGCACCAGTACCCGGACGAGTAGTACTGGCATGCCTGTGCGTCCTTTCAAGCTCCCTCGCTACTTGAGAAAGCATACGGAACCCTGTATGAGAAAGCCTAATCATTTCCCTCGAGCTTGAACCCGCAAGTTCGCCATCACGGTCCTGGTAAACGAGGGTCGGCAGTCCCTTGAGCCCAGTCTTGTAGACCAGCCCGCAGATATCGAAAGCATCGATGGCATAGCCTGAACGACTGCTACTCTGGAAAAAGAAAAAGATGGCTCGTAGTGTGTCGACGGTCCAGGTGGCCATGAGGGCCATTTCGGAAAAGTAGACGTTGTAATTGCCCTTTTCGGGATTCAGGAGTCTGTGGACGTCGGCGGCGTCTGCAAGATCCTCCCTACCAGTCTTCCTTTCCTCTCCGCCGATAACGTCGAGGGAGGTATCGAAACCGGTCGAACGGAGTGCGTCCATCACCTCATCCATGGCGAGCACGTCCTGGCCGTCTTCCAATGACTGTAGGGCGAACTTCTCAAGATCGCTAAACAGGAACTTCATCTTCGCTGATGTCTTGGCCAACCCGGTCAGAGCCCGCGTGTGCCAGAATTCGGTGGGGATGCCCTGCAGGGCAAGCCGCGCAACAGCGGCGGTGGCATAATCGACAAAGGCGCAAAACACCTGGGCCGTCTTTCCGTGGATGGAGAGATCCGCGGGATGTTCCCTGCCTCCCGGTCGGCCGCCCCTGCCGGGGAGGTCAACGGGGTCGAAAGCTCTAGAGAGGATGCCCCTGGAGACGGAATAAGACTTCGCGTCGAAGAGGTCTCGCATCGACTCGAAGAGCAATAGTTGGTTGTCGTGGATGCAGATGTTGAGGCAATGCAGGGCTTGGTTGCTGAGCTCCGAGAGCTTGTCGAACTCTGCCTTGTTGATGCTCCATTGCGGCAGTGGAGACTCGAAGAGGAGGGGCGTGTCAAAGTCAGAGACGGCACGCAGGAGACGTTCGGCTTCAATCTTCCATAGCGCATCCTCTTTCTCGATCGCCAAGCCATATCGCGAAATGGTGTCGAACTTCGGCCGAGTTCCAGGTAGAGGCTCCTTCTCAGATGGTGGAGTGTAAGAATCATGGGCACGGATGAGGGCCATGACGTTGTCTAGGTTAGTTTTACATATTGCCTTGGGGTCGTAGGGCTCTCCAGATCCCTCCACGGTGTTGGCCATGCTCGCGGCTCGAGGCCGACCGTAGTTGGTCGCTCCGAGTCCGGGATAAGTACGCCGGGGCCGGCGTTGGGGCCGGCCTCGGAGAGGTAGTTCGGGAGGCATGTTTGATTACTTGCTGGAATTGCTTGTCAAAATTTCAAATGCGACGGGAAAAAAGAAGGATTGCGATTTCAACTACATGGAGATGCGTTAAGGGTATATGATGAAGGGCATGCACCGCGACCCTAGGAAGCTGGGGCATCAATGATGCGCAGCTTGAAGAGTCAATATGCCCTGCAGCGGGAACGGGCTGCTCCGCCCGATCTGGGGTGATTGCATGATTCATCGAGAAGAAATATTGAATATCGTTTTCCTAATTCGTACGAGCTGAACGACGACAGAGGCGGGCGGCGAAGCCACAAAATGAAAAACCCTCATCGCGTGCCCATATCAGACCACCGTCCGACTCAGTCTCTTTGCCCTTGATACGCCTTGACAGGCACAGCATGCAGATTCGAGTTTACTTGGGCGCGGAAAACAGGAGAGTGAGGTCCTGTCACTCATCTTTTGTTACTGGCCGGGATATCGAACCCTGGCCAACGGGCAGCCCTGTCGACTTCTGTGGCGCCCAACAATCGCACCACTGCACTTGGGCGTCACGGAGTAAACGATGTTCCTCAGTAGAGCCTTGTCTAGTTTATTTGGAATTTCCATTTTATTGATCATGTGTCGTTATCGGGCATAATGCAATAGTTTCCGCCACGGAGATGATATGTGACATGTTGAAGGAGGTTTTCGCCGCGCATCGTCCAGGTGGCTCCCCGTGCTCTCTGAGCTCTATATTTTATCAGCGGTTGACGAGCCACCCTCCCTCTTAGCAGGTGATGATCTATGCAAATGCTTAACATCACTATCACCTCTCACCTTCTCTGTTACACGTTTGCTGATACTACCAGCGCTACTCCAGTTTATATCAGTTGCTTAACTTGTTTAAGATTCTGAAACGGGCTGCGAGAACAGCAAAAATGACGTCCCTAGAAGTATTTGAGCAAGTCAATGCCATCATGGCTGGCAGGCTGACCAGGGATTCGGATATTATTCCCGATCCTGGTTCGGCTGAGGTCACCGAGGTGGTTTCTTCCCTGGAACCAAAGCAGACGGACAGCAATGGAGAGCCCATTCGCGGGTATTTGAGTGTTCCTAATGGGCATTCGCATCTAGAAGGCACTGTTGAAAGTCGGGATGCTGCAAGCCCTTCCTCTATGGCTGAGACAAGAGATGGGATAGGTCTGGGTGATCATGGAGGCAGCATCGACGACGGAACCGCGGCAGAACAGCAGACGTGGATATCCACGGTTAAGAAGATTGTCCAGTTTACGGACCTCCGAAATAACGAACGCGTCGTCCCTATCGAGAAATTTGGCCCCGAGCGCCAGAAAAGGATAAGGAAGCAGCAGGAGATCGATGGTCAGTTCAACGAGTACGCGATGCTGCTCCGGAAGATCATGTCAGTCGACCTCAGGTTGAAGGAATATCGTCTCGAAATCCAATCGCGGGGGTTACGAGAGGTTTTCAAGAAGATAGCAAAGCCGTTTCGGGAGCTGGACTGCGATGCTAGCCCTATATTGATTCGGTTTCCCTTTCGCTGTCTGTTCTTTTTACGTCACGACCTGCAGGAGGCCCAGAAGACCGACATTCCACGTGCTACAAAAGACGATATTGCGCAGTTGCTAGACTTCATTGAGAGTGAGCCCGTGTTGAAGTCGGCCGTCCAAGAGTATGAGGAGACCGTCTCAAAGGGCAAGGTCAAGGAGGACATGGCTTGGATTCTGTTCAGGCCACACGAGATGGCGTACTACAAGAGACCGCTGGGCGAAAACTCGAGGCACTACCGTGAAGGATGCGGCATTGTCGAGAACGTGGCCGTCTCACGCCCAGCCGGGCAGAACACGACGGTCATTCAAGTCAACCTGGCCGTTGGCCACCACACAGGTCGCCGCTTTGGACTGATCCGAGTTTCAGGGGCCCTACGCGGCCTAACGGAGAACATTGTGGAAATCAACAAAGACAACTTCTCCATTATTCCCATGAGATTCCTTACAAAGAACGATCAGGAAAGGATCCGCTCGCAAATGGTAGAACGGGGCCAGAAGTACGTCCGACTGTGCAAGGCGGACTTCACCATGTTGCACTACAAGGGCCCGGTAGTTGTGACTTCGAATGCCCGAGAAAAGATGCTCGCGGGATTTGGAACGTCGAATGATGGGTTTGATACGAGTTGGGAGGTGGGTAGTTTCCCGTCCTCTTGAACAAGCTTTTCGTGCTAACACACTGCTTTTGAGCCGCGAGTTAGACTATGCAGCGTGTCGTGATTGATAAGACAGTCCAGAACGAGCTTTCTCCAGTCGGCGATAGCGGCGATAGTTCTATTATGTCGCCGTCAGTTCGTCATTTCCTGGGACAAGTTACGAACGAATCAGATACAGAAGGAGAAGCCCAAGCCTCCCAGAATCCCGGATTGGACGAGGATCAAGCCCGATTGCTAGGGGCAAGTAGCTGCAACTCCTCCTCGCAAACGTCTGATTGCATCGAAATTGAGCTCCACGATGACGACTACATGGTTTGCGGCTGCATGACACTATGCTTTCTACTACGGAATAAGCTCTGGGGCGCAGTGCTCATCTCAGGCCTCAAGGATATCCAGTGGAAGTCGGATCCGTACGCCAATTTGCAAATGCCAGACGATAAGAAGGTCTTTGTCCGCAACCTTGTAATGGGGTTCTCGTCAGAGACTTCACGGAGCCCCCATCATAATGGCGGCGAGCGTGGCGCAGGTGATGATGAGAGCGATGAGGAATTTAACGACTTCATCGAGGGAAAGGGGAGAGGACTCATCTTCCTTTTACATGGAGAACCGGGGCTAGGAAAGACTTTGACGGCAGGTAAGTTGTATCAGGGGCATCCCGTCGGTTTTCCCTGTCCAAAATTCCGCACGTTAATCAATTTCGCCTTGAATCAGAGAGCGTCGCCGAGAGCACGAGGCGCCCGCTATACCACGTGTCGACGGGCGACCTAGGTACGGAGGTGAAGGAAATGGAAGAGGAGCTCACCAAGATTTTCCGGCTTGGACTTCGATGGGGTGCCGTTGTACTTTTGGATGAGGCGGATGTCCTCATGGCTAGGCGGAACGCCAAGGAGCTGCAAAGGAATGCGATCGTTGCTGGTATGTGACTATCGCCAATGGCCTTCTCACATATTTGGAGACTAACTGCACTTCAGTTTTTCTTCGACTGCTGGAGTATTACCAAGGAATACTGTTCCTCACGACGAACCGTCTCGGCGACTTCGACGAAGCTTTTGCTAACCGAATCCATGTCTCGATAGAGTACGGCACCCTGGGCCCGGAGGCTAGGATGAATATTTGGCGGCAGCACATCAGGAAGGCGTGCCAGCAGAATAGAAGCAAGAACCTCTGGAGCGATGAGGCCTATAGAATCCTTGGCAAGATCGAAATAAACGGTCGTGATATTCGCAACATTGCCAGAACAGGATTCGGGTTAGCTCACGCCTTGGATAGAGACCTCGACATATCGCATATAGTTTCGGTTATTCGGATTAACCCTCCGAATAGTCGGAATCAAGATATCCGCGGAATATTAGCCGAGCTAGAGGAGTTGCATAGGCGAGTCATTAGCAGCGTTGGGGAAGAGTCTCAGCCTTAGGGTTAGGCTGGGGCGGTATAACCGTATACAGATATGTGAGGTTTCACATGCATGGGAGAGAAGAGCCTAGGAAAGGTCCGCAATTCTCTATTTTCTACTTCATTAATAGATAAAAATAAAACTATGTCGAAATAAGTTCCCTAATAAACCCCGAAGTGTGTTTCGTACCCAGATGCGAATGAGCATAGAAAGAGTAGCCTTGGTGGAAATATGGATAATACTGGTCAAATGTGCTCAACTATCGGGCCCTAAGACGGTAGTATATATATTATTGGAGCTCCCCATTTATCTTAGAAACAGTCTGATTCTGCCAGCTCCATCTGAGATCTCACTATGGAGATTCGATTCTCGTAATTCCCACTTGATGACACCAATAGAATCTGAGGAGAACGTAAAGATTTAGGCGGTATCCAAGTGCCAATATAACAAACAAATGTGCCTTTCGTAATCACGAGATATTTCAACAAAGGAACGATGGAATGAGTGTATCGAATGCCTTGCTTGTCAAGTCAGTGTCGTAAGAAAATGTTTCAACTGTACTCCGTAGCCTCTCAGCCTCTCTTCTCTTCACGATTGCTTCATCCTCTCTTCCCATCTCTTGGAGTATCTCTGACATTTTGAATAGGGACCTCGCAACTCTCGGGTTTGGATCGAAGCTTTTCTCGAGTATAGCTAGAGCCTTGTGGATATAATCGCTAGATACAACTTCATTAGTAAAGCCATATCTCTATGCCAAGATTTTTAGGCAACATACAGAGCTTTTTCCAGGTTTCCCTCTTTCTGCATGAAAGTCGCCATCTTATGCAAGCCAAACCCGGTTTTGAACGCGTTCGGTGTTATAGTTTGACAGATCTCTAGGGAGGCCTGGGTGGCCTCCTTTGCTTCCTTAATCCTACTCTGAGCCTCTCTTACCAGAGCTAGATAGGATAGCCCTCTTTTACTCGAGTTAATGGCGAAGGACTTTGAGAGCCCAATGGACCGAAAGATAAATAGAGATCGAGAATGGAAACCCGGTTTCACTTACTGTCCATATTTCTGGGATGATTTCCCGCTTGTCTTGTCAAACAACTCGAGTCCCTTCTCAATGAAGGTGGACGCCAAGTCTAGCTCACCCATTTTCCAATAACAGAGGCCCAAGTCGAGGTATGCGAGAGCTGTCGGAGATCCATCGTGCTTTCCACTGGTTTGGCAGGCCTCATGAATCGCCACGGCTTGCTTATTGGATTTCAGCGATTCCGAGAGCAGTCCACTTTCCATGTAGACAATTCCAATAGAGTAAAGAGTATTTCCCAGAAGAGGATCCAAAGGATCGAGCATCCGGTGCCGTATCTCGAGCACTGTTTTGCACAAATCTAGAGATTCCTCTATCCTGTTACATTCGAAATGTACACCAGCCAAGTTGAACAATACCGTAGCAAGGGTTAGTTGAGTCTCCTCGGAGGTCGGGCAGACGGCCTGAGCCGTCCTTATGAGAGGGGCGGCCTCGTTGAACATGCCGCGCTCGACCATATACCTATGATTTGATCTTATAAGTATTTGTGTCTAACGAGCTCAGGCAGAAAAAGAGTGGATTTCGAACTAAGGGAGCGAGGCTGCGGAGGGGAGACAGGGTCGGGTCGGGGCAGGTCGGGGGCTTATTACCAAGTGCATGCGCTTAGGAGGCTTGCCAGCTCCGCATCTTTATGGCTCTCGTCAAATAAATCCTGCCATCTCCGGTTCATGACAATGACATGTGGGAGATACTCGTTGCATTTCGGCCACTGCTCCCACATGGACTTGCCGCCACCTTCACGAGGGAAGCTTTGGTTTAGAAGGGAGAGAGCCTGGTGGAAAGTGGCAATCTGATTTTCCTTGCTCATCTCCAAAATTGCCACATTCTGCACTAGACGGTGAATAGTTACATTCTCGTCAGTCCGCGATATGAGCCCGCAGTTACAGAGAGCTTCAATGGCAATGTGAAGGCTATATACGAGACGCGGCGGATTAGTCTAGATAGTGATCGTAAATGGCTGTTTGGCAGGAAACTTACTCGTATTCGGTCTCCATTTGGAATAGAGTCTTGCCGTCTTCAAAACTAGATAGTAGAAGATCATCGGGGATCCTGTCGGGGTCAAAATAACAAAGCAGCCTCAGGAGATCCTTCGCGTTGGTTTCCAGTTCTCCAATGGAGAAAGCTGTGGCGATGCTATGGGGATATTCATCAGTTGTATTCTCGGCCTGATAAATGTTAGCTGCGGAGTTTCGGTAGATCCTCAAGAATCTTGGGAGGCTCATTCTTCCTCGACGTATGAAACTGCCAATGTGGAACAGCGCAAGCGGAACACCTCTCCATTCTGCTAATAGGTTGTCGATCTCTTGACTGTGTTGGCTCTTCTTGTCCTCCCCTACGATCTTGTAAAACAACTCTTTCGATTCGTCCAAGCTTAGGGGAGAAAGCTCGAGAGGAATCGAGCCTCGGAATTCTGCGAGATATGGAGTTCTACTGGTCATGATGATGTGTCCGCCCCCACCGGATGGCCAGAAGTCTTTCAAATGCTTAAGGTTGTCAACATTGTCGAAAACCACGAGCCAGGGCTTGGCTAAAATCAAGATGTTAGTACAACGTCTTACATAGTTTCGGACATCAGCCCATACTGGTTGTCTGCAGCCACGAGACTAGGAGCTGAGCATTCTTCCGGGGTTCCTCTTTGATGGAAGACCCTTCCAGCTTGAGGTTAATGGCACATTCAGATAGCGTGTTTCCAATCTTTGTATGATTGTCTGAGGATACCCAGATGCAGGCGAAGTACTCGCTGCCAAAGTACTTGCAATATCTGGCAGCAAGTTGAGTCTTTCCCATTCCAGGTAATCCGGATATGCAGACAGTAGTGGGTCGTTCAAGCCCTGAGTGAAGTTGGTCATGGAGGTAGTCCAGGTCGCTCTCCCGTCCGTGAAAGAATCTATTGACGCTGACGGGAATTCGCTCGCTAGGTAAGGCGACGGGGTCCGACGCTGGTATCGTCGTCCGCTGCCCACCGAAGGACATTGCGATTTTGAACCGGTCAGCCCAGCTCTTGATTCGTAGAGCAACCATGGTGTTATCTTTCTCAAACTCGGCAAACCTGGTGTATCTTCTTTGTGGGGCTGTGAGAACATGGTTAATAGCGAGTGATGAGTATACATGCCTCGGGGAGACCTAGCCTTACCTTGCTGGTATTTTCGAAGCTCTAGAGCTAGTTTGAGTAACTGAATGGAAACTTCGGAAAACAAATGAAATACAATCCTCTGTATATGATCCCAATCTGGAGGGAATGGCGAACATGGGAGGGATGGAGTAACGGTGAGCTCTTCCAGCATGCCAAGTATTTGCTCTTGACCAGCAGTTCTCTGGTAAAACTCTGCCAAGACGAGCGCGAAGCTGCCCCAAATCATAGACTCCCACCTGGGATATTCGTTATCGATATCCCTCGCCTGCTTTACCAAGCTAACAAAGCCCCCGAGTGATTCTAGTGCTCCATCAACACGAATCGAATAAGTGCTCCGTCCGCGAAAAGTGACTGGTAGGCTTCTCAGATGACTGAAAAGAGTTTCTCGGTTTCTTATCGTCCAAACGAGATCGGAGACATCGGGATCACGCTGGAGTAAATCTTGAAATGTTTCGTGGGCTCTTTCCATGTGGCACTAAGGAGATCATAGACTCTCGAAGCGGATTACTCTGGGTGCTGTAATGCTTCCGTCATCATCGAGATCTTGTTGCTAAGACTAGCAGTTCAAAAGGATGTGAAGGGAGTTAATCTATATCAGAAGCAAAGAAAAGGAGAAGAAGACAAATGAGGGATTTATGGGCTGGGTTGGGCCTCCGGAGCCTGGCCGCCCGGATATGCCCAATTTTATGACCGGTGTCCGGCCCACATGTAAACCAGAATGTAAGATAATACGAGTCCGAGAGTGTCGGCGGGCCATTCAGGAGAGGAGGGCAAGCCCGCCTCATCGGAGCACTCCAAACCCGAGAAATGTATTCAGATTATAAGGAAGGGGCTGAGTTAAAGGTGTGTGCAGTTTAGGTCCTGATGCGCTCGACGATGGCGAAGCAAGGTGATACAGATCCTCGATAGGTTCACGGCTTTTGGGCTATCGATGATTCTCATCCATTGTAGAAGTCGAGGCTTGAAACCTCGTTGAGAGGGGACTGGCATTCTTTTCATTATATAACTGTAGACTGCTTCTTTCTTGTTGAATAAACTTCTTTTACATCGATGACCCTCAAGATACCAGGATGACCAAGTTCAGAATGGCTCATGATCTGGAGGCAGTTAGTCTGGCGCCGAACGGAGTAGAGCTGGATGGCCCATTTGGTATACCCTATTGCCAAATTGGTAAACCCTCGCATTTCCTTTCTCTGTCTCCTCTTTTCTTATAGCTTTTACTCTCCCTTTCTTCTCATGCATGAGAAACACGGGCCATCTGACCATTTCTATCCAGGGTCTCGTCCGGAAATCTGTGGCCTCCATCAACAGCGTTTCCGCGAGGTATTCGGAGCTTCCTCTGCCACCAGCCGGTGCGGAGAGAACGTTGACTTTCAAGCCTACCATATTCTTCACAGTGTACAACCTTATCAAAATCTCTTTTCGAAAATTGCGCGTCCACCATCAACGCTATCGGAAACAGCATGCTGGTATTTCGAGGCGGTTTTCACCCTCCAAGACTATCTCTTGAACAATGAGATTGCAACATGGGAATCTGCAGTCAAGTACCTTCAGGATCGGCGCATTATCAACACTGAAGAGGCGAACGAGTATCACGGAGTGTCGCAATACGCCGTCTTCTGCCTCATCGGGGCCATGACGTGTCTCTACAAGCCGGCAGAGCCCGTCGGGTCAGATCGAACCTATTACCGGCATTTTCAAATACAGGATTCTTGCCCTTTGACGTCACACCGGTTTATGTGCTACTCTAATTCCATGATAGTGAGCACAAATCCTCACCGACCCATCAGTGATTTCTTGGCAGGTTTCGGCGATATGTTGCCTTTGATGGCCCCAAACGGGAAGACCGCAGTGGACCAAGGGCAGATGTTGGACCCTGGTAAATTCAACGCCGATGTCATGATCAGGACTTTGAAGATGAACGTTGTGTGGACGGATGTTTTGGGCACGCATTTGGACTTTGATGGTACTACCAACACCTTGTTTCTTTTCAGGCAGGCTACATTATGTCTCCTTAATTCGGGCGACGAGCGCACAGCGGGCCGGACCCCGCTGCAAAGGTCAGTCTACTCCTGAGTCCCAAGCCACTCCTCGTACGACGCGAACAAATAATAATAATCTTGTGCAAATAGTTGTGTTGTCGACGGTATTGCGGACGAGCGGACATTGACAGATCTCTCGCGGGAGATAATCCTCTCCCTCCATCTGATATACTGGCAGAATCCGGAATCCCGACGGGTGTTCAGTGAGGACAAAGCCTTTGCAGGGGTCCCCCGGGAGACAAGGGATCGTTTGCTGCGCGACATTTGCGGCGGGAAGTGGACCTTCGACTTTCCTGGTTGCAGACCCAAGCGCATCTATGACTTGCATAACGATTTTCCTATCCTTGGGGCCAGGCTTCAATGCCTCAGCGAGCATGTCCGCCTCCAAGAGCCCAAGAACCTAGGGCAGTTGTGGAGGGACAAGAGAAACACGTTGCAATGGTGGACGTTTTGGGCTGTGCTCGTGTTTGGGTTCGTGACGGTCCTGCTGGCCGTCGCTCAGACTGTTCTCGCTGCCCTGCAGGTTTTTTACGCACCGCGGGCACTCCGGTCTGCCACGTAGCTTGCACATTCAGTAAAAGCAAGTCTTTTGAATGTTGGGGGCCAATTCTTGCATGACATGGCCATCCAGAGACCAAGCTGCCAAATCAGAGGCAAAATAAATCCGGTCCCCCGCCCCGACGTGAATTTTCGTCTCTCAGTCGTGCCATTCCTTTTTCACATATGCGAGGTTACACAACACATCAGGAATCTCAGTGGTGTGCATCCCGTGATATGTCTACAGCCAATTAGACGAAGCATGCATGGGCAGCACATGCAGCCAGGTGTGAAGCCCGTACATGTCACATCCATGAAGAATCCCGAGAGGAGGCCGGGCATCTTGGGGACCAAAGGCGTCCTGGAATGATGTGAAGAAAGACCGGACTGGAGGGAAGGGGTAAACCGAGGGGTTGTCAAGATATAATGTCAATGTTGAGAGAGGTAACTAGAGTACGTTAGTTGAGATCTTTCCTGGGTCAAATCCAAGTACAGCTCTCATCATTATTTGAAACGTTGAGAGCCTTGACGAGTTTGTAGCTCTTCCTTCATTTCCCCCCTCTCGCCCTTCCTTTCTTTGGGAGTGAATGTAGCTAACATGATATACGTACCAGCAGCTGAAGTTGACATCCCGCGAAGGGCCTGCTCCATCATGGCGCCCAGTCCTCCCGTCGAAGGCCAGACCAGCGGGTCCAACCCAACTTCAGGCACCCCAAAGAAACAACCCTGGCGTACAATCTACCCCTGTGTCCTGGAAGCCCTCAATGCAGATACCTCTTTCACGGTCCAGAGGCCCCGCGGCAACATCCCCAAGCACTGGAACAACGTAGAGCGCGGAATTCTATCTACTACTCAAGAGACGGCTCTAGCTAAATTGATCGAGCAAAAATTTGGAGGCAAAGTTTGGTATGATCGCAGTGATGGTGATGGCGAGCCGGATGAGGAACCATGCGAAAGCTGCGGGAATTTACCATGCACCTGTAGCGTTTTCGAGGGCGGGTAACAGCGTGGGAATGCTTTTATGCAGGAAGCCTGGGGATGAGGGAGTCAGTTAGCGCATGTCTGCAGTTGATACAAGTATCTCTTTATTTTTTTTTTAGGCCCTGCTCTCTATCATGTTTCTGAAAGAGCGCTTGCTTTGACGTTTTGATATGGAGCCACTTGAAACGAAACGCAACAACTCATGTATTTAACCTAGAGACATTATAGAGACCCTCTCTCTCTACGATTTATATGAATCTCCCTAAATTACAAGGTATAATTCTAATTTCATATTTCTAAGACCACACGGCTAGCGTTGCTCATTTATTAGCTTGCGGCGTTCCCTGGATATGTGAGCACCATCACCAACATTATTTCTACAAATTGACACCAACTACTTCGCATTTCAAAAGACGAGTACGACCTTAAGATGGGTAAGTGATTTCTTCTCAACCCATCATGCGGCGTTATATGCAAAAAGAGCATACTTTCTCCTGACCTGGATCCTCTAGCATTCCAGAACCGCTCTCAAAAGGCGTACCCGGATCTCTCTCAAGCAGACCTGGACTGGGCTCCATGCCGTAAAACAACGGGCACGATTAAGTTTATTGCTCCGCTTCCAAAATGGGAGACAGAGAAGCCATTCAATTTGGCCCTACCACTTCCAGCAGACCAACCCAAGACCAACTCCGTGTACGACTCGCACGATGTACAAATTAGTGACGGGCGAGGGAGAGAAAGCGAATTCTCCCTGGATAAACATGGCTTTGCCTTTGCAGAGATTCCTCCTGGAGCTACAGCTTTACAGAGTAGGACGGCCATCGAAACGGAGTACCTGTCAAATATGGAGTCGTTCCTAAAGGAGTACCTAGATGCGGAAAAGGTTCAAGCTTTTGACTATGTAGTGAGTAGCAGTATTCTAACAGTTGACATCACACGAGTTGGTAGATGCTCATCGAAGATGGGCCCCTCACTGATCTCGGGTATTACCAGCTCCGTGAAGTGAAACGTGGTCGACGCTACAAGTGGCAGGAGAAGCGGCCACCCGCCCGGAATGCTCATACAGGTCTGTGCAAATGATTCCACGACCATCATCTCCCGAGAGGTAGCCCTACTCACATCTTGAGGGCGACTTCAAGATCAAACCCCCGAAGCTGCTTTGAGCCGCCTTCACCTTTACTTCGGCGAGGATGCAGAGGAACTAGCGAAAGGAAGAGTCCGCTTTGTGAAGTGAGTCTCAAGCACACACGGAAAACCGGACCGGTCAGGGCATCCGTTGACCCTTTTTAACCTTTGGAAATCAGTATCTGGCGCCCGCTCATCGAGCCTTTAGAGGACACGCCTCTCGCTCTCCTTGATGCTCGAACCTTGGCTGATGAAGATCTCTTGGCACACGACATCGTGTATGCCCATTATGTGGGCGAAAATTACCTATTACGCTTCAACAGCAATCACCGATGGTACTATTTTAATCACATGAGAAAGAACGAGTGTATCATCATCAAGAACTTCGATTCAAGCATGGATCAGTCTGCAAGGAGTTGAGTATACTTTCGTTTTGCATCCCCTGATCTTGATACCCTGCTCGGCATCGATCAATCTAACTTTTTACTCCAAGTGTGCCCGCATGCCGCATTCGCGGATTCAAATTGTCCAGCTAACGCTCGGCCGAGGGAAAGCATCGAGGCCCGATTCATGGTCTTCAACTGAAGATTTCGCCTTCTTTGATTATATCACTCTTTCTTTTCGTATTCGAAATTTTCTCAGTTTCTCTTTTTTTGTCCTCATGTTTTCTTCCATGCTCTTCAATTTCATTCTGAGCGAACTGGAAATGCTTCCCTGCCGGTCAATACTGCCGTTGGCAGATTATTCTCCTTCAGATAGTCATGGACGAGGCTCAAAAGCCCAAAGTCCTTGCCTTCAAAGCATGCATCATCAGCCTGATGGATCCAGTTCTGCATGGGAAAGGAGTTCTTGCTTCTTACTTACCCCTTGGTGCGGTTATTGACAGAGAAACTGGGAAATGCTCTTTTCTTCCCGTAATTTCAGATTCATATGAACATTGACCGACTCGAGACAAGGTTAGACTGTTGATCGTCGAGGAATTGGGGCCATCGTATTCAACATACCAGGAACTATGACATTTGGGACTCCGGAGAAGGAGGCATGGAGATTCGAATCAAAGCCTTCGTACTGCCGGTATTCAGGGCCTCTGGTCCCGAGAAACAGGGTTAATATGAAATGTGCCGCCATGGCATTTGCATACCGTCAAACTTACGGGAGGTATTCATCCCGATAATCCAACTTGTATCGAGGCACTACGATGATCGATTCCTCGTCCTTGAGGTAATGTTGGAAAAACCATTCATTGTGCAGGCTTCTTTCGTCCTGGATTTCCTGCATTCGAGAGAGAGACATCGCTTCCCCCTGTTTCCTATAATCCTTGTCAGTTTCAAACCATCATAGCCAGCTCGAAGTCGTCGGCTTCAATACCATAGAAACTGAGTAGTTTTGCAGACGTATGGCTTCGTGCCGTATTTCAACTCATATTCCTGGCGGAATTCTTTGGAATCCTTCCAGTATTCGCTGTAGACGGTGTCGATAAACGTCTCGAGGAAATGTTAGCCTTAGAAGAGTAGAGACAATTTGAAGAATAAAAGACAGTCATTTCCGGAACCATGATACCTTACGGAAGGTCTCGAAAAATCCCTTCTGTATTCTAGCCGGCTTCGTTGCTCCCCATAGAGTCTCGATTGATATCTGGCAAAGTTCTGCACCCAGCCATTTTGCCATCAAATTTACCAGCTTCACAACGAGCTCTTGGACATCCCTACGATTGGCGAGGAATTCCTCTGGAAAGAGGATACGCTTGGGCCGGAAGTGCTAAGGAAGACAAACTTAGCATCTCCAAGAGTTTGGCGGATTTGTCTAGTACCTACGATTTTGGTCAAAGGCTTCGGCCAATGGCTGCCAAATTTTAGCATCAGCTCGCTGCTTCGGGTGAGAAAACCTAGGGTATGGAAGACACTATTCTAGCCCATTAATGAGGTACTCAAATAATACAGGGATCCATATTCTGTACAAAACACACCTGCAGGGAAGCACAACGTCTTCTGCGGCTTCACCGCCATGGGTCGGTCGGAAGCCAAAGAGACCATGGGCAACCGCCGGGTCTCGGACGCTCCCACCGGCTGCGGAAGATAAGTCAGTACGTCGTACTATTGTGGCGACACATCCACTGAAAGTGGTCTTACCGTCGGTGCCCAGGGTCACATCGATATAGGGGTAAGCTGCCAACGCAGATGCAGACCCTGTACTGCTCCCCGTAGCAGCCAGGTATCCATCAGCCCTGACGTTGAATGGGTATGAATAGTCACACCAGTCGCCAATGACCTCCTGAGTACCACCAAATTCCACCGTTTTCGTCTTACCCAGGATGATACATCCGAGTCTCAGCAAGTCTTGTAAGGCAGGAGACGAGACTTCTGCGTCTTCGCGGAGTGACCTGTAGGCTCGGTTTCCACACCCTGTACGAATGCCCTTAAGATGGAAGAGGTCCTTGACTGCAATTCGCATGCCAGCTAGAGGTTCATTGCGGTCTGAGAATCTTAGCCTAGAAGGTACAGCTACACAGAGATGAGGACCGCCGTACGCCATAGCGTTTAGATTCTCGTACCTAGAGTGATGTCAGAAAATACACCTGAAAGCTGCCAACCTGCTTCTCTTCTCCTGTCTGAACAGTTTGACTTACGTATACGGATCATGCTGTGAAGGAAGAGTACTCGAAACGAAGGCATCAACCTCATCAGGAAATAGTCTCCAGGCCTGGTAAAGTCCTCTGCTAGAAAAGAAGTAGGGCCCGGGAGACATAATCTTTCTGTTGGCAGCCGTGTGAGTCAAGAAGAAGTCGTGGCAACCCCATTCTTCGGGCAAATCAATGGCGGATTCGTTGATGGAGGCTCCATCACGAGAGGGTAATACCACCAGAATAGTGCTTAAAAAGGCATCACAGAAAACATCGTCATTCTCTTTAAATGACGCGACCTTCTTTAGAAGTTCATCTCTTAAATTCCTCGTGTGTGGCAGCGTGAATAATGTAAGCGGTTTGAGGTCGAGCGAGTCTGTCAGTTTGATGGTATCCTAGTATTCACTCCTAGGTTAATCAATTGATATTCGAGGGTCATGATAACGATGAAAATGTTGAATGTAAGGAATCACTCTTACATCGCATTGACTTTGAATGGTGAACGCTATTGGGCCTTGAAGGGAAAAAGCAGCGGGGTCTAGCTCGATGACGGTCGCTGTCCGGAGTGGGCTGGGACGGCCCGTCCCTCCCACATCCAAATTGATATCGACGCGGGGAGAAGATCTGCTCCATGACTTCAGGTAGGGGAGCCATAGTGTCCAGTAGGAGGGTCGAGTATTGGGATGGTCTTGAGGACCATGGTCATCCTGGAGGTTAGATATCTCAATCTTTTGGATGGTCACGATCATCTTGGAGCACACCTTCTTCCAGCGACTCTCTGTCTACCGGATTCAATCCGAGGGAAATTCCTTGGACTCAAAAAGCAAAAGGTGGGGAGTAGAGACTTAGTATACCCTCCCTTCCGCCACGCGTTATTGACCACCAATGTCTTCGGGGAACGGGGAAGAGGGGGGTCAGCATGTCGTATTTCCGGTCAAGAGCGGCATGATGCTCTAAGATCTGTTCATGAAAGACTCGTTCGGGAACTACAAATTCAGCTATCTGTGGACGGTAAGGGGTGACTGTAGCTCCCCGAGGAGTTAAGAAAATGCGGGCGGCTGGGGAGAGAGAAAGCACGATTGCTTGCTGAGCGACGTAGCCAGCCGAATGGATTGGGGCCAGCAAGCCAGGCATCTCAACGTTCACCCTCAACATGCGGCCGCAGGCCACTGGGCCCCGACCCGTGAATACCACCTCCCTACGCATATGCATGCCAGTAAACTGCCCCAATAACAGGCCGTTCATGGAAATCTGTGATTCGGCATTTGTTGAGAAGCTGGCACTCGACGCCACCGTCAGCTACGTCTCTTGACCGTGCTTCTTCGGGGGCTATGTAGGTCTGGCTCAATGATTCAAATTCCGACCATCCCTAATCAACCCCCGCCAACTAGCCTCTTCAGACGCACAAACTGGAAGCAAGATGGCCACTTTATATCTTGATGGTATTTACCTAGCTTGGGGATGGAGAGGCACGCCAGATGAGGTCCAATGCTCGAGAGATAACACACATGGTCTAGCCCAAATACTGACAGGGTCTCATTGACCCATCTGTAGACCGGCGTGACCACCTGGCCGGCGCACCCCACCCCTTCGCGCCTCTCATGTCGGGCATGTTTAGAACACCGAAAACGCGTGCTCGCCCAGGTGCTACCTCGGAGAACTGAATTCGAATTGAGAAGGGTGGGGGCAAAGGGTTGCCGTCCTTTTACGTCTATGACCCTGGTCCCATCTCGCGAATGTATCTGAGAGCCTTCGAGTCCACACCGCCAGCTTCTGTGCCTTCTAGAAGTAGCGGTAAAGAACGATCGGGAAGCCTGCCTACGAAAAGACACGGAATCGGCTTAATGGACTAGGATCCAAAGTTGGAACAACCGAGCATTACCATCGGTGTCAAGGGTGCGCCCTGCCTTCGTGATGGTAGTTTCATGACTGTAAAATGAGATATGAGGAGCAGGACAGATTGCTCCAAATTTCACAGGAAAGTTTGCTTTTGGTCCAGCTTTACAGGTTGTTGCATTGTTGATATAAACTGACAGGCTGGGGAGCACCGCGGAAGTCCAATCCCTCCCACTTCCCGCATTAGTGAGCTGAAAGAGACAGGAGATCTATGGCTCCGTGACCATGCGATAGGTTCGACTGTACCATTGGGTTTAGGCCCTCTAAGTGTTTTTTACCCCATAAGCGTGCTACTCGACAATCCTCGAACATTTTTTATAGTATCGAATCGACTGTATCAAAGAACGGTTCATGGGACGCCATGCCAGGTCCTAGTATGATTTATTACTGTCGCACAACTACGCAAAGAAGATCGTAAAGCTTATCCCAAGTGGATCGTAGCTATTCTTCTTCATACTCAGAACTCCTTGAACTGGATACTTAGTGGTTTGATGTCGAATTAAACAAGGTTGCTAGCGGCACTTGATTTTAAGCCCTCTTTCTATCCTGCACGCTAGCTTAAGATATTACTAGGCTCGCAACCCGATTCAGGTACCAAGACGGATAGATGGTGACTCCTGCATTTCCCTAAAAGTAAATTTAAAAACAACAAAGCACCCCTCTCTATCGTCGGTTTTAGCAGCGACGTTATGAGCACAGGTTTGGTGAGTGTCAACTTCAAACTCATAGGAATTTTTCATAGTAATAGGGACATCGGGCCAATATGAAGGTCGCTATTATCCGCACAAAGATCTCGATATAATTTAGAGTGCAAAGCCCGGAACTTGGCATCACTCGTCTTGCCAGGCGTGTAGTGGTGATGTGACAGGGATTCACTAAAAAACAGAATGCGGGGTGATCATCGTGAAGATTCAACCTTCACTTACCAATAGCTTTTCACAGAGCTCGCATAACCGATTCCTTCTCCCCCCGAGCGATACGCCGCATTCGGCTCAAGACGATTTGGGAGTGTCCTCTCCAACTTCAACTTTGTCATCTCTTTTCCTTGTCCGGCCTCCTTTGAATTGTAATCCCGTGAGTGAAGCCCGCTTCCCGATCGATGGCAGAACATACGCAAATCATCGGCCATATCTCCATCGGCGTCCGTGACATTACCATCGCCAAGGCTTTCTACACTGCCATCCTGGCTCCACTCAGTCTTACCCTTGTTTACGAAAGCCCGCCCGGCCGTGTTAAACCAGTCCTAGGATACGGTCCCGATCCGGAGCATGAAGCCGTCAATATTTTCGAGTACGGGGACGACGCATCGCCGCCGGGTAAAGGAAGCCACGTGGCATTTAACGCGCCGAGCCGTCGGGCGGTCGAGGAATTCCACGCGGCAGCTGTTGGAAATGGGGGAACGTGTAATGGTCCGCCGGGTCTGAGGGAGCATTACGGGCCGAAGTATTTTGCGGCATTTGTTGTCGATCCCGATGGGTGGCGGCTTGAGGCTGTCTGTAAGAAGTGAATGTCCGCCCCCAGCCGGTTGGTTCATACTCGTTGGCTAGTCGTGTTTTCAAAGACGTCAAACTTGACAGCTTGAGGCCACCAATGGATCACGGGCTTATCTACGTATCGGCGTGGATATAACAGAACTACGTACCGTCTAGGAGGTATCTATCTATTTGGGTGGAGTAGATGGTAGGGTCTTTGGGAGCGCCATCTTTATCCCTGTTGAATCTTCAAGCCTACATGTAACTCGAGTCGCGCAAAGTCCCCAAGTCTAATTATACTTACGTCCCGGCACTGCAACTGTAGGATATGGCCCATCTACGAAGTACCATAACCAACAAATAGGAAACGGCTCTAAAATTTCTGTTTCGCTGTGATACAATTTTATCCGAGATAGTGGAGACAATCGAGATAAAATTCGAACAGCAATGCAATATCAATCACCCTTCCTCCACACAACACACCCTCGAATTAGTATTTTGAGTGACCCTTTCCTATAAACAAAGTTTCGGTTTCTCTGGCCATGTCATGTCTAATATTAAATCGAGATGTTCATCTTTCAAATCTCGTGAACTCTTCTGAAGTGGCAGATATTTCTGGTTCTGACAAGACGATTGCAATCAGCTACATCTAAAGGAGCCACTCTCGCATATACGGAACCCTTATCTGCCAGGGCTCCCGCTCAAGATCCGGTGGTTTTAGGAAACAAAAGACGTAGGTTTCATTCAGTCGTTGTCCTCCTGTCTGTGCGCCAAGAAAATCGCGTTCCCATTTTGGTCGCAGCACGTCTCGAATTCCCCGTTTGATATAGTAGACGGAAGAGACAATAGGCCACCTCCCCAATCTCATTGACAACAAACTAGGACATATGTGGACTGAATATTCCGTCCGAGGCTGTTAAACTCTCAAAAACAAACTTCCTTTGGCTTTAATTACGTCATGCCGGATCTCCACATTCAACCTCATCTCATGTCCAGTCACTTGAAGTTCTGGGCTGAGCATCAGCTGTTGAGCAGAGTCGAGACTTAAGGGAGTAAAACCTCAATCTTGAACTTTCCTTCCCCTAGCAATTATAAGGAAGTTGGTGACACTATTTGAATCTCGTTCAACGAATGGAAAATCCTGGTAGGCATCTCAACGATCGTTCAGTTCGATTTCTGGGTTGAGTTCCTCAACACTGACGACAACATCGTACACTAGAAGCTGATATTCGCAAAGTTCTGTGTGGACTTTGCCATGGGGATGTAGCGGAGCAGACGGCGACAGTTGCAAAATATTTCGTTGCCGATGCGGCTTTCGAACACCCATTCTGCCGAGTGCCATCCTTTTCGGGCGTTTCCGTCCCCGGCTCCGCAACACTCGATTCGCGCTGGTTCGTGCTGATGATTTACCGCTGGTATCGAATTCTTAGCCCGAAGATAGAATTCTATGTCGATTCATGCTGTACGTTTCTGCAACAGAACCATTCTTCAGGCCCGCCTGTCTTCCCAAAAGACTAAACCTGTATCATCAGCATTCGACAAATCAGCTGGCATTCTATACGTAAACATCAGACAGACGTTTTCTGTCTGGTTTCTTCCGTTTTATAATGCCCCCGTTCGACTCATTAGCGTCCTCACCCTTCGAACGGTTGACAAGAGTTGTCTCCCTCAAGAAGGCGATGGGGCGCCTCAGAGCCCGGTATACATCGATATTGACCCTGATGAAGGCAATCTATACTTTATAGCTCGGCAACAGGACTACTACCAAGTTAATGACTCGTTGAGGCTGATCGGCTTGAGGTTCGGGGCTGTTTGTTGGGCTGGCCTCCAGCTCTTTACCACTGGAATTATTATAGGACTGGGGCTTGTTTACCTCCCGTTTTACTACTGGCTGTGGCCAAGTTGGAGAGTCCGACCAAGACGTATGCTTAAGAAATAGACGTCGTAAATCACAGCCACTTTTGTTCCTGAGTTTCGGGCTGTTTTGAAGCAAAGGCAAGGGATGTGGAACGAAGGGAGTCAAAAATTGACGTCAAGATGCACTTGTTGGCAGCTGTTGGGCTTTGGTTGGAACCCCTCCTCTGGAAGCTGGCGCATGATCGTCGAAGACTCAAAAGTGACGCGCTCCTCGAACATGATAGACCACCTAGATATTCTCTTTCCAAGTTGCAATGCCATTAATGGAGCTGCCCGCGGAGCTACTCCTCCTTATCCTCGATGACTTGGGTTCTACTTTTTTCCGCCAGAATATTCGTTGCCTCACTCTTTCCAGGCGATGGTATCACTTGGCCTGGCAAATCTTCGTCCGGGATCTTCGCCTGACCGCGAGTTCAGTCAGAGAACTTGTGAACGATGATAGGCTTTTCCAGAGGTGCCGACCCTACATCGTCACGGCCGAACTGTTTCTCAACGGGATACCAGAATGGAGAACATCAAAACGCCACGACATCGAACTCGACACCGTCTATAAATTGACCTGCGAGCTCAATATGTCCCTGGCGCTTCTGGCTGGCAAGCTACAACAGACCTCCAGCCTCCGATATCTGAAGCTTAAAGCGGGACCCGAAAACCCCGCGCTTGGACTACCACGTCGAGGCTACCTCGACGTCACACCCCTGGCGGGCCTGCTTTCCATCCGTCATCTCACTTCACTGGAATTTGACACCGCAGGCTCTTATCCCGGGAGCCGAATGGGAGATCCCAATACGCATCTATGCTCCTTTATTAATTCCCTCCTCCCATCTCTCCAACGACTTCGCTGTCGAATGGATAACGTGTGTGAAAGGTTATTGGATCCCCCGATCTCGAAGACGAAACTCAGGCTTGAGGACCTCATTATCAATCTGAGTCTATCAGAACTCTCTGAAACCGTTACTTCGTACCGTTATCCGAAGCGCTGTCACTACGTTCCTGATGGGGATTTTCTGCGGTTGAAGGAAAGAATCGAGAAGCAGGCCACGGCGCTTGTATGCCGACTTGAGAACCCGCGTTTTGTGAGGGTGTTGTCGCATGAGTTTCCATCCCTCAAGATGACATGCTTTGACGCGATTACAGGAGGTCGGATGTGGTTGAAGGATAGCTCGTGTTGGGACGCTGATGGAATAGTAATTGCAGGGGAGGAGGGTGAGCTGGAGAATGTGACGGATCTTTTTGATACCTCTCTTGCTGAGCAAGAAATTGGCATATAGCTTCCCTGTCTTCGGGCTTGGAGAATACGAATTGTATGAAAATTCAAACTTAGCTCCGCGTGAATAGGCACCAACAAGTGGCGGCCATGAGGCCCCGAGATTGGACTTGGAGACTGGTCAACCTAGTCTCGATCTTGTGAACATCATAGAATCGGTGGTTTCGCCGGACTTGAATCTTAACAGGCCAAGACGCGCAAAATACCCAATTTAAAAGACACCCAGAACGTTCTCAACATCACCCTCGTTCATACTACTTCTAAAAAGGCGGATTAATAAAAGCTTATCGCGCCCCGACCCTGGATTAGAACTTGACGCTTCCCAGTACTCACGCCCGCCGAGAAATGGAACATCAGGAATTGCTTTCCCAAAACCTGTCGAGACGTACGAGTACCCGACAAACTGGGGAAAGTACTTTACAGGAAACGGCCAAAAGAGTTGTTTCTCCCCGTTTAGGCCCAAGCCTTCTCCGACACGGTGTGACCCGAACGGTTTCCACGCGGTAGGGCTACCTTTCTCTGTCTAAAAGCCGCTGGAGTGCCAAAGAGAACCCCCTTTTTCATATCAAAGTAGCTCAAGCCTTATTCCCTCCAGCTCTTAACTGGCATCACAGGGAGCGGAAGTTCCGGGAGCATCAAATGCATCTCCCTCTGCAAGGGTGCTGGCCGACTGACATACTCTGAAAGGTGCACCTCCCCAATTTGACCAATGTCCGCCTAAACAGCATTGAGGGGCAAAGTGCAGGAAGTATCATCCTGACTGTTCGTATCTCGCTAGGTCGCTTTTGTTCCTGGCATCCCCCAAGCCCCCACCAGGGGGTGGGCGTGTGCCAAACAGCAGGACGGGTCTTCGAGGGGCTAGAACGTATTATGCGCAGAAAATTGCAGGAACGGCCTTGCGGTTTCTGGGATTGACCCTAGGTTAGGTATCAAGGTCAATTAATGCTCCTTCCAGGAATATCTACCCCGCTCGAAAGTGTTCAGGTCATGACGTCGGGGGACGAAAGGAAGGAAGGGACTGGTCATGACCTCCTCCGAGTGTCGGTGTGCTCGGTCTGGTAGTTTTCCACCAAGTCGAAGGTCCCTCGCCTGAACTTCTTCTTCTTCTTCTTCTTCCCCAGCCGTCGACAAAACGATTTTTTTTTTTTGTTTAGAAAAAAGGTTTTTAACAAAAATGGTTTCATTCAACAAAATTTTCCCGTAAGTCTACCAACCAGATCGTCAATATTCAAACTCGTTGCTTCGTTCGGCGCCGGTCATTCATCTGCTTCGCGCTCACGCCCTCTTCACTGTTCTATGCTCCCTTGATCCGCTATCTTCTCGATGTCCTCTACAGAATCCCTCTCCTGTCTCGTTGGTTTTGTTTTCGCCGCTTGATCCTTTGCTGTTTCAAGGATGCACGTCCGCATTGTTTCTCCAATCCTGCCATTCCAGTCGACTGTCTTTTCCGAACTGTTGGACTGTCCTGTTTTTTTTTTTGCTTATCCCTAGCTCGAAGAAAGCTGACTCAGCGTTAAAAAGAAATATAAAAGACTTCTCTGCCCTCGGCGCCGCCATGAAGAAGAAGGAGCCCGACGTCGAGGCCGAGTAAGAACAATATTGCTTCCGTTTCTTCACATGGCGCAGTCAGCTAACACGAATGACAGGGCCGGCGCCGCCACCACCACCACCGAGCCCCCCACCACCATCGCTGCCGCCCCCGCCACCGACACCCCCACCACCACCACCGCCGGCCCTACCACCACCACCGGCACCCAGACCGATGGACCGGTCCCCCCCGCCGAAGACGTCTCTCCATAGAAGAAGCAGGCCAAGCGGGCGGCGGCCGTGACTTCCCTGGCGGCGGCCCTTGCAGGGGCGATTTTTGAAGCTCTTACTTTTTTCAGAAAGTATTAATCAAAGTATATTGGGGGCTGGGCTGGGCGTTCCTTCTCTTTTTCTTTTCTTTTTTTTTTTATTAGTATTCATTATTAAATAAAAAATCATTCAGGAACGGGTATTAACCGAGAGCAGAAGTTGGTGAATGATTTCTGTGCTACACTGCCTTCTTCGCACGCTGATATTCCCTGGCGGCGAAGGTCATTGCCGTATGCGACTCCCCGCCGGTATACCATAACCCTCTTAAACGTCCCTGGCCCCGTTCGCTGTTCCATGTCAGCCCTTTGAATGTCGTTAGCGGATGCAGATAAAATCTAGGTGAACCGTAGAACTTACGAGATGATCGGCCAGGACTCCATCAGATCCCATAAGTCCGTATTCACAACCTGTTCACGGTCCCAACCTTTTACGAAAAACCAACCCGACCAAAGGGCAGGCTCCCCGCGATGGCAGAATTTGCGGCTATCCGCGAACCGCCCCTCGGGATCTCGCTGCAAATTCTCATCTGCTCTTACCCTTGACGTCTGCTCCGCGTCTTTCCACGGAACTGTCTCTTTCAGCCGGGTCGGTAAATCTTTAAAATAAAATGTTCCATGGCCTGCCTTGTGCCCAAAGTTGTCAAGTGAGAAATACACGCAGAGTGTCCACTCCCATTCCTGCGTCCAATCATAGGAGAGCTCAATATAGTTCGCGACCTCTCCAGGTCTGATGCCGTGGTGTATTTGTATTCTCAAAGGAGGATAGTCGAGGTAGGTATGTGTAGTTTTCCGTACGCCCTTTGCCGCGGCCAAAGCATTCGCTAGTCTCCGATAGGTGAGGGTCTTCTTGATACCTCGGCCTCGTATCGGTGAGTATGGTTGAAGTGTAGGAGCGGGCATGTTCTGGCTGAAGATGTATAATTTAAACCCAGTTGGTATATAAGTACGGCTTGGTATTGAGGCCACCGTCGGAAAGTGGAGGAAAATTGCTCGCGCGGCCATGCGTTGGCTCTCCATACGTGTGACAAGAATATCAGTCTGGATGGGAGATAGTTGGGGAGGGTCCTTTTCAGGGAGGTCGCATTGGCATGCATTCTCCTCATGAACAACGGGCGTGCTTTTGGAGGTGTCCGAGAGCGCCTGCTGCTCAGAGTTTGCTATTCCAGAGGCCATTTTTGGATTAGGGAGTATTCGGTAATGTTGGTCTGCAGGAAGTCGCTATGACAGCGAAGGAAGCGGAGACAGTTGTAATGGTGTTTCCCTTCAAGTTTCACGAACCATGCTCTTGACGCCGTTTAAATACTATACAGCTCCATATCACATGAAACAACCCTCAGAATCAGCATGTGGTTATTTTCTCCCTCAAAGCTAACACGAAGCCCATTATCGAAACCATTCGAGACTAGTGTGACAACTTTTCAGCCATCTTAGAGCTAAATTGAGAGGGTGAACGTGAAATACTGAGCGCTATGTAAAAACACCACCGTCAACCTTGTTTCTCACCTTCGTCGGGGTTGCCATGTGCTAAAAGTGGGATAGGCATCAATGCCATTGCGACGCGGATGCTCGTGATTCCATCCATTTAGCGAGTTAGCGGCACTATATATCAACGGTAGGCGCACGTGTCAACAAAATAAACGATGATACGAAGTTCCGTCTTCCTCTGAGAAGCGGCTTCTTGCGGAAGGCCGCTGATTCCCGTCCGTGGGGGTGTCCATGAATGTGAATAGCCTTCCCTGGTATTCTACTCAGCGTATCACGCGTCATTTTTGTTTCTGTAATAGATCTGACTATTGATATAATCGTTTTACGGGGATTGATATCCCCTTTCCCAGTGGCCTTCGGTGTCATCTTGATGAACTGAACCCGTTCTCAGTCTCTGAAGAACGAATCTGGATTACATCCATGAGAAGCGAGCTTATACAACCGTTACACGACTTCATTTAATTATATCAGAGATTTGGCGGAATTCCGCCGTATTCTGCATGTCCGACGCGGTGAGACCATGATTTATGGAGCCAGGTGTTTCTCATGCCCTCGAAGCTATTTACGTATTTTTTTTCTTCTTCTCCCTAAAGTTATTCCCAACAGTAATATCGATACACTATCTAGATCGATGAGTCTTCCTACCGTCTTTGTCTGCGGCGCAACCGGCACCCAAGGCGGCGCCGTCGCCCGCCATCTCCGCGCCAAAGGAGCAGAAGTCCACACCCTCGTTAGAGATCCCTCCTCCCCAAAAGCCAAGGCCATCGAGTCCCTCGGGGTCAAAACTTGGCATGGAGATTTCGACAACGAAGACGCCCTCAAGAAGGCTATAGCAGGCTGTTCTGCCGTCTTCCTCAACTTCATGCCTGATTTTACAGATCTTAGCGCCAACCTGCGCCAGGCCAAGTCCATCCTTTCGATAGCGAAAGACGCGGGTGTGAAACATGTGGTCTACACAAGCGGTTTCGGCCCTGGCGTCGCCGAGAAATCGCCAAGTTGGGATCCGGAAGGTATCATCGCCCTGATACTCGCCTCAAAGAAGGATATCGAGGCAGAGACTCGTGCCTCTGGACTCAAATGCTGGACCATCTTACGCCCGGGAAATTTCATGGCCAATTACATCGACCCATTCGTGAGGATGTACGGCGGGCTAGTCGAAAAAGGAATGTGGTTCACGGCACTCAGCGAAGAGACTGTGCTTCCCATGGTCGACACCGAAACCATTGGCGCTTTCTCGACGGCGGCACTGCTTGATCCAGAAAGGTTCCACGAGAAAGAGATCAGCTACGCCGATGAAATGGTCACTCTTGGATATATCTTGAAGAAATTGTCTGAGGTGACGGGGCGCGAGTTGCAAGCTGTAACTCTGTCGGAGGATGAAATTCAGGAGCAGAGCAAGACCAACAAATCCATCACAGCCCAGCTGGTCATGCGGCATATGAGTGACCTTGTCGATATTGAGGAGGTGAAGAAATGGGGAATCCCGCTGAGTACATTTGATGCGTTTGTCGAGAGGGAGAAGGCTCGTGTTCTAGCCACTTATGTCAAGTCATCCTAAGAAGCAACAAGACGCCTAGCAGGAGCAAATATGAGATTTTCAAAAGCTTATCAGTAGGGGGTATATTGCAACTAAGCGAGAGGGTCAACCTTGTTGAGATAAACGTACAGACTATCACAGACGTGATAAGGTAAATCTCAAAGCTATTCTACTCCTCCTTTCCTTTTCCAGAGACAGTTGCCTCAATACCCTTGGTGACCAACCATTTGGCAAGCAAAACATGCAGCCATCCTCCAATAGTTGTTTCAATCATGACTGACTTGGCATCCTTCTTCCTCCACATCCAAGTCTCGTTCACAAACACGACTTCATCGCCAGATCCACCTTGTACCTCCTCAACGGCGGCAATAATCAAAGCGCCAATACGCTCACCCTTGTAACTGGCCGGCGGGTCGCCGATACACTCAATCCTTTCGGACGCACGGCCCAGTCCCTTTGGCGAACCGCCGCGATGCGTGACCCTCCAGATACCGTTGGCGACATCTCCGACATTAAAAGCAAGGTTATTGATCCAGTCGGCGTCAAAGGTGCGCTTAACTTGGGGTTCTTTCATCGCTTTGCGGATGAGCGATGCCTGCGGGGTGTGGCTGAAAGCGATTTGCACAGCACGTGAATACGCCGTCAGGAGGTCAGATGATTCCGTGGATGTGGGATCCTGTGATAGAGCGGATGCGGTGTACTTGAGCGAGCTTAGTTTAACAGGATCCGATGTGATTCTTTCGTAGGCAAGAACCCAGTCCGAGTCGTCGGCTGCCACATCCTCTGGCAAGGAGACGGGTTTCGGGATGGACGAAGGGATGGCGGCGATAAACGAGCCTGATGGCGCGCGCGCACGGCGTCCCGCTGTAGAGGAGGTGGATTTGGAGACGCGCGCATTGAGGATGAGGAGGTAGGTTGTCGTCGCAGCGACGGGGAGCAGGGCAAGCGCTGCTATCGTCACCCCAGTTGACGGACGAGACAGAGCGAAGACCATTCTCAGTCCGCCCTTAAGGGGACATAAATTAGGCTAACCGGTAATATTTTTGCAATTTTGTATGAAGAGATGTAGGATGAAGATGGGATCGTGAAACGCAGGATGTTGAGAGGAGGATTGCAGGATAGAATATAAAGATGACGTTAATCTGCTGATTATTTTTATCGGAGACTCTCGTGACAAGTTTAACTATCCCTGCAAACTAGTGTGGTTGATCGGCTTGGCAGGGATGGCAAGGGTCACATTCGTTTATCTCGCATTGATGAGCGGCGCCAATGTAAGCATAACATTATTCTCGAAGCTCTCGGAGAATATATTGCTCCGTATCGAACAAACCGAAATGGGAAAATCGCGACAGAACGTGTTCGAATGTTGAGAATAAACTAGGCATTTTAAGGTATTAATAGATCAGTCTCACTCAATGTGAGCAGACTCCAAACATTACTTCATGTCGACCACGTCAAGCATCTCATCCCGATAGGGAGTAGCGCATTTAGTTGTCTCAGCTTTCCTCAGCCGCAAGAATCTAAAACTGAATATCTCAAGTCTCTTGAACTTTACCGTCAGCCGCAGTCTCGTCAGTAATAAAGCCTAGGCCTCTATAGAGATCTCCGGGGAAACGACACCAACAAGGGTTTCAAAAAACGAACACGACTTAGATGTTCACAATTAATTCAATAGAACTTCCTGGCATTTAGGAAGTCCCTTGAGCGTAATAGACAAAGAGGAATTCATCCCCAGCGCGCACACAAGCTTTATAGTTACTATGCTGTGGTAGTACTCCTTTTCAAGACCTTAGGAATCCTCGAGGTAAAAGAAAAACTAAGATCCCTTCCCTGCATATGCTATATCTTTGCTTCGGGAATCGTAGCTATCGGTAAGCGCGTCACGAACCTCTTGTGGCTGGACGTCATCAGTGGCGTGGCAACGCGCGGCGATAGAGGAATTCGATTTGTTCTTCTTATTTCGTTTTGACTTTGACTGCGACGATGAGCCACCAACAGGTTGAACGTAGAGTCGGTGAATCCATGGGTGCTCGGCGGGGTTGGTGTTCAACTTCGATTGGAGTGTAAGATTGAAGACCGTGGTCATTGTACAGGGACGGGTAAAGGTCAAGAGTGACTTACGCCCTGGTGGTCCAGTCTGTACCCATTAGTATAGTCTGTCGCGATAGTATACTCGCCCGAGCCGAAGTTCTGGAGCTTCTCATCAGGAATGCCATCCAAGAAGGCTTGAAAGATCTCTTTATGTCCCACAGTGATATAATTATGACTGGATTGTATGTGTCTGAGGAAGAACAAGAACGGGAAAAAGGGCCTAGAAAACATCAGGGAGTCCAGGCCCTCAATGTAAAACTGGCCATCTTGTCCCAACGCGTCCCACAGGAAGTCCTCCATCTTTTACAGTTCATGGTCACATAGCACATTTGCAGGGTGGGACGGTTGCACATTCGGAGATGGCGTTTTGTGATTGGAATCTCGACATCTCACCTACATATCAGTGTCACACAGATTGTGATAATAAATTGTTTTCCCCCACTAGGCTGCAAACTATTCCGTGGGATTGATCCGGTCTCTGAGAACCCCACTGCTAAAAGGCACATTGCCGCTCGTTATCAACGATATATTTCTATCTCAAACCCTGTTTTGTGCAGCGTGCCTCTTTCTAATTAGCTGTGGGTTTTCAAGATTAGCTGTGACCTAGCTTCTCGGTGACCTTTGGCCTCGAGGATGTTGGACGAAGACACCATGTACGTGGATGTGATGTCTGGAAGCGTCGTAAATCCTAACGGCCAGACCGTCATGCCGTGCCCCGTCAGGGAAAAAAAAATTTATGTACGACGCTGTGGTGAGGGGGGAAAGGGCCAGGAGTGAATTGCCGCCCTTGTGTAGCCTTCAATTTCTCCTTTTTCTTTTCAATGGTTTGTTTGTCTCTCCCTCTGGTTTAAACTTGAGGTGGTCGAAAAGTCACATGGCGATCTTGCATATACATAGTTGTTATGCATTTAAGCGTCACTCGAGAACACAACTTCAGGTCCCTCATCCCAGAGTCCAGAGGACAAACCTCTCTCCAAACCCCTTCCAAGCCTTGCCTGTTTGCTCAACAAGGTCGCGATCCTCAAATGCCAGAGCCCACGGAAACACCATGGCAGATGTACCTGCCAGAGGACAGACTCAAATGGACCCAAACTGCCGACCCAAGTCCTATCTGGCCTTTTGAACCCGACGTCGACATCATCAGAAACATCGTCCAGTCCTCTATACCAACTGAAGGAGATGACCCCGGAGACCAGATCCGCTGTGACTTCCTTGCTGATGGAGCCCACCATAAGATCTACAACGTGACACATCCTTCATGGACCACGCCCTATCTCTTCCGTGTCGCGATTCCCGTGGACCCCAAACTCAAATTGGAAAGCGAGATGGCGACGCTGCAATTCCTCCGCCAACATACCTCGATACCAGTCCCGCGCCCCATTCGTTGGTGCTCAACCCGCACTGTAGATAACAAGCTCGGGTATGAGTGGGCTATCCTGGAGAAACTGCCGGGAGTCGAGCTGAGAAAAGTATGGCGGAAGGTCCCCTGGGAGAAGAAGCTGGTGCTCATCGAGAATCTTGCCAAGTTCAGGACCCAAATTTGGGATTCAAGCCTCAAGTTCTCCAAAATTGGATCCATTTACAAAATTTCGAACGATGAAACACGTGAAGGGGTCCGTATCGGTCCGTCTGTAGACGGCAATTTCTATGCAGGTCGCCGACGTTACCTGACAAGTGATCGGGGACCCTTCTCGACGTGCCACGAGTGGCTCAGGGCTCAGATTGAGATTGAGCGAGAATTTCTCCGCACCGCCAAGATTCTTGCCAACTCTCGTCAGTCCCTAGGTCGTACCACCAGCGACGCAGAATGGTCCGACTTAATGGACGAGATTGGCGTCGACCAAGATACGCTGGAAGAGTACGATGATGTGATGTCACTATGCGATATTTTCTTGGAGCTTCTTCCGGTATTGTTTCCCCTCCCGGATCAACCCACAGGAAATCAAGATCGATTCTCCTTGCATCACTGCGACTTACGCGAAGCCAACATCCTCGTCGATCCCGACACGTTCAACCTAACAGGTATAATCGATTGGGAGCAAACGTGCACTGTACCAGACTGGTACGGCCGAGACTACCCAATGATGATCAACACCGATGAGCCCTTTGACGCCGAGGAACCCTCAATCCCAGAGACGTATGATGAAGAGGATGAAAGATACAACCCCGCCAAGGTGTCAAATCGGGACCGATGGGATAGCAAGCTCTTGCGCGAGAAGTTTGACGCGGAGCTGGTTCGTCTTGGCTGGGAGGGCTGGCACTCGTCCTCGCGGCTTGATATTGTCAAGTCAGAATTCATCCAAGGAGTTGCCGACTTGAGTGAGTTTCCAGATCGGGCCAGGTATCAGCTCACACTTGTTCAAAGGATATTGGCAGAGGAGTCATCCTCTTCTTCGAAAGTAACTGCCGTGGATTTAACCAGACGACACATACACGCAGAAAAGGACCTCAAACTGGTGGAGGCCCTCCCCCTCGCCAATGCTGTCAATCAGCAACCTATCGCTGGTGTGAACCATATCAACAAGCTCTCCATCTCTCCCCGTGAGGTCGGCATCCTTTCGGAAAACAGTTCCGCCAAGAATTCACTACCTTAGTGAAGTGGGCAAGATTTGACGAGATACTGGAGCTGTGAGGCTAGGTTAGCTGGTCTAAACTCCCGTCAACCATCTTTTCAATGTCGCATTCTAGGCGGTTAAACTCTAGTTATAACTCTAAATTTGAGCGTCCTTAGGCCACATGATGGCACGTCGGATGTGTATGCATATCAGGCTGGTGCACCGTGGCACACTCAAATGGCAGTTCCCCCTAAGACTTAGAGAGAAAACTACCCGTATCTGTATCTCAAGTCTTGCCTGCACCGCCGTTACAGACCCAGGGGCATCAGTAAGCGAGGGGGGTACTGGTTGGACCGAATGCCTTTCGCCAGCGGGCGATATCTAGGGCAGCCGCGCCTGTATGTAAAAGGCCCGGTATTGTTTCATTGATCTGTGACTGGGTTTCGAAACTCATCCGTGCAACTCTAATTACATTTCATACTTTGAATATGTGCTGATTGTACTTGATCAAAAGACTGATTTATTCTCGCATGACATTCTCCCCGGCCATAACAGGGCAGCGGTGTCATGCTTGATAGCGACCTTCTCCGTCTTCTGTCTCGGCTAGGGAAGGAACTTTAAGCATCACCCAACTTATGTACGGACAATCACAGTCCCTCAATCACACTGGGCAGCAGGACGTTATTGTACTCCCACAAAACAGTGGCGAAGCCCGCAGAGAAAGCGGCACCAGTGTACCAGGTCGAGCGATGGCCCTGGAGGGCAAGTTGCTTCTGGATGAAGCCGGCATTAAGGTCCTCAGCAGTGACGCGTGGATGCATCTTGCCGTGGTTCGCGAAGTAAGGGAAAGTAAGAGAACCTTCAGACTCGGGAATGGTGCCCGCCTCAATCATGATCTCGATGGACTCGGAAATGAGGGCCTGCATACTCTCTGAAGTGTCCTCTTCAGTGCCGACAGCTGTGAACTGGAACAGGTCCTCGGTACCGCCGATGTAGTCGATGCGGCCGACCTGGGAGGCGGTAGGGAAGACAGTGTAGTTGCTGTATCCCGTGGTTGGGGACCTGTTTGAGTATCCGGTGCTGTTCTGCAGCGACGGGTGTCGGAGGAGGCCAGCGTAAACGGTGGCGAACTCGAACTTGTCGAAGACTTCCTTCTCGGTTTGGTCAGGATGGAATGGCTTCAAGTTCTCTGGGGTGGGCTCGAAGGCAATCAGGAGGCGCTTGGCTTCAATACAAGCCAGCTCCCCATCACCAGTCTGCACCTTTAGCGAAACGCCCTTCTTGTCATGTCGAGTCGCTGAGACGACGGTGCTCGAGTACAGGACGTCGTCACCCAAGAATTCGGCGACAGACTCAAATAGGTCATACAGGCGGCCTGAGGGCGGAACGGCTGCGGCTGCGGTGCCCAGCAAGGCTCGGACCATGGGAACTCCGGACGCCTGCATGATGAACAGCGTAGGCACGTTCATGGTGTCTCCAAGGCCCATTGCTGTAGAGTCCCATATCTGGGGGACAGCGGCCTCGAGGTTGTATTTCTCCACGAATTCCCCAAAAGGCATAGTCAGGTCCTCTGGGATAGACCCGGGTTCGGGAAAGTTAGAAAAGCCTGGCAGTACCATATCTTCGTATTTCTCGAGGACATCGAGGTACCGCTGGAGAGCGGCATACATGTCGTCGGAGGCTGGTGCAGTATAGTCGGGGACGGGTATTCCCGTCTTGAAATCCACATACTTTTGGTCAAGCGTGGTGAACTGCATCGACCCGCTCGTCGACACATTCATGCGTTCCACAAATTCGAAGGCATTCTTGTACTCCATCCATGCTTGAACCCCAATGTTGATTACCTTTCCTGTCGCCGGATCGTCGTAGAAAGCCGTGTGACCACCCTAGATTTCCGGGTACCTGAGAATCAGTGACAACGGCACCGAAAGCAGCTGTTGCAAGAGCTTGGACAGAAGCGCACTCGAACCAAACTGGTAGGCATAGAAGGAGGGAGGGTAAACTCACGAGCTGGGCCGCCTTTTCTACCACGACCACAGACCTGCCATGGTCCCGCAACCATACGGCAGCGTGAGCACCAGACGCGCCGCCGCCCACTACAACAACGTCGCGGGAAATGGTATTCCGACAGCATCCGGAGGAGGCCGCGATACCTTGCATGAGAACCGCGACCACGAAGCTCACCCGTACACTCCCCTCCAGCAACATGGTGCTAAGCATTGTCAGCTAAGGGGTGCCGTACGTCTTGTGTTCTGAGAAGTATAAGAGGATTGTGTGGATTTGCAGACGATCGCTATTCTTAAAGAGATGGATCCTACGATGCGGACGACTCGGGGGGACACTCGGGAATTTAAAGACCTGATCGGTAATCAACACGCACGGTATCTTCATTTCCCCCTCTGGCTCATAGGGCTAAAGGCCTTTAATAAAGACAGTATATAAGCCCGCCTTGGCGGGAAGAAACAAGCATGGAGAACGATACCAAGCTTCGTGTATTCGGACTTCGGACTTATAAGCCCTACGAACAGGCGGTATAGTTGTATTAGTACATATATATGCGTCACGTAATTGACGTGGCAAGGTGTACCTTTACCGTTTCATTTTGGAGTGCTCTCGAATTTGCGTCCGGTTCCTACTGTCATCGTACCACACCCAGGACTAGACCCCGCCCGTCCTTCCTTCAGAGTACAAACCGCAAGCATTTTAATTTATGGTTGTTCGCTTTCAAATATATTAGAAGGATGTGCGTATCCAGTTGTTTCTCCCCGACAGGCGGGGATCGGCCGTTATTCCCGGAATGCATGGCTAGAAGTAAACTAGATGGAATAATCAGTTCAAACACGTCGTCAGCGCAAGGCGATTTCTCGCACCATTAGCAAGGTAAAAAGCAAATGGCCGCGATCAGCAACTACGAAATGTCCTCACCTCGTCTCAGTGCCTCACAAGTAGTACAGTTGGAAAACTGGAAATTCAAGTATAGGAATTATTAGAAATTGTCCTCCTTTTGACGTTCTCTTCGATCAACGATATAGCTCGGTGACGGGAAATGAACCAGATAACAGAATGACGACGTTTTACTCACGAGGGCTACTGTGTGCTGAAGGGTGGAGGTACCAATTGCACCGCGTCACACAATGCGTGCCAGGTACGGTCCCGTCCACTCCCTTGCCGCCCCCAAGCGTCTCCAAATCTTATCCGGCTTGTCTTAGATTCTCCTGCTCAAGGGGATCCGTGAGATTTAGTTCATACGAAATCAAGCAGTGTACGGGACGCAGCTTCCAATGTGCAGATAGCGCCCACGCCACAGCAATATCAGATACTAGACTCGAGGTTGAGATTGGGGATACCTCATGTCCATTATGCTAAGGTATGCGGCTCCCATTCCAGACCCCTTCGGGTAGGTTCAAACAACGGAAGGAGAACTCTAGTGAGCTAGCCATCCAGAAGGGAATCAATGTGAACAAACTATAGCGATATGGATTACAGGTCGCGTCAAAATATACTGATATCAACAGAGTCTCGGGATTATAATGCTTGATGCCAAAGTTATGCAGACTAATTATGCAAGTGAACACTCGACTGTAACATGGACCTTTATTATCCAACCATTGAGTTGTCTGGGACTTCAAGTTGAAAATAGGAGCAATAACGCACGAGGTGGATATAACAACGGGAATTTATAATAAGGGGATTGGATTCGCTATTAAAAGCGGAGCGAGAGCACCTGGACTGAGACTCAACTCAGTCTAATATGAATATATACATTTTCTCCCTTATCAGATCCTATTTTCCAGTAGCCGTAATTACAGTGCATTCTGAAAGTACACCATCATAACCCCCTGGTGAATTGTCCTAGCGAAGTCTCTAAGCGAGGCGTGAGCGGCGCATTGGTCGTCATAATACTTCATATCCTCTTCCGTTGCGAACGTGGTGTACGCGGCGAGCGTGTAGCCCTGGTTTCGTGCATCGTCGAACGTCGGCCCAACAGTTGCAGATAGGATGTATGGCTTTCCGTCCTTAACGGCTCGAGTGGGCATCGTGCGGTAGATTTCGATAAGGCGATTCCGGTCTTCCTCGGAAGGGATTTTGAAAAGGGTGACGCGGTTGATGGGTTGAGTGGACATGGCTTCAGGTAGTTGTCTGCTCTTGTGCTGACTGGATTGAGTCGAAATAGATGTATAGCTTATACTGTAGAAATATAGGGTCTTTCCTATAGTGAAACAGATGGTGGTGATGGCGGCGTTTGCGAGTTGGTAGTGAGACAAGCTTAGAGGGCAAGGTGCTTGTGGTTTATGGGGTAATCGTTGAAGTTGGGGCTTTAAGTTGGACAGACATTGAAAGTCCTCAGGTCGGGGTTAATGCGGAGGTGATCGATCCACTAACCCTGTGACGTTGTGTTCGGAACTTTCAACGTAGCACGTACCAGACAATGGCTGGCGCCGGCTAGCGTCATCGGAATTTCCAGACAGGTTCTGGTGCTGATCGGATGAACCGCCTAACCCCCGGCTTCTTAGAGCCGAATTTGGTCGTTGTCTACAAAAGTTGGAACACAGATATTGTTCCCATTGTCGAAGTGAGTGAGGCAATCAAATCCCATCGAAACGAAGCCTCTGGGAAAGAATATACTCCATCATAACATCTGCTTCATTATTTTCCTTTTTTTTTCATGACTCTAGGTAGGAGGGGACATCTCCATCTCGGGACCTCCACGGCGGCGGAAAGTCCGCGGGTCCTCGAAATCACGCTCGGAAGTGGGCGGAATCCCATTCCGCGAACCGCAACTATCCGAGTCGAGTCCCCCGAGAAGCGGTCTGCGGTAAATAATTTCTTCCAAAGTGAAATCTATGACAACCAAGGCGACGGGGCACTCCCTTGCCCCGACAAAAGATGTGATATCGCCACCAGACGTAAAACCGGAGAGAAAGGAAAGAGGATAAACACCCCGACATCCCATATTCATAGCACCGCAAAGAGCTATGTTTGGTTTGTTGACCCCCAAAATGATGCCGCCACCTTCCGGGCGATAGGACAGCTGGTGTGGCTATCTCGTACATGATAGAGACTGCGAGAAATAGTGTCCCCCTACCCTCGAGCCGGCCAGCAGCTGCGAGTTATATGACGATAGCATCAACCACCTTTACGGCCAACAGGACTCAGTCAGCAAAATCTCGGGTCGGGGTCCCAACTCCCAAGGTGACTCGCAGGTTGGATGATAGGGTGCAGTAGCGTTATTGATATAGCATCTCGCTCCAGAACGAAACAGCTCGGCGCACTGGTGGCAACGGGAATCATCAGCCCCGGACTCGAATAGACAGGCATCCCAGCTCTACAACCCCACGCAGATTGCAACTGCATTCGCCCTTGGATAAAATGCCCCTTTGTACGCGATATTAAGCCGAGTGGTGAAACCGCCTTGATGTGGTGGAAAGAACTGCACTATCAAAACGAAAGGTTTGGGATAGGGCAAATGTTAAGGTTAAGATGTTCTTGGGATCTGTGTTGGTCCCGAATTTAACAATGTCCCGTTGGATAAAGGGAGTGCCGAGGCCAGTGCCCGGACAGTGGCAAGACCAACAGGCAGACTGTCAGATTTGATCTCCAGCTCCGAATATCTCCCCGATACACTTTCCAAGTCGTTTCCAGAAGCAGTGTACCGAACTCCGGCTATCTCCCCGACCACTCTACATTGCGGGGTTTGTAAGCTTCGAGATGCTCGGCACTAACGTCTCCTCCCAACCCATCACCCCGAAAAGTGGCAGAGGGTTCGGAGATGAAATCTATCTGAGGCGTGGAGCTGGCGTCCTCGGTGTTGAAGGCGTCTATTAACCACGCTTTCTATCCTCGGGGAGTGATTGCGACTGGATATTACCTCCCCGATCATGGCACAAGTCCCGTCCATCGAGATCAGTATAAATAAATAATGGAAACTACGCTCATCACATTTATCACATTAAAAAAGTAAAGAGCCGTTCAAGTTTTCTATCTCAGCAGAACGTACTGTTCACATTCATTCATCAGTGACCGCCATGATGGCTCGCCAACAGGACAACACACAGAAACGCTCGTCTAAAGATTTCGAGATCGCTATCGTGGGTGGCGGAATTGCCGGTTTAACTCTCGCAATCGCTCTCTATCAGCGGAACATCCCGTTTAAAATATACGAGAGGGCACCACGGTTCCAGGAGATCGGCGCCGGTGTGTCCTTCAGCCCAAATGCGATACAGGCGATGAAATGTTGCCACCAAGGTATATTCGATGCCTTCGAGAGAGTCTGCACCCGCAACGGTTGGCCCTCGAAGCAAAAGGTCTGGTTTGACTACGTCGACGGTACCAACGATGAAAACCAAGAGCCAGTCTTCTCCATCTACACTGATCTCGGCCAAAATGGTGTTCATCGGGCCCACTTCTTGGACGAGTTGGCCAAGCTCATCCCCGAGAGTACTGCTGTTTTCGGGAAGGAACTCAAGGACATCAGCGAGGGAGTCGACGGCAAGGTGGTTATGACATTCGCAGATGGCAGCAGTGCGTCCGCTGATGCTGTTATTGGATGTGATGGGATTAAATCTCGGGTCCGAGAGATTGTTGTTGGAGCCTCCCACCCGTCGGCACATCCATCTTACAGTTACAAATACGCATATCGCGGCTTGCTGTCGATGGAAAAGGCCATTGAGGCCCTAGGCGAGGAGAGAGCGCGGAATGCATGCATGCATGTGAGTTGCATAGCGCCGTATCCCCAGCCCAGAGTCTTGGTCTGGATGTCAGAGACGATGCTAACTTCTTCAAGATGGGCCCGGATGGTCACGTACTTACCTTCCCTATCGCCCATGGTACGAAGTTGAACGTCGTGGCATTCCGTACAACCTCCGATAATTGGGATTACGACAGAAACACCAAGCCCTCCAGCCGGGAGGCTGCGCTTCGCGATTTTGCGGGCTTTGGTAAAGCCGTCACCAGGATCATTGAGCTCACCGAAGAAGAGCCTACTGTGGTATGTCCCAACCCTTTGTCTTCCGTTTTCTGCCCTAGCCAGTCACAGACGTGATTGCAGAGAGCGCAGGGGCTGATCCGGTATGAATTATATAGTGGGCAATTTTTGATCTGGGAGATTACCCTGTCCCGACCTTTTATAAAGGCCGCGTCTGCATCTCAGGAGACGCCGCTCATGCCACATCGCCACATCACGGTGCCGGAGCTGGATTCTGCATCGAGGATACCGCTGTTCTGGCGGAACTACTCAAAGACGAACACGTCAGAAATCCCACAGATCTGGAGGCTGTGTTTGCAGCATTCGATGCGGCTCGAAGAGAGAGGTGTCAGTGGCTGGTCCAGAGCAGCAGACGGATAGGGGATTGTTACGAGTGGCGAGCCACGGGAGTTGGCAGAGATTTCAAAAAGATTGAGGAGGAAATCAACGAAAGGATGGGTATCATCTCTAGTTTGGATATTCATGAGGCCTGCGAGCAAGCAAGGGAGTACCTCAAAAGGAACCTGGCTTAGAAGACCACACAGGGCTCGTTTTCATATCACATTTAAGACGATCAGAATAGGGTCCAAGTTGTGTTATATCGAGGTGAACCTATATGCGACACGTGGATGTAGAACATGGCAAGCGAAGATTTCCTATTATTGGAGCTCCAGCCAGTCGAAGTTATGAGGGACGTCTTGGTTGAGCCATATCCCAAGAGCAGACTCTCCACCCAATAGGTCGAGTCCTATCAAGTCCGTAGATGTTGTTTGGTGTAGCGTTTGGGTAGTCGGCGATGAGTTCACCTGGGCCGAATCGGGCATGCCTATAAAACGGTTTGTCTGTCAGGGCCGAGAACACATAGCAGGATGGACCCAGGAGGATGAGTCTTGCCTTGTCTCCCTTCAAGGTTCATGCGACTTCTAAACTCTTTTAGCGCTGGGATAGCACGCTCAGCTGCTTGAATCTCGTCCTTGTAATGCTCCAGGATGAAGAGACAACGATTCCACGACACGTCAAAGGAACAGCGAACAGTTTCAGCATCCACAGCCGGACAGATCTGAGCAGCTAAAAGAACGATGGCAGAAGCAAACGTAACTATTGAACTCGTTAGTGAATGGCTAGCATCGCTTCGGTCTAGAGAGGAGCTTGTACAATATACGGAATGCCATCCTGAACTTGTGTAACTAGTGTCTAAGTTCTGGTGAATAGCGTCGACTAGACGAAATGCTGTAGTAACGCAAAGAGTACAGAACCGTTTAACCAAGCCCGTGTCGAGAGTTTCAAAGCCTTCGGCAGAGGACGGCGATATGAATTTCGACGGAAATTTGGTTGCCAGAAGCAATAGTGGCCGTAGTAAAAGCACGCGAGTATATAGATATCTAGTCCACCAAGTTGGCATATTAGTTACTTTGCTCGACGGAACCGAAATCTTACCTGCAGTGCAGAACCTGTTGTTGGATTTTGACGCTCGGCATCCATCCATCTCGTGATTCCGGTTCGCTCGCGATACGTAAATACGTTGGAATTGACTCAAGAAATTGTTCGAGGCGTCGATTCAAGGTCATAACGTCCGATATGATTTCTTCCACACTACACTCAGCTTCGGACATAGCATCGACGTTGTTCTGTGGATGCGGAGCGTAAAGGCGCAACAGGATGTCGTCTAAAATAAGAAACAATTTGGAAGACCAGGTACACAACCCTAGTCTTGAAGGTGTATCTGGAGGCTGATTCCCTTCCCCTTCGGTGCGTAAGTATTCGTCGTCGATTAAAGATGGAAAGGGAACATTCCATGTGGTGGATATCATGGCCGGCCTTCCAAACGTCATGCTGAGCAGCCTGTGAGATATTTAGAATTTCCTCTTCCCTTCCACCCAGTTAGATGGCGAGGAGGTTTCTTACTTATCCAACGCCAGGCATGTATGCCAGATTCTGCGCCTCATCTCTCGTCTTATTTGGCTCTGTGGTCGGGGTTCAGACAAGTCGACATGTAAGCCCAGGGTCTGCGCGACGCGAATTGCGAGGCCAACGACATTCCAACAGCGGTTTGCTTGATGAGTGGACTGCAGGTAGACGCCAGTCAAGAGCAGCATTTGCACCAACGGAAGCGACATGGAGTCAAGCATTTCAAAACGGTAAATCGCTCTCGACCGCTGATAAAAGCTATGGGCGAGAGACGCTCTCTGCGTGGCGGGTACGGACTTGCTGAACTTGCACCCAAGGGCAAAAACAATATTTAGAGTCGAGACGAAGATGGTCTCGTCTACCTCCGCCGTGGGATCGTCGTCTGCGTCATCTCCCCTCGCATGCCACAGGAGTTCGTATCTTTTCATAAAGGATGTCTGATGCAAGACCGGAAAGACTGGGTGCAAATACTCCCAGAAACACTGGATTAAGTCGTCGGCGGTCTTCCGCGGGGGAAAGACCCAGGCCAAGGGATCCTTGTCGCGAATAGCCTCCGGAAGGGCATTGGGTTGTTGGCTGCTCCCAAGCAGATGCCCTGGCCCACCTCTAACCCGAGAAGCAGCGACGTCTAAGGCTACTGCACGTTTCCGATGCGCTTCGTGGTGGTAAAATTTCACGAATGCGATTGTCGAGGATGCTCCGTACAAGCATTCACTCTCTTCAATGGACGAAATAGTCGCCAACCCATCGACCTCATCGGTGTTACAGCTTACGGATGGTGAATGTTCAGCAGATGGTGAGGCCAGCAGATCGGAAGGCGGATGTGAGTCGTCGAGGGACGTAAAGTTCGGGTGGCGAGTATTTCGAAGGCGCCCACTTTTCGGGCTTCGAGAATGCTCCCCTGAAACTAATAAAAATGTCAATGTGCATTGCACGAAATCAACGTGACGTTGTGTGTCTTAGCCTTAGGGAATACAAGAACTCATACTATGCCGACTTTGCTCAAGTCTCTGAAGTCGTTGTTCAATAGTCGAGAGGTAGCTTCGGGAATTGGATGTCAGAGCGGGTCGCTCGCCATGTAGATAGAAGAGGGCAGCTGTGGCCAGGTTACCTGATGGAAGCGGTATGATCATCGTAAACACAATCTATTGCGACTCCGCGCCTATGACACGTTGAGCAGGCCGGCCGGCGGCCATCGCATCTCGTCTTGCGGTCTTGGCAGCTCTTGCAGGCAGTCTGAATTCTGCGACGCCGGCCTTGACTCCGTCTTACTCCCCTCTGGCTTTCGGAAGAAGGCGTCGGCAACGCGGGCGTTGAGGGCTGGTCCTCCATCCTCCCGAGCTGGGCTAAGGGTTAAAAATCAAAAAAAGAATGGGGGGAAACGATATACGGCGCATGTACGTCAGTGAAGTAGGCGAAGCGACAAAAGAAATGCAGGGCATTGGTTTTAGAGACGTAAGGCGATGCCGGAGAGGACTGTCAAGAGGAGCCGAAGGATGTAAACCGTCCCCGAAGCCGAATTGCCATTGATAACCCCCCGCATTTCTCGGATAGCGGGTTGTGGGGTGCATCAAACGCTAACTAATCGCCTGCTACGAAGTAGTGTAAACCACTTCGTGGTGTAGCGCCCCATGCCATGTCTATCATCCTGTGATGGTCACAGCCAATATTGATCGTGAGGAAAGGTGGGCTATTCCCCCGGAACATCTATTGAACTGGCAAGTCGGAACAGCTCACAAAAGAACGCAGCAAAACATTATACAGAGGCATAGCAGAATCCATGTCGTAGTTGATGTTACAGAACTGAGGATACCGACCGCGCTTGACCCGACCCGTCTTGTTGGCAATAGTTAAACTCAATACCGCCACGCGGGCTCTCACGTCAAGCCATCAATTTGGAAACCTCTATCGCAGGAGATGTGGCGTTACTCACCACGACGAGGTAGGTGTCTAACAGACTAGTGACGGTGACCGGACCGTTTCGACTCTCATAAAGTTGACGGATATATTTGCGTCCGAGGTGGGGTTCTTTTGCGCCATGATTACGTTCCTCCCGCCTCCATCAGTGGCCGACTGACTGATAACGGCAAGATTCGGCGACGAACCTTCCTACATTTGTGCATTTCTAACGGGGGTTTCCCAATGTGGATTAAAAAAAAAAAAAAAAAAAAAATAGAATGATTCGATAAATAAGGAGTCAAGATAAAAATAATAATAATTAAAACCCGAAGAATGAGCCAGGGACGCAAAAAGTAAGGAAGTAGGTTTACTAGGTCTAACCAGGATTCGAACCTGGGCTTACGGAACTCTCGATATTGTATCAGAATCCGACGTCCTAACCAACTAGACCATTAGACCTTGCTGATTGCGTGGTAGCGCAACGTGGAAACTTGCCTTGTATCTGAACCGGACTTGCTCGTGAAAACGCATTGAACAGTTAGAAGTGGAAATCAATGGTCGAGTTCGAAGAAAAGAGCCTTGTAATGTATTTGTCGACGCTACATGTAGGCTTTCTAGTTTGGTCTTGCTGAAGGGGGGGGTTGAGGTATTGTCTTCGACGAATACCGCCAGGCCTGGCTGATGCAGCACTGCAGAACCTTGCGTGAGCAGTGAGCAGTCGTTCTCTTACATGCCTTCAAGATGCAGGTGCGTTTACTTCATATTATCTTCGAAGGGCAACCTCAAACTGTATATCATTCTGAGCTCCTCCCAGTTTCTTCTAGCTTCTCACTCTTTCTTGACATTGTGGTATGCGAGACTTGCAAGGAGAATGTCTTAACTAGAGTTTGATAGATGCTGTTAGGGATCTATCCAAGGAGGGTGGTCAAGACGCAGCTGCCTCTGTTTGGCATTTTTTTTACGACACAAATTATGCCTTCTATTGGGTTGCCCCTTTATTTTGAACTTCTGAAGATTTTCAGATCGATTTCAAGGGGACCGATTTAAGGTTGGTATGCAGCATGGGTCTGAAGTGGTGGGGCAGGCGGGCGGTCAAAGTCTGACCGTGGGGTCGCTTCACTGGGATTTTCTGCCGCATTTTCTGCCGCCTCTCAAAGAAAAAAAAAATCGGCAAGCTCAACATTGTCATTTTGCTTCAATCATCTCTCGACACCCTGCAAGAATTCTTCATCCCGACCGCCAATTGTGCTATTCCCGGCGTAGCCTCGAGGCCGCACACAATGGGGTCTGTCGTTCTTTCCAATGAGTGGGCTGGCTTCAAGCTGCCCTCGGGTGCCGTCAAGGTCATCCAAGTTATCCCCAACACGTACGATCAAGTCCTCCTCTCTCTACGGTTCCCTGCGCCCTTCTGAACCAAGTATCGCTGACTCTTTCAATTACTTTAGTATCATTTCCCTAGGGAAATACGGCTCATTTCCAAGTAACCTCGTCATCGACCGACCCTACCACCTCACCTACGAAGTCCAAGACAAACGCCCCGACGAAACCTTTTGCCGCCTGCGAATCGTGCCCGCCCACGAGCTCCGCGCCGATATCCTCGCAGACGTAAAGTCGAAGGATGCCCCCGAGAACGGCGCTGACGGCGAACTCGACGAGGAGGAAGCCAACGCCGCGATTGCCCTGGCCGCTAGTATCGTAGCCCAAGATGATGCGGCCGCGCTCGCGGCATCTGCTTCGACGGACAAGGTTGTGCGGCAGACGCTGACGGCGGATGAGATTGAGGCGCTGAAGCGCGACGGAACGTCAGCTGGAAAGGACCTTATCGCGAAACTTTTATCGTCCCATACGGCGCTCGACGAGAAGACGGCTTACTCGCTCGAGAAATACAAGCTGCTCAAGACGAAAAAATATATCCGGCGCTTCGAGGTCTTACCGCTCGATACCCCGCTACTTACGCGTTGGCTCCTGGAGGATAGAGATGGCATGAAGATTCTGGAGCTGAGGGAAGAGATGCTGGCCCTTTTAGGCTGCTGGGCGAATATCCACTGTGCTGCCGCGGATGAGCCAGAGGTTATTACTGCGGAGAAGGCGGGACTTCCGAGTGGTATGAAGGCTCCCGAGCTCACGGGTGGAAGGTGGCTTGTAGTTGATGATACAGGAGGTCTACTTGTGGCTGCCATGGCAGAGCGGATGGGAATATTACATCCTCATCGACCCACAAAGAAGATACAACAGCAACGGCAGGCCAAGGCAGATTCGGCAGAGAACAACTCGACCCAGCAGACCAACACAAACCAGAATAGAGAGGAGAATGCGCCGGCGGATGTGGATACGGCCATGGCCGATGCGATCGAGGTCAGCAAGCCGGAAGCAGACGGTGCTGAGCTTGCCGGCGAGCAGAAGATCCCAGAAACCGAAACAGCACCTACGGAACTCAACGCGGAGGCGGAGGCGAGCAAGGAATCTGCAGAAACAAAAAGGAAGGCCGAGAAGTCTCGGCCCCGTCCCTACGATCGTGACGATCTAGAAATTCCCTATGCGGGCTGCAATACCATGACTCTCATCCACTCCAACAGCCAACCTAACCTCTCCTTCCTCAAATACTACGACTTCAACTTCGCCGCCCCCAACCCTCCCTTCGCCTCCCACCCCCTCCACACGAATCTCCTCTGGCTCAACTGGCTCCAGCTTCTCGAGCCCGACAAGGACGCCATATACGCCACGGAACCTCCCGCCGTCTCCCCCGACGAGCTGCAGACGTGGAAGGGCAACCGCAGGGGTGTATACCACCGAAAGCGCAGACGCTGGGCCCGCACCCGGTTTATCGTCGACTCGACCCGCGCTGGCGGCTTCTCCGGCCTCGTGACGGCCTCCACCCTCGACCCCATATCTCTTCTCAGACATACCCTTCCACTGTTGGCCCCCGGAGCGCCCATCGCCATTTACTCCCAAAGTGTGGAGCCGCTCACGCAGCTTGCGGATTGCTTCAGCGTAGCGCGGCGAGCGGCTTGGGCTACGGATCCACCTCCCGAGGCGGAGGGCCAGACGCCCGAGGAACTGGAGAGATGGCCTGGTTCAGAGGATTTCCCCATCAACCCCGGCTTGTTGTTGGGGACTACCGTGCAGACGAGTAGGGTGAGGCAGTGGCAGGTGCTTCCCGGTCGGACGCATCCGCACATGACGAGTCGTGGAGGTTCGGAAGGGTACATATTTACGGCGTGGAAGGCGTTGCCTGCTGTAGGGAGAGTGGAGGCCAGGGGGAGGCATAAGAGGAGGAAGACTACCGCTGCGGTAGCGACGCCGACGTCGGCGGAGGGTTGATTCTACAGTGAATCAACGTGATTGTTTGCGTCACGGCTCATCATGGCATTATGATAGATAAAAGGCACAATGGCCCGGAGCATGACTTCTGCACGTAGTCAATGATTAAGGCGAAAAGAAAGACATCCGGAGTCCAACTGAAAATGTGTTGTTATGCCCATTCGTGACAGCAGAACTCCTCGGTACCCCGCACTCCTTTTGCTACTAGATATTTTGTTTCTTTCTACCCGTCTATAGAGACTTGCCCATAAACTTCCTCTTGGTAAAGCTCAGCCACCACTTGCTAGGTCGTCCATCACCGCCATCCTCATACACCCTCGCAAGTAACCTCGTCGCCAGTTCCTGTCGAACTTGGGACAAGTACTGACGTAGCAGTTCAGCATCCTGTCGGTCCCTAGGAGGCTCATACATCTATCAGGTGGTCCTGTTAGCCCCCAACGTGTCGAGAGAAGAAAAAAAAAGAATCCTCATCCTCCTAGATATAGCCCCCAGCCCTAACCTACCTGATTCAAAGGCCAACCAGGATCACCCGGAATAGCAAAATTAAGATCCAGCGCCAAATTCATAACATCCTTCGTCGCCTCCCTCACCGACGCCGTCGGCTTAATCTTGGTCAGGCAATCACTAACGAACCAAATGCCGTACACGAGCAGACGGTCGGCGGCACCCTGGATCTCGAAGTTGCGGAAGAAGGTGTTGGCGCGGAAGACGGCGAGGACCTCGTCGAGGATGTCGTAGGATTCGCTGTCCGGGTCGGGGGACTCGGAGGCGGGGAGCGGCGGGGAGGGGATGGGGAGGGTGTAGGCTGGGCCGCGGGTCTTGGTGCGCAGGGGGAGGAGGGGGAAGTTGCCTATTAGACGGGGAGGGTTGGGGTCGGCGTTGAAGATGGAGTTGTAGGCCTGTTTGCGACTTGGGTCAGCAGGGTCAACGAGTAGGGAGCTAGGGGGAGGATCAAGGATGAGGTGCATAGGAGAGCTTCGAGGAAGAGCTTCGAGGTTAGGGAGAAGGGCGGCTGACCGGCATGGTGGGGGGCCTTTGATGTTTAGGGAGCCCTAGAACGGCGGTTTTTTTGGTTATACCGGTGTGGGAGATCTCCCTCCTCTTCGAATGGCGGGACAGAACTGTCTTCCAGGCAATGACGAATTGGCGATTGACGATGCGGAGCAGTATGAGGAGTGGTGGGGCAGCAGCGCAACTGCCAAGCTCGGAGGTCTAGGCAAGCCACAGATCCCGTTGGTGCCCCGCCACCCTTGCCACAGGAGAAAGCAAGGTCACGTGAGGATGGAAATACCTAGCAAGCCACCCTTTTCATCCACCAAGTTGAGTCAGGAGGATCGCCACAGCCCCATTCAGGCTGAAAAGGGAGGGTATACATGGTACTTGAGGTAATAATAAATACGTAAACTAGATTAGTATCTGTACGGACCAATCGCTCCGAATGTAACCGATTGGTGCCTAGAGCCCGGATACATCGCGATCTCACGGAGGAAAGAGCAGCTGACTTCGTGGTCTGGTCGCGCAAAGTTTTGGGGTACCCGTGTCACGGTTGGGGCCTTGATGGTCGCGCCAAGGGCGTGGACATTCCCATCCACCCCTTCCTCGAGTAAGGAGGGTGGGCAGAAGAGAAGGAAAGAGGGTCCGGAGGCTCCATTCTTCGTACGAGATTGGTAGCTGGAGAGGCAACTGCGTTCATCGTCTCTCGCAGTGGCTGCCAATAACGCTCATGCTCTCATGTCCTGCTCACTTTCTTCGTAGTCGCACGCCCCCCGCTCCCCAAAGGGCATAATAACCTAAAAGAACATTGAAACCTTATGGATTCCTGATATTCCTGCTCGAGTAGTTATAAGGACGTTTCATCTTCGATCTCCCCGATTCTCCTTTTCCTCTCATTAAACATTGCATCGTTCCTGCGTCCATCTGTTCACCGAGCGAAACAGCTCAGCGAGTCCAGTGTTCGGGCGTGAATTACGTTCCAGGTCACGGTGAAACCCCTCGCATCAATCAATCAAATTTTGTTTTCTGAGTAGGTCAAGTCTGTGCTGTGTGTGATTTGTTGATTCCCCCCCAAACAATGAAACCCCACTGACGCGCTCTGCTTTGTTCACCGTCCTAGAACCCTGTGTCGGTCGCGACCTCTTCACCAAAGGGGTTCTTTCACTCACATTTTCGATTTTGGTCCATACCAAGATTTCTTTTGACAAGCAAAGCCGCGCTTGGATTTTTCTCTCTCCGCTGTCTCTTTATTCGACTCGTTTGTCCTCAGTCGAATTCGTCCAGTGCTTTTCGCCCTGACTCTGAGACAAAACCGGCGCAACAACGAGGCTGTTACAGTTACACAACTGAGCACCGCCGCCAACAACAAACCCTTCTCCTCAACCCAAGCTCGCCCCAACAACCCGATGTTGGCGTTAGAGTAAGAAAGCCCGATTCCACTAGCCATCGCGATTGCCTCCTGCAAAATATTGGTCGCGACCTGGAAGTCTGAGTCGCACCTTCTCGCGTCCCCTCTGTGACGAGGCGTGGAACATCAAGTTTGTGATCTGCGCCTGCCCTAATTGTACCTGATAAACAGGAAGGAGTGACACACTCCTCAGATCGTCATCAAATACCACCCCTTTCGCCTCACTCTTCCCAGCTCCCCAGCCCGGTGGTAATCCGTCCCTCAAGCTCGACGCCCCGGCCCATGATTCAATTTAATTCATCTTTCCCCGTCCTTCTACAGAAACGGGGATTCTGTGCTAAGCGCTAACGCGTCAATTATCGAATCTAGTTCAGTCTTCCACTATAGCAGTGTCTTCGGTCAGATCCGGAGCCTTGTTATGGTGCCCACCATGGTTGAGGATGATCACACAACCTTCAGAGAGAAGGATTCCGGCGCGATACGAGCCCAAGCCTCCAGCGACACCAGCGCGCAAGATACGACAGAATTCACCGAAGCAGCCGCGGACAACGTTGACTCTCCAGCTGCAGAGTCGCCAATCATTCCTCGCAGCATCGCGACCGAATCTTCCAACACCCAAATGAACGCTGACAACGACGATGCGTCGGAAGATACGGCCCAGCCCGACTCGACAATAGAGGAAGCTGTTGTTGAGACTTCGGACGCGCCAACCGAATTCCCTGCGATAGACGATCTCCCGCCTAATGCTCCTCCCTCGCCTCACCAGTCGGCTCCAGCACAAACGACATGCGCCGCAAACTCGTCTCAATCCGCGCATTCAACGTCTCCCAGCCAGCGCGCCAATAAGAGATCGAGGCGCCACCATTACACCCTCGTCGAGCAAGGATCTCTGTACGACATCATGCATGAGAACTCCGGCGTCGCCCTCTTCATCCGACCCATCGCGTGGACCGATAAGCACAACTCCGCGCTCAACGTCAAGTGGATAGATCGCCCCAAGATCGTATCCCCTTCTCCCGATCCCAACGCCACGCGGGATCCCCGGCGGAAACTTGCCGCAGCTGCGTATATTCTCTGCAAGGAGCTCTCGGCCATGTTTTCCGACTCATCCCAGCCTTTCTACAGCATCTTTTCTATCCGGGAAGTCATGTCCCGACTTTACCCCGACAGTATCTTCCCAACATCTAGAGGAGAGGCCTGCCCAGAGATGCGGCTATGGTTCGGTAGTCGCGTGCACAGAGATGCGATCCGCGTCCAATGCCTTTGGAGGTGGCCTTACCCCGAGCTCCCGGTGGAAAGCCAATATTCCGATGGACTAGAGTCTTTCCAAACGGAGTCTACCCAACCCGCCAAGTCAAGCGGCGCACCGCCCGCTGGTGCGACAGATGTCCCCGCGCATTGCGGAAAGCCTATGCTTGCATACATTGGTCGGAAGCAGCTCTCTTCAATCCGAGCCAGTATTTACCGAATTGCTCTCGGTCCGGGTAGAACCCCGAACGAGCCAGTGTCCCGGTTACAAAAGCTACGGTCCAAGCTTCTCATCCCCGCAAACGCCGACTACGACCCCCACCTAGTCGCCGTGCTGCTCGCCATGGCGCAGGATCACATCTATCCCCACACCGTAACGCCGTACGTGGTCCGGGGCGGCATCGCGCCACTCGTCAATTATACGCCGGAGTTCCGTGACGTCACGGTGCGGCTCATCAGCACCGACAACGCCAAGGCCGAGTTTGTCATTTACACGGCCACGTTTACGGCCGACTACCTCCGCCAGTTCCACTACCCTCACAAGGCCTTCCCTCAGAAGACAGACGACGGTCAGACTGCGTTGCGTCCCGACTTGAACATTGAGGTGACCAAGGTGCCTACGTGGCCCATCATCGGCCTTCGGGAGCGCTTGGGCCAGGCTCTTGGCGAGGAGGTTGTGGGTTCCTTTGATGTTGATGATCCCGAGACGTGGGAAAGGCAGAAGTTTGAGGAGGAGCTTGAGGCCGAGGAGGCCCAGGAAGAGCCCCCAGTAGAGACGAAGCGGAGACGGGATCGCCCTTCGTTCTTTAATGGAAACTTCGAGGAGGAATTCCCCGAGCCGCAGAGAAATGGCAAGAGGAGGCGATTAAGCAGCAACCAGGTTGAAGTGGTGATGTAGTCATTTCTCTAGCTGTTTCTTTTCTTTTTCTCGTTACCATTTCTCTTCTGCATTCGGTCGGCGTATCGGGATTCGGATTCTCTTCTACTGTTCATATTTTTTTTTCCCCTAATCACGGCCTCTATGATCGATTTCTTGCCTCCAGGGGCTGTAACTCTTCTATACCATGGGCATATTTTGCATGGGCTCTGTGTCGGCAGAAGCCAAGGCAGATGTACAAATGGCATGTTAGGGGAGCATTTCTAGTATTGGAACGGCTTGGAAGGGGACGGCGGATATGGAGCACAGGGTAGATGGGTGGCTTTTGCTTTTGGCTTCTGGTTTTTCGACTTGATTTCTCTTACGAGGTAGTCTGGCTAGCGAGGTTTACGAGGTAACGGCGCAAAGGGTAGACGGAAAGTCAAGATCAATGGCTTCACGGATGGTTATGGAAGTGGAAATGATGGACTGATGGACCGATGGCGGCTTGATTTCGGGAGGGCGGACTGTTTGAAACGAGGACTTTTGCTAGCTCGTGAATATATTTTGACCGCCAATGCAAGTTTCCCTAATTTCTTTCTCTGTGTACTAATTCTCCGTGAATGTTTGCAGCCTGCATATGGGCTGAGCGTCTCTCAGGCCGAAGAGGTCTCCTTGCAGGCAGCCACGATCTCGTCTCGGTCTCGTTCGGATGATGAGTATTACCTCCCGAACCAAAAGGGATGAAACTCTGCCGAGCTTACAATCACACTGGATCACTCGAAATACGAACGTGATACGAACATGCGATTCGGATGACATCGAGCAACTTCCTCCATTTGCCTTCCCCAAGATGGAAGTCGGCCGAGTTCGGGAGGGTAGGACGAATAGTCATGGAGTAGCAGTAGGGCAGCAAAAAGAGGGGAAGTCGATGCTTAGCCACGATCTTGAACTGAGTTGATTGAATTACGAACATCGTGAGCTTCAAGACAACAGTAACCGTAGTATTTCAGAAATAGCGGTGCAGGGTGCGGAGAGCTTTTGCTGTGCGAGGATTCGTGATTGCTTCAGACCACATCTTTTCTGTCTATGGATGCCAAGCGCGGGGTCAGAATGTCAAGTATGTGCCGATGGAGAAGAGGGATTAATGGCACCTGCTAAGATCCAGCATCCAACCACCAAGTATTGATTTTACGCTCTTGGTCGAGAGATATCGTAAGTGAGGTGTGAGGTGTGCAAGCTCGGGAAAGTCGGGAATTGGTCAGCGATGGGAAGCGCGTCGATCATCGTCGGCCACATGGTCGAATCAGGGACTTATCGCCGAAAAGGTGGGGGAGATCCCACTAGAAGAGAGAGGCTTTGCAGTTCTTGTTCTGGGGTTGGTCCTGTGCCTGGGCAGCCCTGGAGCTGGAACGGGAGTGGGTTCAGGCAAGGCACCAAGCTCTCGAGTTGGTTCTCTTTTTGCGGTTAGTCTTGCGAATGATCTCGTGGAGGGAGGTAGGATCTGCGGGGGAGAGGATGTGCACCCCAAGTTGATGAGAGTATCAGCATCTGCGAATACGCGTATTCAGGAACACTGCAGCGTACTTCGTAGGTTTGTTAGCAGATGCAAGATGGAGAATGTGGTTCGTGTTGCTTCGACATAGGCCCGAGAGCCGTGGCGCGTCCGGCGCAGATCAAGATATCCTCGTCCATGGAGGGTGAGAATATCGTTTCAGTGTCCAAATGAGATGAAGATTGACCACTCCAACTGTTTTGACTTTTTGATAAAGACTACAAAGGCAATGGCCATAGCAAGGAAATTCGGCCGAGATGGTAATACGAGATGGATCATCGATGCCTCAGTTTGGCGTGTTGATCTGCTCAGATATCGGATCGTAGTTTGGAGCTAGTGTATGAAGTAGTGTGTGCTGTGCCTGAGCTGCTCTCAGATCCACGGATACTGATCGATAGTTCGATTCGAGCCCTCTACACTGCACAGTGGCGCATAGCTTTATCTTATTAATAAATCCAGAGAATCCAGAACGAGAGGGAGGGAAATATTGATTGCATAAACGCCAAAAATTAACTGCCGCGTCAATTGCAGAGACCCATGCATACCCTTTCCCATCTCGAAAGCTTTGATCTCTTCCCAAGGGCTCGGAATCTCCAGAATCCCCCAGAGTTAGTAAGGAAAAACAAAAAAAAATCTGCCCATCCTGACCCTGCAGCACCAAAGACGGCCATGCTAACTACCACCCGTCCCGTCATTGACAGTCGTCGGGTTGCTGGAAATCTCTCAGGTCCGCGTACTCGGAACCGGGGCAGCTGCCCTAACTCGGAAGTCCTCCCGAAGCCTTGATGGCTTGTCGCAACTCGACGATAGTGAAGCCGTAGCGTAGTTCAGGCGACCTTTGACCTAACAATAGGAACGGCTAAAGCCTTTTCTTGCCGTTTCTTTCCTCAGCGGAATAATGAGATCTTCAAGCTCAGAGTCGAAAGTGGGGACAAAAGCCGGCATGGCCCATTCGTCATTGAGGCGGTCAAGTGGAGGTCGCAGTCCAGGTGGTCCGGGGCATGGATTGCAACGCTGGGACTGGGAAATGTGGAGGGCAATGTTAGCAATGCTACCTTACAGTTGGATCTGATGATCAAGAAGAAAGAAAAAAAATTATGGATCTTGATGAGCCCCGGTCCGTTTTGCGTCTGGGGTCCGGGGTCTGGGGAAGGTTCCATTTCGTGAATTTCCCGCCATCCTCTGCCACACTTGTTTGACTGAATCTTTTGGACCCCAGCATGAACGCCAACATCTGAGGTAATGAATTGGATTGCCTGGAGGAAAAAGGGAACAGAAAACCGGCTTGCTGATAATGCCATTGATATCGACCATAATGCTGGCGATATTGGCTGTCCTGGTCAAGGCTGGAATGGACTCACCTCAGCCCTTTTCGTGCCATGTATCCATTTTCATCCGTCGTTTAACAAACGCGATACTAAACCCCTCGTTCTCCTCTCCCTCCTCCCCGGCAAGGCTAGCGCACGTCAAATTTCTCAGGACATCGTCGTGCAGAAGCGAGAGATATCACTCGAGAATGTGCGAGGTGCTAAGCCCACCGCCGCTCGTTCATGCCTCGAAACAGCATCTCGTCCGTCTTCCCTCTCATCGGCTCTGTCCAGCATCTCCATTTCCCCGGGTTTTCGAGGCGGGAGGATTCGCGGGACAGAGCGAGCAAGCACGAGGAAGTGGAGAGCACGGGACGAGGGGCGTGCTTCTCTTGGGACAGGACAGAATCTGGGGTCGGCGGGGGGCGTGTTCAGGCTACCGTCTGCAGACGAGCAGGGTAGCATGGCCTGGTCGAACTCGAAGAGGAGGACGATAAGATGGAGAGTGAGAATGAGAAAAGCACATGAAGATTGTTTAAAGTTTTGGAACCCTGCCGGAGCCGAGGCATCCTTCTTATATCCAAAGGCCCCTCCATTTCTCCGAGCTGCAACAGCAGCGCAAACAAGCGCTAAACTGGATTCTACCGAATCTTGACCAAGAAAATGGCCTGCAGGTCGTTGACCCTCAGAAATAAGCAGCAGAGTGACGATCCAAGGCGTGGTGGAGGTGCGATGTCACACCCCGCTCCCTTGGTCCAGCCTCTGAGTCCTCATCGCAAAACGAGGGATCCGAAAATGGACGGGCTCAGTAAGCCCGGATTTCTGTCCGCCTTGAGCCTTAACGGAAATGATGATATGCCTTTGCACACATCACATCGCATCATATACCTACCGTCCATGTTACCCCCCGCACATTCTTCAACCTAGTGAACGTGCTTCCCCAGCTCGTGGAGTGTGGGTTTGTGCTGTTCTTCCCCCGGTTCCCCACCGTAACCGCTCCCTCTTCCGCATCGATGTAAGACCCTGGACCCCTGTCCGGCTCCCACGCTTACCCACTTCCCGAGAAAAGCCCATTGAGAATTGAACTTTTTTGTTTCTTTCTTGACCTTTTTCTGCTCTTTACCATCTCATCGTCGAGAAACACCTCAATGTTCCCGTCCCACCCCAATGCCAAACAAGGAAGCTCCTCCGCCCCTGATTACATCGGCGCTAAGTCCGGAAGCCCAGTATTGATCAGGTGGGCCGTTCTCAGTTGACATCACTCGGCTCTTTTTTTGGGACCCTAATATTTCCCCGAACAAGGGATCATCACTTTGTTAGTCCCCAGCCTTGAAAGCCCAACTCTAGCAATGTGCCCATCGTGAGAAACATTGGGCAAGGCACGAGAAAGGGGAAAGAACCGCGGGGTAGTGCATCTCCGATGCTCCCGAGAGTGAAGAAAAATGAAGTCTGGAAGCGAGTGATGTGCGGTGAAGGGCCAAGCCTGGTCGTTTTGGTTCGAGATGGGCTGCTGGCGGGGAAAAACCGCAACACGCACCCCCGCAACCTCACGATGTTGCTGAGAGCAGGAGATGAAAAGCTGGAGTTGATCTCCATCTTTACAACTATAAGATGGGGCCCACTTCCCGCTCCCCATCGTGTCTTCAATCTTATCTCCAGACTCGTGGATACCCTCATCCCCACTCCGCCCCTCTTCCCTTGCCCATCGTAATAAGACCCTGGCCCACCCGATCTGCAGCATTGGGTAGGATATTGGTTCGCTTCTTAAACCTCCACGAAGCCCTCCGCTCTCTTTCTCCCCTCTTGCTTCTTCTTCTCTCCACGTCCCCTTCAGTGTGAACTGTGCCAGCCATGATGAAGCCAGTTGCCCTCCTCCTGTCCCTCTTCGGCGCTGCCGCGGCCCTTCCCGCAGCGGAGCCCATCGCGCTCCCCATCGCGCTCCCTCACCCGGCGCCCGACCGGGTTCTAGAGGACCGCGCCGCCAAGGTGACCGTCACCCTCCCCTATGCCACCGTCGTGGGTCGCGGCGGTTCCGTAGAGACCTTCAACGGTATCCCCTTCGCCAAGCCGCCCACGGGCCAGTTGCGCCTGAAGCCCCCGCAGAAGCTCACGAGCAACATCGGCACTGTCGACGCGACGGGGCTCGCGGCGTCGTGTCCGCAGATGTTCCTCACCACTAACAACGATAACCCGTTTCTTGACCTGCTCGGCGACATCTTGACGCTGCCGCTGTTCAAGATCGTTAACGGCCAGGAGGACTGCTTGACTGTTAGCGTGCAGAGGCCTGAGGGCACGACGAAGGATTCTAAGCTTCCCGTGCTCTTCTGGATCTTCGGCGGCGGTTTCGAGCTCGGTTCGACGGCCATGTATGACGGTACGGGCCTCATCAAGGCTGGTATCGACATGGGCCAGCCCTTCATCTTCGTTGCCGTTAACTACCGTACGGGTGCCTTCGGATTCATGCCAGGCAAGGAGGTCCTCGCCGATGGCTCCGCCAACCTCGGTCTGCTCGACCAGCGCATGGGCCTCGAGTGGGTTGCCGACTACGTCTCCACTTTCGGTGGCGATCCGGACAAGGTCACCATCTGGGGCGAGTCTGCCGGTGCCATCTCCGTCCTCGACCAGATGGTCCTCTACGGCGGCAACAACACGTACAACGGCAAGAAGCTCTTCCGCGGCGCCATCATGAACTCGGGCAGCATCGTACCCGCCGATCCCGTCGACTGCCCCAAGGGCCAGGCCACCTACGACACCGTCGTGGCGGCGGCCGGCTGCAAGGGCGCGAGCGACACCCTCGCCTGCCTCCGCGGTGTCGACTACACCAAGTTCCTCCAGGCGGCTAACTCCGTGCCGGGCGTCCTCTCGTACCACTCCGTCGCCCTCCAGTACCTCCCCAGGCCCGATGGCAAGACCCTACCCATGAGCCCCGACATGCTCGTCGTGACGAACCAGTACGCGGCTGTGCCCATGATCATCGGCGACCAGGAGGACGAAGGTACCCTTTTCGCGCTCTTCCAGCCCAACATCACTAGTACATCCAAGCTCGTCGGATACCTCAACGACCTCTTCTTCAACCGTGCCAGCAAGGCGCAGCTCGAAGGCCTCGTCAACACGTACCCCGCGTCCATCACGGCGGGCAGCCCGTTCCGCACCAGCATCTTCAATGAACTATACCCGGGCTTCAAGCGTCTTGCTGCCATCCTCGGCGATCTCGTCTTCACGCTGACACGCCGCGTGTTCCTCGAGGTCGCGACCACGGTGAACCCCAAGGTGCCGGCGTGGTCGTACCTCGCTAGCTACGACTACGGCACGCCCATCCTCGGCACGTTCCACGGGTCGGATCTCCTGCAGGTGTTTTACGGCATTTTGCCAAACTATGCGAGCAGGAGCATCCACACGTACTACATCAACTTTGTGCATAACCTCGACCCCAACGTCGGCGTTACCAAGTATGCCAAGTGGCCCAAGTGGAGTGAGGGGAGGAAGCTGGTGCAGTTCTTTAATGATAAGTCGGCGCTTTTGGATGATAACTTTAGGTCGGAGAGTTATGACTATATCCTGAAGAACGCGAATGCTTTGTACATTTGAAGGATTGGGCCGGGGAGAGCTTGACCTGCACTTGGGTGGGACATTAAGAGGGATGGGCAGGAGTCGGGCTCAAGGCTGGAGTTGAGCGGGGAGAATATGGGACCGATCAAACGAGACATGACTTTGTACATACATTTATTCAACGTATATATAAAGAGCTTGAATAGCGAGATGCTTGAACATAATGAACGACCAGAAGTCAGTCCCAAGGTTCGGTGTTATGTAGCCACGAGTATCTACATAGGCCGTAGTACACGACTTGGCATGGCAGATGACTCGAGCTGATTGAATAATTTGACGAGGCGAGGATAGAGAACCAGAGAAGGTCTCTTCGACTTTTAAATTATTATCTTGCTGTATTGTTGAGGGGATCGAGGTTATCGCTCTCGGTGTTGATGGCATGATCGAGACATTGAGAAGCTGCAATGAGAGGTGGATTCAGTGGAACCTGGCTCTGATTGGCTGCTGACGAAAAGGGCTAAATGGGCTGGGATCCTAAGGCTGCACCTTCCAAACACGTCTCGACGCGTCTTCTCGAACTTCGTCACTTTTTGGGGAATCTTGAAAGCCCCACGGAAATTTGTCACATCTTCAACCAAGACATCCCTGAACATCAATCGATCACTTTCCCTACTGCAAAGCACCATCACAGAGCACCATCTTCAATCAATTATTTATTCCTCTTGCTCTTCCCATCAAAAGCGACAACCTCTCGCAATCTAACCCAGCTTCCATCACCGCACACAATATCCCACTGCAGTTTGAAGATGTCTGACTACGGTGACGACATGGACGTGGACGGTCCCCCCGCCGTGTCCGTCATTCCGGAGTCCACGAAAGGCAAGCGGAGCGCTGCCAATCTCCCCGTCGAAGCCGAAGACAGTCTCCCATGGTTCGTCAATCAAATTCAAATGAATTCCAGCTTGCTCCAGGCCTCCCGCAAACTAACTCCTTCTATTACAGGGTCGAGAAATACAGACCAGCAACCCTATCAGACGTCTCCGGCCACCAGGACATCCTCGCAACCCTAAACAAATTCATCGAAACCAACCGCCTCCCCCACCTCCTCCTCTACGGACCCCCCGGCACGGGTAAAACCTCCACCATCCTCGCCCTCGCCCGCCACATCTACGGCCACGACAACATGCGCCAGATGGTCCTCGAGCTCAACGCCTCCGACGACCGAGGTATCGACGTCGTGCGCGAACAAATCAAGACTTTCGCCTCGACGAAGCAAATCTTTTCCGTCGCGCCGACTTCGAAACCCGGCGGCGGCGGTGCGGCGGCGGGGTTCAAGCTCATCATCCTCGACGAGGCGGACGCCATGACGAACACGGCGCAGATGGCGCTGAGGAGGATCATGGAGAAGTACACGGTCAACACGAGGTTTTGCATCATCGCCAACTACTCGCACAAGCTGTCGCCGGCGCTACTGTCGAGGTGTACGCGGTTCAGGTTTAGTCCGTTGAAGGAGGCGGATATCAAGGTGTTGGTGGATAAGGTGATCGAGGAGGAGAACGTCAAGATTCTTCCCGAGGCTACGGATGCGCTTGTGAAGCTTAGTAGGGGAGATATGAGAAGGGCGCTCAACGTGTTACAAGCCTGCCACGCTTCGAGTAAGTTTGGCACTACACCTCAGGACCTCTCTGTAGCATTTACTAATCGCACTCGTTGTGACAGGCACACCCCTACGGCCCAAAAACGCCCCCAAAATCCCCGAAAGCGAAATCGTCCGAGAAACCATCACGACCGAGACGATATACAACTGCATCGCCGCCCCAGCGCCCGACGCCATCCGCGAAATCCTCGACACCCTCCTAAGCAACCCGGATGTCACGTCGTGCCTGAGCACCATCAACACGCTCAAGACGGCGCAAGGGCTCGCGCTCGCAGACATCATCACGGCGCTGTCGGAGGAGATTGCGAAGCTGGAGGTCAAGCCCGAGGTCATGATTCATTGGCTTAGCGGGCTGGCGGATATCGAGCATAGGGTTGCTGGAGGAGGGGCGGAGGGAGTGCAGACGGGGGCGGTTGTGGGAGTGATTAGGAATGGCGTTGAGTTGTCGCAGAGGTAGCGTTGGGTGAGGAGGCATTGCTGCGGTTGAATGTAGTTAGGTGGACAATATGTTTGTCGCTCTGGATGAGGGATTGATGGAAGGTGAGATGGTCTAGAACAAAAAAAAAAGAAAAAAAAAAAAAAAAAAAAAAGAAGGGGGGGGGGGGGGGGGGGAGTCGTGGACGGAAAGAGGGTGAAGTGATACATTTACATGAGCCGGTCGGGATTCCGATGTCGAGATGGTTGGCAGCGAACGCAGAGGGACAAACTGACTTTCTCTCCATATTTCTTACCAAGTTCTCGCCGGTTTTTGCGCGACAGGAGCCATTGATCGACGGCACGTAGTCATTTTTCCAGCAGCCTCGGCGCCGGGATGGTTACGATACCTTCTTGACGAGTCCAAGCTCGCGTGTAATCTCGCACGCGATGTACACAGGTATGCACTCGGACATAGCGCATTCCCTTTAATTGAACTGTTTTGAAGGGTCCAGTCTCACGACTCTGGTTACTTGTTCAGGAATTGGAATCGGCTAGAATTGACTGGTGATCGCTTGCCGATGCATCTCCAAGCTGGATTGTCGGTGAAAGCTAGTCAGCCTCTGAGATTGCTACTTTACGCGCTTTTTTTTTCTTGGCCCATATCATTCTGCATATTTCAATGCTCCTGCAGAACAAATGTTCAAACTTCCTGAGTATAGACGCAAAAGGTAAGACGAGGGCAATGATGAAATGTCTCACTTTCTCGATCATAGGGCGAGATTGAGGTCACTTTGGCGTGCTATCAGAGTGGTTCTTGGCAGCACGTGGGAGCGTTGACAGGGTCCACGGAGCCGTTTTTTTCTGACATTGCAGATCAAATTTTCGATAGGGGGCTGGCTGGAAGGTTTATCTGCGCTGGATCCTGGATCATAAGTCTGGATCATCTCATGATGTATTAAACTTCGAGGCAATACTTCGGATGTTCAGTTTCAGGATTCGGCGGGTTCAGTGGGAAGTATTCAGTGTGCCGACTGGGGTCAAGCGAGCCAACAAAGCAGAGGAAAGGAAAGGGGAGAAAACAGACTGTACTTCGTACGAAGTACCTAATTAGGTCATTTCCAGGATCATGTCCAGGATCAGCCCAGGCTAGCAACAGTGAATCAACTGGGCTGTGCCATTAATAGAACACGAACGTTCTTCTGGAAGTACAATTTACTAGTGTTTACATTAATCTTACTACCTCTAAGTACTTTTGCACTTTGCAGGGGCATCACAGACCACGTCACTGGAACCGCAACCGCAAACTCGGAGCTCGGGCAGATAAGCACCAGAGACCAGGTTCTGGTCCAGTGGGTACGAAGTAGCCGGCTCCAAGAATGAGGTGCTTGCTGATCGGATCAAAGGGGAAAGGTGGGAAGGGAGCAACATTTCGCTCTGCATTCCACTTCAGAAAACAATAAGCGGGCTTCTAGGGTAAAGTCTTAATGTTTTGGATACTACAGTGCCACTCTCAAACACCAAACCGAGCACACATTCACCTGATGCTAGTGACGGACAAAACTTCGATTGGGGGGAATTTGGGGGTTGTCAGGAGGTGTGGCTGGGCAATACTTCCTAATCCAGCTAATCCAGCTGGCTATCGGTAACATCAGAGACCAAAAGAGAGAAGAGGGAAGAGGAAAGTTAAGATTTTTTCCACGGACATGGACCCCATGCCGCAGATACGGGGACTTGGAAGGCGGGCGGGGGAATTTGGAAATTAAACGCCTCGTATGGAAAACTGTGGGTGTGGAGTGAGACGGAGTGCAGGTCAGAAACTCATCGTACAGGATGCAGGTTCATGCTTCATGCTCAATGAATCCTGACCTTGCCTGGGTTGAAGCAAACCACGAATCAGGTCGAAAAAATCCCTACTTCTAGTGGTCAAACGAGCTGCAACTTGTCGAAACTGACGAGTTTTGCCGCCCTCTCCTCCATTATGATTGATGGAAGCTGCTGCAAGTACAACTAGACCTTTCGGCGGTCAAGTCAGGTCGATACCGGGGACAATCGCAGAGCATGTTCGAAGGGCTTCTGAATTTCGTACTTCGTATCACTCTGGCATTTTCGAGTGACTAGCCCATTCTGGTTACTTCGTTACCACCAAAAGGCTCAATCTTCTCCCGAGAAGGGCAATGGCACTCGATAACATATCAGAAATATCAGAATTGATGGATCCATCGTCTGACATGGGGGACTGTTTGCTTGTTGCATGTCTTGCCTTATTCATGCCACGGAATTCAAGCCCATCAGCGTTGAGTGCACGTGTGCAAGCCCTCATGCGGTGGGACAGGGGCCGAATAATTGGCCATGGGAATGTCTTAGGTCTTCTCAGCGCCTTGGAAACTCCAGTAAAAGTACCGGGGACGGTACCGGGGCGCTGTCAAATCGCTCGTCCCAAGAGCGCTTACTTACATAAATTAGCGACTTTGTACCTCGTGGTTGCAGCTCGGCGAGTTCCCGTGGCTGGTTCCTGGTGGCCGGGACGGTTTTGGCGGTTTGACGGATTCAGCCACCTTCGACGGTGGCTGAAGGACAAAGGCAGAGGAGAATTCCCGGCCTCTTTTCTCTCGACAACAAGAGCACGAAAGACGAGGAAATAACCAGATCAATCCTATTTGTCTAACCTTTGTATTGTTCCGATGATTCAATGTTCGGTCGAGTGACGAGTTGCCAAAAGTATCTATTGCAGGATCAGGGGCAGGCCATGTACAGCCCAGGTACATCAATGCATCTTGATACATCAGTTGCTAGTGGGCAATGGACGCACAACATTGGATGGACTCTCCCACATCCACGCTACTTCGGACCCAGAGGAGCACCTCAGGCTTCTTATTGGAAGTCTCAAGACCCTCCCAGCCCAGCGAGCGTCCGAGCCTTTCCCATCCCTGCCGTTGATGCCAATCTTTCCGCCATGTTCCGTCCTATCGGCACCCCCAGCTGCCATTTTCAGAGGCCAGTCGAGTGTTTGGCACCACACACACCAGGAGGCAGAGGAATTTCCTTAACGGCTGCATCCAGGCCAGCTCCACCCCTGTCTCCACCTCCAACCAGAAGCTAAGAATTGTTCTATCAAGTCGAACCCAAATACGAGATGAGACGCAAGATGGAGACCGCCTTGGAAGGGCTGGCGGCAGCTCTTGCCGCCACCACCCTCGCCCCGTGTAAGACGTAAGAAGATATGACTTGCTCCATACCCACCATGTGTGGTGTGAACCTCGTTCTTCCCCGTATTCCCTCCTCTCTCCCACGAAGTTGGGTTCCCATGAATCTGGGTGCCGAAGCCTAACATCTGGATCGGAGCCCTCGCCTTGCTTAAGCTACATCCCACTTGAACCCGCTCCGAGCTCGGTCCAGTTCAGGGCCTGCTCTGCTCTCCCTCCTTCCCCAGAACCGAACCTGCCCTGGTCGGGATTGTCATCCAAATCTGCTGTCTTGGCGGAATGGGGTTCTTACAGTCCCGCCGGAACGTCGCGGGGTTCCTTTCCATCCCTCATACCGTGCTCTCTCGCCGCGCGATACTCGTGCTCTCCATCGGGTCGCTCGTCTTCCTCATCACCTTATGGAACCAGTTCGCCGTATACTCTCCATACCATCATAGATACCCACCTCCTCCGCCTGGCCATCACGGTCCTCCCGCCGGACACCCACCTCACCTCCATGGCCCTCCGCCGCCGCCTCCACCCCCGCATCCTGCTCACCCCGACGCTCCTCACCTCGATGGCACTCACCCCGATGGCGCTCACCCCGACCCTCAAAGACCAGCGCCCTCCCAGGAGGAGGAATCAATCGCATCCCTCAGCAACTCCGCTGGCCCCAGTGTTTCTCTCGTTCAGGAGGACCCATTGTGCGCTCACCACCCTGACACGAGCAACATCGCCGTCGTCATGAAGACCGGCGCAACGGAATCCTTCGCCCGGCTCCCAACCCAGTTCATGACTGTGCTCCGCTGCATCGACGACTTCCTCGTCTTCTCCGACATGAACCAGACCATCGCCGGCGTCGAGGTCCTCGACGCCCTAGATGAGGTTCTTGAGTCCGCCAAGAAAGACAACCGCGACTTCGACCTCTACCGGACCCAGCTCGCCTGCGACGTCGACCAGAAGCCGTGCACGAGCGCCCTCAACGCCGCCGAAGCGGGATGGAATCTTGATAAGTACAAGAACATCCACATGGCCGCGAAGACGTGGAAGCGCCTGCCCGACAAGGATTGGTATCTTTTCATCGACGCCGACACCTACGTTACGTGGAATACTCTTGTCATGTGGCTCAAGACGCTCGACCCCAAAAAGAAGATCTATCTAGGAAGCGTGGCTCTCATTCGTGATTATCCCTTTGCGCACGGTGGGAGCGGGTATATTCTTTCTCGTGCGGCGATGGAGGCTTTCGTTGGTGAGCATCCGCGCGTCGCGAATGAGTACGATGAGGATGTTCACAATCACTGCTGTGGCGACTTTCTTCTTGCCAAGGCTCTCAACGAGACGGCTGGCGTACCAGTCACTCAAGTGGTACGGGTTCCCTCTAATTATTCTTCAGAATCAACGTAGAGTTGTGATGCTGACTACCGACACAAGTGGCCCACCATCAACGGCGAAAAGCCCTTTACCCTCCCTTATAGCAACTCGCACTGGTGCCAACCCATCGCCACAATGCACCACATGAGCCCCGAGGAAATCTCCTCCTTCTGGGAATATGAAACCGCCCGCTACGCCGCCGCCCTCAACTCGACACCCCGGTCGTCGTCCAAATCGTCCGCCAAGCCCGAACTCGAGCCGATTCTCGCTAGAGACATCTACCACGAGTTCTTCGCCCGCCGCCTCGTGGCCCGCCGAGACGACTGGGACAACGCTAGTGGCGAGCGTCTCTACCTTAACAGCTCCGCCAAGGAGTACTCGGAGTCGCAGCTCAAGAAGGCCTACAACGACGCCAAGAAGACCGAGGTCGAGAAGAAGGCGCATATGTCGTTTGAGAACTGTAGGGCTGCTTGTCGTGAGACGAAGAGGTGTTTCCAGTTTTCTTTCAAGGATGGAGTCTGCGGGTTCTCGTTCTCCATTCGCCTCGGTAAGCCCGTGCCGCCTAAGGAGAACACGAAGGCCCACGATAGGATGGCTTCGGGGTGGGATGTTGAGAAGATTGAAGAATGGGTCGAGAAGAATAAGGTGTGCAAAAAGGTGTTTTGGCCAAATATTTAAGGCCATGTTTGTGCCATTCACATCGACCTTTTCTCGCCTTTCGACCTCTTCATTTTCTTTGCTTCATTTCTTTCCTCTTTTTCCCTGCATATTCTTTGAGGATACCCTTTTTGCTGGCGTTTATGCCAGCGCAGCTCGCGGCTGTACATTAAGAACCCCGGGCCCAGGTATTGTACGAAACCGGAATCACATTTGTCCAATTTACTCGAGGAGGAAGACGTTGGCGGGTTGGCTCACGAGGCGTTACGAGCAAGGATACGGAGATCGGCGTTTTGTATACGGCGCAAAACGGGAAACATTTCGGAATTAAAAATGTGTTTGATCCAAGATAGATGGAGTGTGTTCGTTTTCTTGTTGAATTAGGATTTGTACTAATATCAAGTTCAATCATGTGTGTATCTTGTTTCTGGTGGAGGAGTGTGGAATGGTGAGATCCTCGCAATTATCCGCATCATGAGGCGGACAGAACACAGGCTTGGGATTTGGCAGGCGCAAAGACGGACTCTACCGTTTCTCTAGATATATCCTAGCCAGAATGTCCTTCTAAATACGGTCGCAATCCCGCAACCTGCCTCCATAACGCTGGGACTAGCATTGAAGCTCTCCCCACCCCCGACGTCCTCTCGACAAGCCGCCGCCATCAATCACCAAGAACGTCTGGCATAAAGCTGTGTCTTATTCCGAGGGTGGTCCTCGAGTAAAGTCGAGCCAGGCGATGACTCCTTTTTACTCACTCCATGTTTCGAATGATCTCGCGGCCATCAATGGATGTCGGCAAACGATTTTTGACCAAGAGACTTCCCTCGTCTCCGATCACGGATGGCTCGCGGTAAACCATTGACTTGCCCAATTCGATGGTCGAGATACCCCCTGGGCGCTTAACTACCTCACCGAGAAACCGGACAAGCTTATCCGGACGTGCCGTGCATCTGCAGCTGCTGTGTTGCCGTGAACGTAGGCACGTGGACGTTGAGCCTAGCCCATGCGTCTTTCTCGTCCTCCCCCGTTACCAGAAATAGTACAGCACCCGATTCTCCCCAAAATTCTCGATCGATGAGGTGCATCTCGGATATCTGTTGGTCGAGAGGTGCCCTCCCTGGAACCTACAGCAGGCTACGTTTCCAGGTTTGCGAGAGCATCGTCGCCCCCAAGGCCTCAAGCACATATTGGAAGAGCTTAAGCGAAGGTAGTACAGAAGGAGGGGGTTAAACGGCGCACGACACTAAATCAGGACCATCAGGGTCAGAGGGTCAGAAGACGACTCTCAATTAGCATCCGCATTCATCTCACTGCATAGCTCACATTTTCCGCGGACGAGCCAATCCTGGTTCCGTGCCTGAGACCTAAAGTCTACTTCAAGGACAGGAACAATCCAAGATCTCGCGCCTACACTACACCCACTTCCACGGTGGCATTTGTACCGCATGTAACGTCCCGCAGATGAGGAGTGATCGGTCCAGTCTACGGACGAACCTTTCCCGAAAGGAGTGTAAAGGCGGGGAAGACTACTTAAACAAAGCCATCGTAATGAACGATCAGTTGTAAAACTACAACTGTCTTAGTGGCTAGAGCGGGAGTGGCGGCTGGCCTGCTCGTGAGGGGGAAGATAGAGAGAAGGGACATGCTCTACTACGACATTCTTGTCTAGTCAGGTTGCAAGAAGCGGTTTTGATCTTGCAGCTAGCCGGCGAGTACCTGCTGTTTCATTCGCCAGTTTGTGTTTGCTCTCCCTCTTCATTTGGTCCATTGATGGTCGTTGACGCTGAATGTCTGTTTCCATAACCCAGATGTTCACCGGCGACCGCCAAGATGATGGCAGCAAAGATCTAGTATTCGTCGAGCATGGTATCAGTTACCGCCGCCCTGCTTCAATATCCCCTCCAATCGGAGGTACGGTGCTGGGTGGATGTCCTCCTTGGCTTGTCCTACGTGGAAGAAGTACGAAAATGTACCCTGGTCCCATATTGAAATTTCTCGTCATCGGATAAGGCCGACCCATTCTAAGTCTATTGGATATTGGGAGCATTAGGCTCTGTTCAGATTGTTCGCATCGGGTTCCTGTTAATCTTCCGGGGTTCTGTTCCTGTGTCTCGGTGCCGAATGGAATTTCACATCCATGTCTTTCTCCACGTCTCTTGCAGCGTGATTGCGGATGAAGGTGTGCCGAATCATCTCTCTACGTGCAGATCCAAGCTCGCGCTCGTCTTTCACGTCTGCTCTGTTTCCCGGATAGCTAGCCGCGCAAGGTATCGGAGCTCTCGAATCACTTCCACCCACTACGTTTTGAATCTGAGCTGCACTAGCACCAATGTCGCGCTGCATCTCGGCGAACGCTTCTAACAATAGAACAGATCAGGGATGGTGGCGCTCATGGCTGCATTGACTTGCATCTTGCATGCTGTATAAGGTGCAACGACACCCACTCGTCTTCGCCCATCTCGCCCATCTCGTCTATCCCGTTCCATCAGGTCACATACTCAAATACTCCGCCATCCAATACGCAGTCAGCCCTTTTAGTATATCCAATCCCTCTTGTTGTATTCCCTTTCCAAACTGCCCCGACGTTCAATCTCACCTCACCATTGGACCATATGAGCAAACAACATTGCCAATACATACACATATACACGTAAACACATGACCAGTTTCTGCCAGGTCCCGTTTCTAGTCATACGCAAGATCTGGTTCATTTCGCCCTTCCAGGCCCATTCCTGGACTGGTACTCTAAGATTCGGGGTACGTCTCTACGATCCATCCGACCTTTCGATTGTTCGGACTCGACGGCGCCTTTTCGCCCGCGAAGGATTCTAGCCGCTAACGATTGCATACTATATACCTCGGCAGACAGACACATGTTGAGAACAAAGTAGGAAATGGAGCCTCCTTGCCAGCTTTTGTAGCTAATCCCTCTATTACAAGGTTAAGCACTTACACAGGGAGGAAGTAACGAACCTCGAAGCGAGGTCACCGTCGAAAGAGGATGTAGAAAAGTGAAACGAGGAGAAGAAAAAGATAAAAATAACAAATAAAAGAGAACTGGGAAAGGGTTTGGTGTCGGCTACAAGCATGTCCGTCCTGCATTGATGAATTGTCTTTTCTGGCCACTCACTCCGTTCCTCTCCTTTCTGCCTCAATTTTATCCGCTCCGCCCGCCAGCCCAAGATTGCAAGACGCATATTGGGCTTCATATATCAATTGATGATCCTTCCTGCCCTTGTTCTTGCTATAATTAAAGGGTATTATTGACATCTGTGGCTTGTAATACGCCAGATATTCTTTTTATTTCTTTTCCCCCGCTTTCTTCGAGATAGATACCTGGTCTTCTTTGGACTTGGAAATCCCTTCATCACTGGCCCCGATGAAGAATACGTGAATGTGGGAAGGCCGGGGAGAATCAGAGGCAGCTGAGGCCAGCGAATTTCTAGAGTGAGGTTGAGGGATAACAAGGAAAGCGTGAAATCTAGATAGGTATACGCAGCACTTATTTTCGTGGGTCTGGTTGGACATATAGAGGCGACTTTGATGAAGCGAGGAGGATTCACGAACCCGACTCGGACTCGGCGGCATACGAAGAGTAGAATGATGCCTTGAGCTCCTTCATCTTGCATTGGCGAGATTACACCCATCCGCTGCTCACCTCCTTTGCTCTCGATCTCGCTCGCTTCTCGCCCTTTCCACTCTCTCTTCCCCTTCGTCCACCTCCCGTCTCATCTAATTCAAGGCTATGTTGAGATGTGGGTGACTCTGGGTGTGCTTTTTCCATGCGCGCACTCTTCTTCTGCTTCGCCTTCTCCTGGTAATCTTCCCCTCGAGGTTTATGTCCAGGTCCAAGCTGGAATCGTCCTTGGTCTCATGCATAGAATAGAGTACGGGGCTTCCCTTGCTTAAGATGCGCCGCCTATTGGGTTTAATTGAAGCTATAGTATGAGGCACTCTCCGCTTCCATCCAGGCAGGCCATTCCCTTCTTGGCAGCTTCTATCTCTTATCCGTTCCCCGTTCGAACATTGGCTTGGCCTTTAAGGAACCGGTGCCGGGAACAGAGAGGGCCATGGTTCTCTGGTTCCACGGTTGTTAACATATAATTCTTTTCCCCCTTCTACTCTCTCGTGTTATTTTTTCTTACCGGGACTAGGACGGGGAGACGAAGTGAAGCGAAGGAAAACGCTTCATGTTCTAATTGCTTGTGTGGTCCTTGGTTCTCCGAATCTTGACCCGTGCCGGTCAGAGACGCTTTAAGTGTCTAGTCTTTTGCATTTCTCCTCTTTTCCCATGGCCATTTACCCATGGCTATGTGGCGCGGGTAACGGTTTTTCTTCTTTATAATTTTTTGCTGTCCTTTCTTGCCCGTCTTTTTAATTACTTCAACGTACCTGCAACCTTGATTTTCCTCGCCAACTCCAAAGTAGTGGAACAACAGTCGCAGCAGGTGTTGGTTCAAGCCTGTTAGTCGAGGATGTGATATCTTTCTTGTCACTTACATAGTCGACGCCGCTCTGCCCCCTTCCCACCATCCATCTCGCTTCTTGGACCAACGCGCTACGAACCAACTTGCTTTCCCACTCGCCACACACCCCCAATACCGCCGCGAGCCACCAACACTCAGAAAAGAGACAAGAGTGAGAACCGTGTACCCGGTATCTCCCAAGGCGGATGAAAACCAACAGCATCTACGACCAACATCTCGAAGCTGCACGACTGCTTGATTATACCCTCCACCATCGAGACGGAAGTACACGCAGGGAGGGGGGTGGGAAACTGTCTAGGGAGCTTGAAGCCCATGGAGGGGAGCTGTGTGATTCCATGACGTACTGGAGACTGAGACATTCGCGTTGCTTGCGAGACGAGAAATGATCGTGCTTGAAGCTGTCGACGACGAAAACGACTGCCCTCATCTTTTGTATATAAAAAGGGCATTCCTCACATCATAACTCGACTTAAACCCCCTTCGACGAATTACGCTCAACCATTCCTTTTTTAATTTTCCTATTCGAATATAATCCGGACAATATGATCTTAACGAAATCGACACTAATCCTCCTCCTCGCCACTCTCTCACTCGCCGAGCCCTCACCATCCTCCGCAAATCTCCGTCCATTACGCCCACACGACCCTCTTGCAGAAGCCATATCCAGCAGCCTCAAACGGAATGACGCCGGAAACACCACCACCACCAATTCCTCAACAGACGGAGCAGACAGGGTACTACGGTATTCCCTGCAGCAGAAACAATTCAACGGCACCGCAGCAACAACGGCTCGGAGAAGACGACAACAACACAAGGCGCGGAGGAGGGATGCGATGTTTGAGAGCGACGAGGAGGCGAGGCTCGTGAGGAGGGAGAAGTGGAATTGGAAGCATTTGGAGGATTACAGGGGATATCTGTACTTTATGGAGAGTAAGTTCTCTTCCCAATCTCCCAGCTAAGCTAAGCGAAGAGGAGAGATAGCTGATAACGAAACCAAAACAACTAGTCGAGATCGGAGACCCTCCGCAGCTAGTCGGTCTTACGCCCGATACGGGGTCATTCGAGACGTGGGTGAATCCCAATTGCGCCAACGCCGCAAGCGCCTATCTATGTGCCAAGAACGGCATGTATCATCCCGAGCAGTCAGAATTGGCAGTCACACAGAATGAGCGGTTCGATTTCGGGTATGGCAGTGGATGGGTGAACGGGTTATACTACGAGGATAGGATATACTTTCGGAGTAAGTATCAACAGAGTTGAGGCTTGGGGAAACAGCCCAAGCTTGGGAACGCCGTCTTTGGTTCATATGCTGATCGGTCTTGTCCTGGGTTTTGTAGACGAAGATGTCGGCATACGGCAAAAGTTTGGGCTGGCCACCGACTCGAGCTACGCGGTCTCCGGGATTCTAGGCCTAGGATACGGCATCGGCTACACAATAAACTACGCCAACGTCCTCGATTCGCTCGTCAAGTTCGACCTCATCAACGCGCCCATCTACAGTGTGTCTCTTGGCGGACAGGGCCAGGGAACAAGTAAGCACAAAAATAAAAACCTACGAAAAAGGTGCGAGAGTACGGGGTCTCGGTCCAGCTAACTCGGAGCCTTTTCATGACAACAGGTGAGATTGTCTTTGGTGGAGTCAACCAGGCGAGATATAGCGGCTACCTTCAAGCCGTTCCCATATGGCCTTCAGTCTATGAGCAGGCGCAGGATTGGGTCCAGTAAGTCCTTACAGAGTCTTCTCCTTCCATTCTCCTAACTGTTGAAGAAATCAGACCTCTTCTAACATCTGGCGAACTTCTCTCCTTTTCAGCTACCGTGTTAATGTCAGTTCAATGGGTTACACGACTCCATTCGGCAAAAAAACAAGCTTCTTCAACCCCGGTACCTCGTCGGATCTAAACGTCCTCGTCGATACAGGTGTGACATACACCGTTTTACCTCCGGCAATGGTAGACGCCATAGCGGAACAGTTCGGAGCCAAGTGGGACGTCGGCGAGTACACGGTCGACTGCGCCATGCGGGACCAGCCGGGGACTTTCGACTTTGGGTTTAACAATGACAAGTTGATTATCAGGGTTCGATACTTTGATTTCATTCTTAAGATTCAGGAAGGGAGGTGTACATTTGGGCTGCAGCAGGGTACGGATTCGGACGCGATCCTTGGGAACACCTTTTTGCGGGGCGCATACGGTGAGTTATTGTGAGACGATGTGCTCTTATTCCGTGGATGCTGGTTGCTAACTTGGTTTTCAAAGTCGTTTATGATCAGTCGACGCATGCCTTGTGGATGGAGAACTATGACGAGTGTGGATCGCAGGTGGCGGCGGTAGGGAGGAGTGCTGGAGATGTCGGGAGGACGAGGGGGTTGTGTTGAGAGCAGATGGAAAGATGTTTTCACTCTTCCTGTTTCTCCTCTCTCCCTCCCTTTATCCAACCTGCATCTTTCGTTTCGTTTCGTTTCGGTATGGCATAGATACGGTTATTCTTACTCAAGGCATGGTTCGCATTTGGGGGGAACATGGAATATGGTGGGCGGGTTTTCCCTCGTGAGTATTTCTGCGAGATATCGTGAACATTGCATGTACTGTTAGGCGGATGGTTTGGCAGCAATCGTCTTTATATATTCAAGTTTACACTGGTGATAACACATACAGCAATCTTGTCACTTCTTGACGGACATCTCCCTTCCTCAGTAGCCCAGTGGCCCTCATGCCCACTCACCGCGAACATCTTCTCCCAACGGTCCCTCCCTCGTCCAGATATTCATGCCCACCTTCCACCCAGATGTCACCGGCAACCCGGCATGCAAAGTCCTCTCATCCCCCTTCCCATCCTCACCAACGTTCTGCCAATACACCACATTCCCCTCAATAGGCTTAAACGTAACCCCACGCTCATACTCCTCGTCGCAGTCAATAAACCTACACCACCTCTCATCGGCCGGCGCGTTCAAAATGGGGAAATTAGTCCCGCCGCCCGTCGTGCCCTCGCCGACACCCACGTACCCGAAGAACGAGCTCACGCGCTGGCCGCCGTGGCGCGCCGTGCTGTGCGCCGGGTCGATGAACCAGTCGGTATGGAAGTGGTAGTGTTCGCCCGAGGCATAGCGCACGAGCTGGATGGGCTCGACGTGGTTGGCGGGCGTGTCGAAGCCTTGGAAGGAGGTGGCGCGGGATTCGATACAGCGGACGACGGGGTCGTCGAGGGGGACGGTGGTGGATGAGGAGGTGCGGATGTTGTTGTCGATGGAGGAGCCGTTGGAGGAGATGATGGCTGAGTGTTTGAAGTGGTCTTTTCTGTTGAAGAGGTGAGCGGCCCGAATGGATTGAGAAATTGGATGAGAAAGATCTAGTTTCCCCGAGCATAGATAGAAACAAAAATAGCGGAAACTTACGCCAAGTCGAGGAGATGGGCGCGCTCTTTGGCGGTTACAAAGTTGGTGAGGTAAAGGACGAGGGGCGATTGCGAGAAGAGATGCACTTTGTAAGGCGGATGAGTGCACTTGTAGGGAGCTTCAGTCTCGCTTCCTGAAAGCGGCTTCTGCTCTTCGGACAAGACACTAGTGGCGAGGAAGACAGCTGCGGCAATGAGGTCTCTTAGTCGTAAGCGCGCCATGGTTCCGTGGGGATGAGAGCGTCAATTGACGGATACGAGTCGAATTGATATTATTTTCTTATGAGTCCTTTGCACCAAGCAGCGTGTGTGGATCGTGAGACAGGTCAATTAATCGAGCATTTGGTGTTCAACTCGAGCTTCAGCTCCCTCCGCGATGCTTCCGGCCCCGGATGAGGGGAGCTTAGAAACTTTTTATTCCATCACCTTCAACCAACCCTTGGTTGCTTGGATCGCTCTGTCCTTCAAACGGTATCGGACGATTGGCAGCGCCATCAACCGGGACCTGGAAACCCTGAAGCGCTGGGAGAAGGGGGATGAAACATCTCAGGAGGTTCGCGGGGACGTTTCGCGCACGGAGGCGTCCGGGCTCTAGTGCCGAACTGGCGATGATCGCAGCGCATGGAACCTCGAGCTCTCGTTTGAACTAGTACCCCTGATCCACAAAATCCTGGGTAGGTGTGAATGTGATGGAGGGGACGCGAGAGAGTTTCGAGAGCTTCGGTCTGGAAGCTTTTTAACTTCAATTCGTGATTTTAGTTCTGACTTCTTCCCAAAATATCCTCTTGTGGGCGGATTACAACTAGCTGAACGACGAGAGCCGACATACAAACGGCTCTAATTTTCGCTATCCTTGAAATTTCCGAACGTCGGAAATGATGACGAGCAACAACTATCGGCGACTGCTGTTTTGCGCCGGCGCGATTGCGGTTTCGCCGACCTTGGGATGGACGTTTACGAAGCCACACGACCTCGACATCGCCATCAGCCGTGACGAAAGCACATTAATAGCTTGTATGTTGACATCCATGTGGATTCGATGGTCGCTTGGCCTGGAAAGAAGAATATGACCTTGCTAACGTGATGGGCAGTTGTAATGGTAAGCTTAGCCATTTGATCGCAGACTAACAACTGGACGGCTAACACAAGCGATTGCGACCACATCCAGCCCGAGTTGTAAGCTCCCCAGGCCTCTTTCCACGCTACCGAGGAGAATGAGTCTTGTACTGATAAAATGATCTCATTAGAGCATCGTGCAAAAAACTAGAATCAGAATGGGAGCTCGTCGAAAAGAAGCACCCCCGGACTGCGGTGGTAGACTGTGGCGAAAACGCCGAATACTGCTTCAAACAAGACGTCCTCACACATCCCACCGTCCGAGTCTACTTCCCCGACAACACCATGGAGAGATACCGGGGACCGCGAAAAGCTGATCCGTACGGAAATTCCCAACTTGGTTTCCTTGGGGTTTTGAACCTGAGAACCAGATGCTCTTCTACTTCAGCGCTAACGTAAGACGTTACTTGGGAGCACAGGATACTCTCGTTCGTCAAACGCATCCACCGACCAATTCTGCCCGTGACAGACAAGAACGAAACTGCCTTCCTAAACTCCGACGAGGTCGTCATCATAGGACGCCTGCCACCGCTCACCGAAGAGCCTGAATCAGAGCTCCTGCACAAGCGTTTCGCCGCCGTTGCACACCGTTATCGAGATCGCTACACCTTTGGCATCCAGACCATCACCGGCGACAGTTCCTCCGCCAGCCTCAAGTGCCAGAACAACATCGACGGTCTCGGCCACGACACGCCGGATCTCACCCGGGTCCCGGCCATGGAGAGCTTCGTAAAAATATGCGGCACCCCCTTGGTAGGTGAGCTGTCGCGGAGAACAGAGCTTAGTCTCGTCAAGGTAACGAACCCATTCATCTTCAAGTTGTTACACCTGTTTGTTCCTCTTCCGGCTAACAAGCGCACCCACGCATTGACAGGCAAGCAAATCTATGGTTCACTACTTCACCGACTCCGAAGAAGACAAAGAAGCCTACATAGCGGCCATCCGACCGCTCGCTCAGAAATACCGCGAATACCTCAACTTCGTCACCATCGACGTGAACGAGTATCCCGACATGACCACCAGTGTGGGTCATCGGAAGGGCGCCTCGCGCGTCGTCGCCGTGCAGAACCCGCATACTTGGCAGGCTTACCCGCTCGAGGAGGGATCGGAGGTGTCGGCAGCGAGCGTGGAGCAGTTCATACTCGCCATTACGCAGAATAAGGTGGCCCCGTGGGATGGGACGCCCAAGGAGGATAAGCTGGTGGAGACTGCGGATGAGGGGGTTGGGGAGGTTGAGGAACAGGAAGAGGGAGAGACAAATGCTAGTCACGACGAGCTGTAGAATTACTGTAAATCAAGGTGTTCGGGAATTACTCATGGGGATATATGAGCCAATTGATATTGAATTTATTTATTTTCGCCAATTACTGGAACAGGTCAAAGTAAAGATTGTTCATGAGGAGAGAGCTCCGAAATTTGTTGGTGTCTGGTGAGAAATTTGGTGATATTTTAAAACACTGGGGCTAGATTCTTATCAGAAGTTAGCTAATTTTACTTCAACTTCTCCAGGGCGCATGGTTTAGTGGTATAATTCCTCTTTAGCATAGAGGCGGTCCCCGGTTCGATTCCGGGTGCGTCCATCTATTTTCGTCATACGATTGATTGAACTTTTTTTTTTTTTTTCTCCTTTCGCTCTTGTCTACTTGCTTCTTTACCCCATTTCTCTTTTCAGCACGATCGAGTCCTTTCTTCCTTCTCCTTTCCTTCTCTTTTCCTTCCCTTTTTAATTATTAGTTTAGTAGCTCTATCATCCGAATATCAATTGATACGTTTCTGCTCGACCGTAACCACTTGTTTAACACCCGATACCCATTTCATCAAGGAAGACTCATGAACACCTCCAGCAGCTTTGGATATTTCGGCGTCCTAAGATACTCGTTGTCAGTTTGTCCTCTGCCTCTGCCTCTACCATTCTCTTCTTCGTTGAAACAGATCACCTACCCGAGTCCCGTCACTGGATCCCAGCCCTTGACCGCCGGGAACCCCCTTGATAGGCAGTTGGGATTCTCCCCTTTGGTGATATCTTCAAATATCTCAGGGTGCGAGTACTGTCCTCTAAGTTAGCCCGCCGAGTTCAAGGGTCGGGAGACCGTTCCGTCTACCAAAACTTACAATGACTGGATGAACCCATCCTACTGTACTCTTCCCCACCGCCAACCTCTCCTCGTTCACCAAATTCAACATCGACGCCACGATCGGCGCCGAAGCCGACGTTCCCATCATGAGAACCGGGTGTCCGCGGTGCACCACGTAGATGTTGTCCCCGATGGCTGACAGGTCAGGGTATCCTCTCCCCTCCAGATTAAAATTCAGGCCGTCGGATCCGATGGTCTCGTAGTCCGTGCGACCGCCGTGGTAACCTTCGACGTCGAGGGTGATGTTTGAAGCGGCCAGGGTTGAGAAGTAGGCTTTTTGGTGGGCGAGTTGGTATTCTGGGACGGGGTAGACGTTGGAAAAGCCGCCTCCCGAGGAGAAGAAGGTCGTGGCGGTTTCTTCGTAGGGGCCGGTGAAGCGCTGGAGTTGGTCGAGGTTTGGCTTCTTCGTGCCCCTGTCGTCATCGTCGTCGCCGCCGCCGCCGCCTCTTCCCTCTTCCTCGCCTCTCCCATCGTCTCCTCCCCGTCCTCCGCGGCCGGTCCTTTCATCGCCCTCATCGCCTTCATCGTCCTCGCTCTCTACCCTCCTCCACTCTGTCGACCCAACGGTCAAAACGTAGGGACAATTCCCCGGGAAATTCGGGTTAAACACATCGTAATTCTCCCCGAGACATCCCACCGGTGGAGGATCCCTCCTATTGCTCCCCACTCCATAATCTCCCGACGAGACCACCACCGTAACACCCTGCAGGGCCAATTTCATAATCTCGGCACACTGCCTCCTCAGGTACGATGCGGGGAGACTCGCTTCGGAGCCGCTGTAAGATATCGAAATGATGTTTGTCGGCTCGAACGTTCCGCATGCCAGGGGGCCGTCGTAGCCGCCTGGATTGGAATTGGGATAGGTTGGGTCGAGACATTCGGGGTCGAGGCAGTTGCCCGTTTGATTGTAGGCTGTGAAATCACAATAGCTTCCGTCTATGGCATTGAATAGATCTAAGCGGCGCTTCTTTTTAGCAGGAAATGCAAACCTGGATAGAGGGAGAAGGGGAACCAACTGTTAAAGTAGCCCTTGTAAATGAGTGGCTCTTGGGTATGTTGCTCTTCGTACCACGGATCATCGACGTGCCAGAGGACGGTTTCTTGAGGCCACACAAGAGACATGCCTAGTTGGAAATCCATCACGGCCTCGGCCCCGGATTCAGACCGATTGCTGGTTTCGCCGATGGCCCCGTTGACGAGATTGTTCTGCGGATGTGACCCCTTCGGCACCCACCTTTTTACCAGATACGGTATCTCGGTCAATGTTATGTTTCTCACGGGCAGAAGAAAGGAGAAATAATCGGAGGGAATTGGACTTACGGTGCCACAGCATGAAAGTACCGGTCCAAATCTCCCTGCCAATACCGAATGTTGAGCCCTTGGAATATGCCAAGCTTGTTATCGCTTCGGTTCTTGGTTCCCTCAGGAATGTCATACTGGGCTAGTGACTTGCAATTAGCATCGAAAATGCTCGCAAATGTCTAGCCTAGTTCACCTCCTTTACCTCTAATGCATTCAGGGGTGACACTGTAAATACAGTCATTATAAGGCGGTATGACCTCCGGCTCCTCTACCTCTGGTTCGGCGCCGTCGCGCTGATTCGTGCCTTCACTGCCGGCGACCGCCTTGGATTTGCCGCTCCATGACTTCCCCGGCGATTTATTTGCAAAGGGCAAACGGCCCTTTATTAAAACATCTGATCCGAGATGCCGACGCCAGCGAGACTGTTTGTCCTTAGGGCTAACCTCCCGTTCGTAAGTCCTCTTCTGCTGGGGCTGTACCAAGCTATCCTCCGGCATAAGCCTAATTCCAGGCGTTATGTAGTCAATATGATCGCGGACACTCTCCGGGAGGTAGTATCTATGAGCTCCCGTGTTAGGAAGCAAGGGTCTAACATCTTGCAGACCTGCAGGAAGGAGCCTTACCCAGAACAGGCAACATTCACGGTCCCAGTATCCTCATGCTCGTAAATATGAAAGTCCGCGTAAAAAAGAGCCTCAATCTCCTCCACCGTTGCATCGAATTGGATCCACTGGTTAACATGTTAGTCCTTTTATCCTCACCAAATGACACCAGTTAGGTCTCAATTCACCTGCTTATTGCGCGACCTTGATATCCTCGACGCAGAGATGCCCTCCGATACTAACCACTCCGTCACAGCCTTGACCCTATCCTCGCTCGGCTCGAAGAACTGGAGGACTTCTTCCGGGGAAAGATGGTTTCCATAGTTTGGAGAGTTCGGATCTGATCTGATCATCGGAAGCTCAAATGTTAGCGTGAATGTTCTCTTCCCGTGTCTCATTCCGTACCCAATTCATCAATCCACTTACATATCCCGTAAAATCCTATGCCCCTCGTCAAGATTATCTTGCATCAGTCCCACCCGCACAGGAAGTAGAGTCTTCGCATCAGCTCTATTCCTCTTAGTCCATAACTTGGCATGATCCGGCAAATGCCTCTCGTGTAGGATATGTGATCGCGGAATAAGCCTCGATGTGTATGGATTCGAAATCCTCTCCGGAAGGGCCGTGGATACGGCCTGCGAGGAGAGGAGGCAGACAGCTCCTAGATAAAAAATTTTCATTGTGTTTCTCCAAGACGACCCGCGGAGTTGGATGCCCCTGTGTGACGGTGAGATTCCCTCCCAACCGAGGATTTTTATAACGGACACGGCGTCAGGTTCTTTCCTCAAGATATCACCTAGTAGAGGAAGCTGTATGAATTCATACATAGAAACGAGAGAGTCGAGTATTGTGAGTTCTCTTTTTAACACCTACGCCCCAGTCTTGCCGTGCCGTCTGTAAGCCGACGACATGGCCCGAAATGGGCATGCAATTGATTAAAAGGAAGCCAAGTAAGAACGGATCACGGCCTTTAGTACCGCAATGCTGGGTATGTCCATAGCTGTAAATCTAATAGATTTCCCGCCGGTTAATATAATGAAATCACACCAATGCCTTGGGGGATATGTGTCCGCTTGACCTTCTTCCCGACGAAGGAGAAACAGACATCGCAAACCGCATGGCACAGCAATCTTTGTCCGTCGACTTAATCTTTGTAAATCTGAAATGAGTTAGGTTTCGTGAGGAAATCCTTCCTCGCCACTGCGTGTATTCCACAATTAGTGCCCTCGGAAATAGAAAGGCCATAAAGGGTCGCATTATAGCCACAGAAAATATGTTCTATTTAATTTCCGTCGCCTACCGGGTCTTCAGATCATGGTTCAGGTAATCTTCGGCGTCCGGAGCATGGCCGAGTATGGCTCCTCAATTTTGATATGTAGTCATTAAGAGAGAATAGTGTCCAAGACCTTACAATCGAGATACTTCCCTGTCGTGCTGGAAAGACAAAAGCAGGATTTTCAATTAGACGTCCTGACTGATCTGGATACGGCATCCTGTGCAATATCTTTCTGAATCTGGACGAAAAGAAACTTGGGTATTCGTTTTATTCCTCTGCGATTTACCACGGTCCCTTACCCTCATCCGGCCATTGATCCGCCAAACCCTCGATATGCGCCAGCCCAGCATCCGTCCTTCTCGCCACTAGTTTTCTCAGATTCAACATGACACTATACCTAATATACGTGGATCCCGACTTCTTAAAATAGCCACCTCCAATACCATGAATATCACTCCCGCCCTTCGAATAATACTGGCTCATCAAAGGCGGCTGCGTCGTAATACAAACTGGCCTCTCGCCCTCATACGCCCCATCACACCAGTCTCTCAACATCAAATCGTAACTACTCGTAAATTCCTCCAGACCGAACTTCAGCAGCAGCTTCCTGGCTCCGCGCCTGCTGACGGCATACGCTTGTATTCCCGCAGTGCCCCTCGCTTCGTGGACTACGCGCGTATGGGGCTCGAACCGCGCGGCGAAGTCGTCGATACGATCTGCGAACGGATGACGTTTAAGATGCCTCTTGTCCGCTACGGTCTCGTCATTGGGAATGAGGATGGTGAGGAGGGACAGCGGGGCGTGGTTCGAGTTTAGTTCGCGCGATGTCCAGTCGGAGGGGAGGTGGCTTCCTACGTGGCCTAGCCAGATGACGTCCCAGTCGTCTCCGTAGGGAGAAGATGTTGTGCTCGGTTTCTTGGTCGCCGGTGTGTTTTGGAGTTCTTGGACGTAGGCGTCTTCTTGGAGGGTTTTCGAGAGCGCCGGGAAAAGGCTCGCGAGGTTGTGGGAGGGATCGTTTTGTAAGGGTTGGAGGTAGGCTTGGGAGGCGAGAGCAAAAGCTTGGGCTTGGGATTTTAGACGGATGTCCCAGTCGGCGTCGTCTTCCATGATCAGTGCAGAGGTTAAATTCTCTTGGACGATTCTGGGACGGAGGGGAGCACGGTCAGTTTCGGTAACATCGAGGAAAATCGTCGCCGGAGCTAGACCCACCTTTGTAGCACATTCATGTGTGCCCTCCAACTCCCCGTCTTACCAGACCAGTTCACATTCTTCTCCCGTGGGCTTGGCGGGAGCACTTTCTCGGGGATATTGGCGCCGCGGACACCGTCGATGTAGGTGAAATCGAGGCCAGTGACGGCAGCGGCGAGGGTCATGAGGTCCCGCCGATCGGTTCGTTCTGGGAGGTTTACAACGAAGATTTTGCCGAACTGTTGGAGAAGGTAAGAATGTGGGATTCGAGTGACTGGGAATTTATCACTTCTTAAGCTTGTGTCGAGGCATTTACCCCGTTGGGCGACTTACACCGAGAGTTGAATTGAGGACTTCCTCAGGTCCATCGCTCAACCTCCGCTCAGGAATACCATGATCGCGAGAGAATAGAATTATGAGTCCGATAATAAGAAGAACAGCGATTAGCAGGCGCCGCGCCCGACAGATGTGGATCAGCATGTCAACATGTTGCCACAACCTGGCAGAAGAGAGATGGTGATGTATCTCCAACTCAGGTGGTCTTGCTTGCTCGCAAAGAGCCGTCGGAATCGAAGCTCTCTTCCTTTGTAGAGAAGATGTACTTCAAAAGAAAGAAAATTACGAAATCGATAAGATTGAAGAGAAGAATCCCATGATGTCAAGGACAGATCAGTCGCTCTCAAACGTGATACACGAGAGCTTCTGCGGGTTGGCTAAAAACGGGTAATATAACACGAGGCACACCCAAGATATTCGAACAATCGATATTGATATTACTTCGCAGGCCCTGATCTTTCAATTTCGGGTCTTTAGTATCTCCAATTTGCGTGAGATGATCCCGACAGCCCGTTGCGAGGTCCATTTCTTAAACAAAAGCTCAATCCTACTTCTGCTTTTCTCAAGTCGCGCACGATCCTCACCGTTACAAACAAGGCGTAATCGCCGAGTCACTACAGGGCTCCATCAAACCGGAGTTTTTCAAAAAGGAACATCTAAATGCAAGAATAGGGGCCGAGGGGCCAATTACAAGTTCAGACAAAGAAGTCGGTTCCCAGGTGGGTTCACTAAGACTTTGCTGTTTTGACTGGTAAGATAGGGTTAGGATGGTGGGTTTGGTGCGGGGCCAAGTGATGAGGAGCAAGGTCCGCCTCTCGGAGCAGGAAACGGGTCAAGCATCTGTAAAAGATCGGACAGGATGGGGCGCGGGATGAGCCTTATTCTCGGGGGAGCTGATTAGCTCCCGCGACACTGCCATCATTAGGGCGTACTTTCAGAGCTGATGGTCTGTACATCAAAATCAGGCAACAACAGCGAGGATTCTAGATCTGGGGAGCCAGGCCGCACCGGGGATTCTATGCTGGCAGGGCGAATCTGATAAGCAGCGCGGGGGCGAGCTGGTGAATCGAGCAAATGCAACAGGGATTCTATCTCGTTGGATTCCGTCCCTTTGTGGGCAGGCCACATATGGCAAACGTGAAAAGGGCGATGTCGCACAATGGGATCTACGAACTCCTTGTAATAGGATGTCATCGGCGATCAAGCCTTGACAGTTTGCGAAAGATGGACCGTAACACTCATGTCGAGGGCCTTTGCTACGATGCATTTGGGATCTGGTCAGGCCCAGACCAAAATCAGGCTGCCACGAGCAACATGAGCAATGTGATGAACCTGAATCCGAGCTCGCCTACTTCGTACATGATTGGAATACCAGGCCAGTTCCACAACAATCGAGCCTCAGACTGTTTTTAACCCTCAGCCACTGGTGCAGAAGTTCCTTCACACACTCCACAGTCAAAGAGGCTTAACCCTGAGATTATGGCAGAGAGCCAGCCTTCAACCTGCCGGTGGGCATCCACTCCGGAGATGGGCATGACAGCGCTTCAAAAAATAATGAAATAAACAAATAAAATTCATAATCTGAGCGGGGGGATTTCTTTTAGGACCATTTTACAGAAGGTCTTATCGGTCATGTCATCGGTATTCAACACGACGTTCGGCAGGTTAACTGCAAACCGCCCAACATCACTCCGTACTTCCATGTGTGGCTTGGACCAAGGCGACCTGATGCTTCCTCCCCGTTGAGCACTGGTGCGTCCCGATAGTCTGGGGCTGCCGTGCCACGGGAGGTCAGCATCGCCAGCGGCATGGCTGTCTTCATTTATGCACCGCATGTTATGAGTGGGGTGGGTGAGGCTCACCGAGGTGGGAGTGGGAATGCAATTTTCGGTCTTGAGACTCGGAGGGAGCCGGGAGGTCATCAATGCAGACTCTCTTTGTCCCACCCAAAAATATCCATCCCTGATAAATCGGTCGTGGGGCTGGCGAGAAGGCGAACAGTGAACTGTCTGCCAGAGTCGTCTGCCCCGAAGCCTACGCAATAGGCATTTTTTTGAGAAGCCCGAAAAGTGAGCAGAATTGATAGAATACGAACGTGAGACGAAGAGGGAGATTCCTTCGTAAAGCAGGCACATTGACATGACCTCCTGTGGAGCATGTCGTGCAGCAATTGTGGCTCTCTCCCGAGCCTTCTCGTTTCAAATACGGATACCCGGCATCTCATCATCGCTGCCGAGAATCATCTCGGACTTGGGGAGGGTAATGGACGATAGTTTGGGGAGGCTTCCAGGCATGGATAACATTTGATGTCACCTCCACTAGGGCGGATTGACGGCATCAATAGCGTTCTGGTGTGTTGTGTGTGCAGGTTACCCCGTTTATCGACATTTGACAAGGCGCAGCAAGTTCCTGTCGCATTTGAACCCTAGTCAATTGATGAGGCAATTCACAAGAAGGAGCGAAGCCGACAGGCGGGGAGAGCACCCGAGAACCAATACTATTTTGTACAAAGTAGAAGTCAATGTGGGCATTCTCAATCCGTGACCATTTCTCGATTTACGGGCTTCCTTGGGCTTCTTCCTTCCTCTTCTTAAGCTGGGTCTGATTGTGGCAGGTGTTGGCCCGCGGGACAAACCGACTTTTAGCCAAAGGGCAGGCGCGAGGAGCAACGAAATTGACGTCCCGAACGTGCTAGCGGGGCGGCCTGCGAGGAGACCTTCCTGACTTCTGAGGTTGGTGTGGCTGAAGTCGGACCCCAAAATGTGGCCGATGCGAATCCAATCAGACGTCAGAGAACTCGAAATGTATTAATATTTCCATTTGGTCCATTCTTAGACTTCCTTCATAAAAGGACTACCAAAATATTCAACTTCGCACAATGGCCCTGGCAGGATCGGTATGTGGTGCACAGCTTGTGCACAGCCTCAGTGCTCTCATTCTCCGAGTGGTGTAAGTACACCAAGGTACTAGCGTATTGTATGGCGGGGATCATCTATTAGCACTGTATATTTGCAACTAAGAAGCAGAAGTTGACTCGGTCACCTTCGTCGTTAAACACTGTGGCCAAGTCCGGGGTACAAATCACTACTCGAAATATTGTTAGTCACCGCTCCCTCCGCCCTGTCGATGTGGTGCGCGAACAACAAAGTCGTACTTCGTACACAGGTACTTGGTGGTGTGCTTGTACCTGGGACCCTCTTCTTGTGAATGCATCCATTGATGTGTCTCGCCCTAGCCGCCGGGTCGTGTCGCTTGTCGTTTGCACAATTGAAGATGGTCGGTCTCGTCCACGCCGCCCCAGTCCAAAAATACCTTGAACAGGCTCGAGTCGTATAAAACATGACCTTGTATCTCACTGCATTGCTGCATCCATCTCCCTTTGCCCTTCGGTGATGTTACCACCCAGAGCCTTCATGCGGGAACTTTCCACAGCGGCTGCCTCTTGAAGATCAGCAAAGAGAGAGACGACAGCACAATCTCACCCTCGTTTGTTCCCTCCTTTCTTCATCGCTCCCTGTCTCACTTGACAGTCCACATTTGAAGTCGATCGCTCCAGTCTAAAGCTCTCGATCTCAGCTGAACCCCCACCTGAAAGTAATTTGATCACTCCCAAGCGCCGAGTCCATCCTTAGCGTTCTAGTGTCCAAGCTTCGTTCGATTGATTCCTTTACCCCGTTTGTGTCTTCTGTCTTGTCTCTCCCTCTTCAATAGACGCGTGAGCTTCAATCGCCTCCACCGGGTTTCTGTGTCCCTTCGCGAACATCCCGCTCGCCCTTTGAAGAATTAGCCGCCCAGTTTTTTTCTTCCCTTTCCGTTCCAGTCCGCCCACCCACAAAAGGGGACGTCGCGATGGAGTCGTCCGCTTCTCCTTCGGGAGCAAGCTCGCACGCGACGCAAACCGGCCGGCCTTCGCTCTGGACAGACTCGGACCAGCGCAAGCTTGGCCGTCTCTACGTCTATACGACTCTGCCCCTCAAGAAGATCCTTGATGTCATCCGAGCTTCCTCTCCTACCTCTGGACCTGGGTAAGTGAGACGCCTCTCTTTGCCCTCCCCACCTGCTATGGGTAACATGGCTAACATCGTCGACGCAGAAAGGATTCGGCCAATAAAAAGCTCAACGCCATGCTCGACAAGGAGCCCCGATGGCTCCGTCCTCGTACCGACACCGATGTGGAGCGCCGCATGACAGCTCTGGCACATTCGCCCACTCGATCGATCAAGCGCGAGCTTCCATCGCCCGGCGGTATGCAACAACACTACGACCAATCCCCCATCTCTCCTGCCGACTACAACAACCACAACCCCTGGAACCTGACGCCTAACAACGGCTTCGTCGCCCCCTCGCAAGCCGCCCATTACGACTACGATCCGACTCTGCTCCGAATACATCCTCCTGATACAAATTACCAAGCCCTATCATGCTCTCCAGAGACTCCCGCCCACTTTGCCAACCAAATCGTCGCTGAACCAGTGACGGAACCACATGCACCGCCCACTGGACTCCCTCACCGCTTTAGCAACTTTTATCGTCGCGGCACAACGATGACGAACTCGACCGAGAGAACGACGACCGAGCTGAGACGCGCGCTCTCGGGTTACTCCTCGAATATTGTGACCCACGTTCGACGGGTCGTAAAACGATACACGATGCCTGTCCAACAAGGGCAGAATAGCTCACCCCTTGCCGAGCACAGTGACAGCGCCTCGGGCTCTAGAAGAGATTCCTGGATCCACGACGAACATGCGCCGCCCGAGAGGACCGGAGAACTCTACTTACCTGGCGATTACCTGCTCATGGACGCCCTTCTGCAAAGACAAGGTCCTTGCCTCGAGGGATCCCCCGAGCACCAAACCCGCAACTGCCTCTGCCGTGCCGCCCTTCAGATCCGCGGAACAGTTTGGGTTGATGAGAACGGAGGACCATCCCCACTCGCTCTGAGCCTGATGCAAAAGGACGTTGCTACTCCGGCAGATTTTAATACCTGCGATGTGTTTGAGAATTTTCTCATGCACATGCTCGTCGCTCGCGACGTCGACCACTTTTACATACTGCAGCTTGTTTCGTCCAACGTCAATTGCCGCCAGAGGAACGTCGCTGGCCAAACCTTTCTGCATCTTCTCCAGCCATCCTGGCTCGACGAACCCAACACTGGTCTTGGGCATCTAACAACTCTTATTCAGTCCTTTCGTCACGACATGTCGTTCCTCCTCGCCAGGGACTGCTACGGTCGCACCTTCCTCCACGTTCTCCGATCCAAGATCCAAGATGCCACTCGCTTCAACCAGCTCCTCCAATCACTCGACTTCACCCTGCGCCGCGACGCCTTCGGGTCCGTTCCTGCCTATGAGCCCGACGCGCTTCACATCCAACCTCTACGGCGCGCCATCACGTCGGTGATGAGCGAAGACGCGCCGATGTCGTCGTATGACCAGCCAACACTCCCCGCAGTGGACCTCGACTTGGTATCCGCACATGCTAGGCTCATCGAGATGATCAAGAGGGCACAGGAAGAGCCCCGCCTCGAAGATGCCCGTGGCCGGAACGGACTTCATTGCCTTGCGGCTGCCATCCTAAGCGACGTGTCTCTTCTTCGACAAGCCGGAATGACAAACAAGCTTGACAAGAGCAACCAATCGGCGCAAGGCGAAGCAGCGTCCAGCAAGAAACGCAAGCGAGAAACTGGCCTCAAACACACCGATTCGTCCAAGGAGCGCCTCACACTCCGCGAAACCATCGCCAACAACCTGATCCTCTCGGGCGTCAACGTAAACCATTACGACGCCGATGGCAACACGGTTCTCATGGCCTTCGTGGCCCAGCTGCCCGAAGACGATGACTACAAGGTGCCTGTGGAAATCCTCAAGCTCCTCATCAAACACGGCGCCGACGTCAACGCTAGAAACCGCCGCGGCGAGACGGCGCTGCACATCGCGGTGCGCCGCGGCAGGAAGCTGGCCATGCGCACGCTTGTCGAGAACGGCGCTAATGTCCATGTGCGCGACGCTGCGGGCCGCGGACTGCTCGACGTGGCTGACGAGATGGCCAGGTGCAGCAATGCCAATAAGCCCTACATGCATTCTGAGGCGTGTAGGGCGTTCTTGTCGGGGCACCACGCTGTCCAAGACCCGTCCATCCTCCAGGAGTGGGGGGTGGCTGACTCGTAAGGAGTTTCGACATTTATTTAGCTTCTTTTTTTCTTTTTTTCTTTTTTTTCTCCTTCTCTTTTTTGGTTCTTTTATTCTTCGTTTTGGATGTAGGGAACTGTCTGGGCATTTGTGTATGAAGGGATGACGGGATTTGGCATTATGCCCCTTTTTTGCCTTTACAAACTTGTTGCTCTACTTGAAGCTTCGGCGTGGATGGAGGTTTTTGATTTTTGTCTTGGCCGATTGAGCCTTTCTTTTTGGGATACCCGTATGTACGACTATGATTAGATTCCTGTCTGTACTGCTTCTTCTTCTTCATCATCTTCTTCAAATTTGGGTTGTTTTGATTCTTCTTGTTATCTAGCTTAGAAACAATAGACGGTGTCTAGTCTTTTTTCTATGGTGGAGGTTATGTGGAAGTGTCCAGCGTGAGAACCTCATTCGCCCAGTATGGGGATCGAAATCTCCTTGAGATATATGATTAGGGATGAAAGTGACATAGTGTTTGGACGGCGCCAGGTATCTCATCTCAACCCGTTGGTCCCCTGGAGCGCCCAGCAGGTGGGAGTCTTAAATCGCTTAAATCGGTATGGGGATCTGTTCCTCTTATTAGATAGTTTTGCCCACCAACCTCGTATTAGCTCTACTCACCTTTACCATCGATGTTCCCCCCCCCTTTCCCCGGAGAAGTCACGCAACAGATCCAATGGATTCCGAGCATCGAGACCATCCACAGATATAGCCTTGGCCGGTCTGAAACGTGACACCCTCGAGAGCTAATAACGAACACGGAACCACATCCGCAACTGGGGACGTGCCTTGCCCGGTCATCCCAATATTATTGGCACTGCTGATGACCAAGAACCAATTACGATGTTGGGCACTCCGGAGACGGGACGTCACACACGGGAGGCTGTCGGTGTGACGCCCGCGATGGAGTAAAGGAAGGTCCCTGAGCTAATCCGCAGACATCCTGGCTGACGCTTCTGTGAAAGATCGATTGGCAGGGTCCACAGTTCGCGCATCGATCCTCATGCCAGAGCGCAAGCTGCGCCTTTCCAGAGCCCCCGATACCCGTAAGGAGGAGGCTCTTACAGCCTAGTCGAGATGAATCGAAATCGAAACTCTCCTGGATTTCAAGCAGTTCCCCTTCTTGGCCGCAGAACGTGGGAATTCTGTCGTTCCGCTACCCAGGATAACGGGCAAGGCTCTGAGGATGCATACTACATGCGAGTACTTGAAGGCATGCAGGAGTGTGGGCGAATCGTGGAAGGGGCCCCGTTTGTCGCAGCTCATGCAGCCGCCCGCGCTTCGCACCCCTGGCGGTTAACACGCTCGAAAATACAGGCAGGGGAGAGTTCCTTGGCCGCCCATAGTCAGGCCACGTCCCTATTCCCATGCCCGTCGTCCGCTTATCAGCACAGCCCTCAGTGTCCTCTTAGCGGTGCAGGGCTTGCTCTGTAAATCAAGGCATGGACGCGCCCGAGAGGATCCAAAAGTGTCTCAGGGTTCAGAAAATAGCACGATTCAGCACTCACCAAAAAGAATCATTGGTCTTGGAATTAAACTAATTTGTTGTTCAGTTGTGCGGAGTGCGAAACGAATATAGGTGCTGCTAGCCTAGTCGCATTCCAAGGTCCAATGGTCTAGTTGGTTAGGACGTCGGATTCTGATGCAATGCAGAGAATTCCGTAAGCCCAGGTTCGAATCCTGGTTGGACCTAGTCATTTATTTTTGGTGATGGGCTTTGATTTTGGACTTAACCTATAACCTCTTTCTTATTCTTCTGCTATTGTAGAATTGATAGTTGGGAATTTCTTTTTACTTGATCAAATAATTAAACCCTCCATCGTGTTACTATTATGGGTTCCATGACAAAGACATGAATCAATCGATCCGAATGGCGGGCATGTCTACGTCTATCTGAGCCTGGGCATGGCCTTTTCAGGAACCCATGTATCTTGCCTGGAGCTCCTCCGAATCCAGAGAATATCGAAGAACGCTCCCAAGTCACCCCGAGATTTTTACTCTGTCTCATTCGCCAATCGAGGAAACCCTCCCCGGCATGTTCCCCATCCTGTCAAACCCCAAACAGGCTGTTGCCGGAACCGAAGACCCGCCCTTCCCTTGCCCCAAATATCCAGGACAGGCACTCTTCCCCATCGTTCTCTTCTTTAAAACGTTTTAACCCCGAACCGTTTTTGGTAACCGGTCCTTTCGTGCTTTGGATTTATAAAGCCCTCTTTGCGATTGGCTTAGATTTCATACCCCTCCCCCATCCCCTCCAATCTACAAGGCATAACACAAGGGTGCTGGGGGCTCAAGCGCTCTCATGATGCGGGAAGACGAAGACGACATGTATTAAGCTTTTTGATGGCTCCGCTCCGAGAGATTGTGCCGCCCTTGACAGATTGAAGAGCGTGCTTTTTGCCCAATCGTCGGGGCGTTACCTTGGGTGGTTTCTCTGAGGAGTTGCTCCCGAAGGCCGAAAACAAAACGGGATCGCCAATCAACGGTTGCTGGCACCATCTGGGACGAGGGTGTGCGTAAGCCTTGTAGGTTTGCGCTTTCCATATCCCCTCTCTCTTTCTGGTCCCCTCTCTTGCGCGCTCGTTCTATGAATTCGGAGACAGGGACAGAGTCCACGTTAGAATGTGTGGTTGCCAGCGAGAAATGTCATCTACTACTGACAGCAGCAGACCGGCCGTCTGTCTTCTCCGTAAATATTACATCGGCGTAGTATACTCTATGAATAGCTCTCAGTTTTAACCGCTTCGGTCTTCCGTGGAAGAGAAAGACAAGCGGCGAATGGGCACTTCCATGCACTGACGCTCTGTCGGTTCTAACATCGCCATGAACGTGCCTAATACCATCCATGGCAGGTCTCATTCCTCCTCTCTCTATCCCCACCTCGTCTAGAGAATGGGCTCTGCCCCATGGCCACGCCATTTGCAAAACTCCGAAACACACTCCCGTAGACATTTGATCTCCCCGGTCCAGTGCCGACATCATCCCGACACCATCATCCCATCCCTCGACACTTCCTCACCTCCACACGCTGCTCTGCAGTCACCACTCCCCTTGCATACTCGCATATACTCTCACACTAGCCACGGGCGTAAACCAAGCTTAATAAAACGTCATCACTCTCTCCCGGCGATATTATCTACCCCTTGACTGCTCTACTCAACTAATACACTCGTCATGCACACAGTTCTCTGTCTCCTCCTTGCCCCTCCCCAATTTCCTCCGACCAAGACCTTGAGCAATATTATATATAAAACATCAATATAAACTTCATCTGTCCCCCTCGTCCACATCCGCCTGAACATTCAGATGCCGTTTATTCATTTCTTGGAAGGACCAATCGACGTGCCTCCAAATCTAATCAACAAACAATGACAAATTTCGAGATTGGACATTGGGTACTTTTCTTTCCAAGCCAAGACCCAGCGTCGACGTGCGTACCTGGTTCCAGAAAAAACAACGACGATACCTCAGAGCACGATATGTCATCCAAGGAGTTGGTCCGGCTAAACCGCCTCGTGCTGGCTAGACAGCGACCGCGAAGGGAGGGAGAATATAATGATACGGATGGGGGCAACGTAAGATGGTATAGAGTCCACGAACGGATATTGAGAGGGGTTGCTAAGAGGAATACCGAGACTGGGGGGTTTCGCTCTGTGCCATACATAAGGATGGAGACTTCCGCCGTCTCCATTCACGGATGATGGACTTTCTGGCACCTGATGCTCGATTCTCTATTCCCCTATTCCCACTAAGCTCCTGAATAGACCTTCTCTCCTCTCATCACGCCTGCAAAAATACCCAACACCTCCACAATGGGTCTCCTTTCCCTCACGACTCTCACCCTCGCCGCCCTTGCCGTCGCGGCCCCGTCTCCGCGACAGGACGCCGGCCTCACTTACAAGGATTTCTCCAGCTCCAATGGTATCGTCTACAGAGTCGCCATCCCCGATGTCACCGCCGCCCCCTTCGATGTCGCTCTCCAGATCGTCGCTCCTAAGGCCGTGGGATGGGCCGGCCTCGCCTGGGGAGGAAGTATGCTGAACAATCCTCTCACTGTCGCCTATCCCAACGGTGATACTGTGACCGTATCTTCCAGGGTTGCCGGGTATGTATAATCCCTCCCTCATCTCCATATGAACCCCCCACGGACACGCACGCAACACATACGAGAGACAAAACATCCTATTACCGGCATCCAATTAACGCCTGCTCTCTCCAGCGGCTACCAAGCCCCCACCCCCTACGCCGGCGCCGAATACACCGTCCGCCCCGGTACAACCGTAAACACAACCCACTGGGTCCTCGACACCCTCTGCAAAGGCTGCAGCCAATGGAACGGCGGAGGTCTCGACCCCAGCGGCGACGTCGTCCTCGCCTGGGCCTTCGCCCCCAACGCAGTCGCCAACCCTTCCAGCAACACGTCCAACATCGCCTTCCACAACCAGGGCAAGGGCGCCGAGAATTTCGACCTCACGGCTGCCAAGGTTAAGGATTTCGAGGCGATCGTTTCGGGTGGGACGGCGGGTGGGGATGAGGCGCCTGCTAGTTCCTCGTCGGCTGCTGCTGCTGCTCCTACTCCTTGAGGTAGTGTTGAAATTATAGAGGAGAGGACAGAAAGAGGGGAGGTGTGGTGATCCCACGATGAAGATTGCGTCATTGAAGTGAGCTGAAGAACGGAAGAAGGAGTAGTCTAAGTTCATGTTCATGTACATTTTCCCCCGTTTCCTCGTTGAGCGTGGTTTGGTACCAATCGCTATATGGACCCGCGACAGTTGCTATGTACATACGCGTTGGAAGACTTTCACAGATGAAAAAGCGCCGGAATTGCTGTGAAGACTATGCATTTTTCTTTTCTTTTGTCTAGCCCTTTTTTTCCTTCTTACAAGTAGTCCTGGATGACCTTCCAGAATGCCTCGGGTGCCTCAGACATTGGCAAATGACCAGTCTCCGGAACAAGTCTCAGCTCCGTCCCAGATGGACCCATCTTGTCCTTAAATCCATCCATCGCCTTCACCAAGGCCCCCTTGGCATCCGCCTCGCCGGCCACAAAGATAGCAGGGACTTTGCAACCGGGCATAAGGGGCTTCAAGTCGTAATCCCACAGGGCCTGACAGCTGTACTTGAAGCCCTCGACGCTGTTAGTCGCGACGATCTTGGTCATCCATTCAGTGACGTCCTTCTTGTTCTCCACGGTATTGGGGTGGAACCACCGCGAGACAGTGACGGGCGCGAGGTTGTCGATGCCCTGCCCGCCGTTCTCCTCAGCCACGGCCGTGCGTTCCTTCCAAGCGACCGTGTTAGCGGGGCTAGACGTAGCGTTGAAATCACAGGCAATAATCTTGGAAACACGCTCGGGATAGTCGATGGCGAACCGCGTCGTCGTTGCGCCGCCCATGGAAACTCCGATGAGAGTGTGGAGCTTTTCTATCCTCAGACCATCGAGGAGGGTCTTGAGATCCCCGGCCAGCATCTCGAGCGTCGCGGGCACGGGCGGGTGGGGGACGTCGTGGCGGCCGCGGGCATCGTAGCGTAGGATGCGCAGGTCGGGACGTTGGGCCTTGAGGATTTCAACGAAGGGATCCCACATGTGCAGAGAGGTGAGGAGGGAATTGCAAAATGCAACGACTGGGGCGTCGGGGGATGGGTTACCCTCCAGTCGGTAAGGAATCGTCAGCGCATCTGGAGTGGGTACGTAGGACTCGATCACGGCATTGGGCCCGGGGGTCGTTATGGTCGTAGTAATAGTCGCAGTTTCGCGGGACCCGGAGGACACGAATTCGCCCTTGTCCGCGGGCAATCTCGACAGGGAAGACAAATCCCTAGATCCCGAGCCGAACACGTAAAATAGAGAAAACGTCCTCCGGCTCGCCGCCTCCACATACTTGGACATGACCTCGGTTCGCCAAGTCGTAGACGTAGACGCCTTGTGCTCAGGCCCGCCGAGACCGTTTTGCTTCGTGTAATCGTGAATGGCGAGATACGTTACTTTCCCAACATCCTCGATACTTGACGTCCTGAACCACCGCGTGCGCAGCCAGCCAGGGACGCGAGAAAGCATGTCGATGTGTTCTTCCTCAAACCACTTGCGATAAGCGTCCTCGGCACCCTCGACGGCCTTCAACGTCGTCTCGACGATAACCTGAACAGCTCCCTCGGCCTCGGCTTCGGAAAGCGACTCGATGGGCTTGAAAGAGGGGGACTCCTTGGTTAGAACGAGATCATAAAATCGCCTATCAACCTGGACTTGTCCGATGGTGGCGGCCTCGCGCGGCGTGCGGTTCTCGCGAAGGCTGGTGTAAATGGGGGTGAGGAGGTGGGACATGTCAGTCACGTCGTAGAGGGCGACGTAAGGGGGGTCCTGGGCGTCGGTGGCTCGGTAACGGAGGCCGTTGGTGAAGATGTGGGGTAGTCGGAGGCGGTTGGGGCCATGCTCGTTGTTATACCAGTCGTGGAACTGGTCGAGGGAGAGACCCTCCTTTGGGCGCATAAACACGATGAGAAGGCCGGGCGTTGTCATGTTGGACAGCGGTTTACGATGATGCTGAGAAGAACACAAGGGAGAGAGAAGAAGAAGAAGAAGAGGAAGAAAAGAAAATAAGAAAGAAGAAAGATCACAGAAGATGAGAGTGCTTAAAGATGAGGCGGGCTAGAGATTATTAAATTCCCAGCTCTAAGGCGGGGGATAGCAATAAATATGGACACGCGGAAAAGCCGCGATGTGATGTCAAGATCAATGTGTGGGAATGAGGGGCACCGGCTACTAAGTGGGGGAGGCCAAGACGAACAACAAGAGAATAAGCTGAACTGAGATTCAGAGATGGCGAAAGCTGTATTTAATACTTCGTAGCATCGGTTGATCTAGAGGAACTCATGCAACTCGAACTTGGATGGGTCTACTGAAATGGAGCTTGACGAGGGTTTAATAGCAGAAGAATCGTCAGAATTCCCTCGATTTACCAGAACAATTTGAAGCCCTCGACACTGATCAGAATATCTAAGTAGGAAAAGGCAGGGAAGGTCCCACCGGCCTAGCGACTGCCGAAATGCACGGTCTCGGCATCGAGTTCGGCAGGGCAGACTGACAAACGGGTGGCCAAAGGCAGGAGGTGCGGAGGAGGTGGGGGGGAGAGGACAAGGAAGGAAGCATGGCGACAGAGTTAAATTGTCTTAAGCCTTGACCTGAGGCTTAGCAGCATTTCAGTGGTCAAGGTTGGCCTGCGGCAGCGCCAGTTGGTCGCCAGGTGACTTCTCGAGCTTGATGACAGCGGAAGTATTAGTACATTTTTGTGATCTTGATATGAAATTCGGGAAAACTCGCAAAGTCGCAAAGCCAACGTGTGACTCTCCACCTCAAGCCCTTCCACACTTGAAGGCCAGTGCTCTCTCTCTGTCATTTACCTCAGAAGGCGTCAATAATATGAACCCATTGATCTCTTGCCGATTCAATTGTTTGCTTCCTGCGAAGCATGGCCCCCAATTCGACGTGTTTGGCTTCATTTGATGTTGCTACTTCGTATTGATCTGCGACATCAAGTATACACTTTTAGCTCGGGGCCACATGTAAGTATCAGTTACTCTCTACGAAGCGTCTCTTCTTTGCCAGTTCTCCAAGATGATCTGGATCGTTGATGTGCCGCAGCGCTCTGGGAAGCCTGGGACACAGAGGCCCCACTACTGATCATTCACGCTCCAGTTGTACCAGGTACTCGTGGAGCCCCCACTAAGAACTGACCTATCAAATTCGTCTCCCAAAAGTTACTTGGAAGCTTGGAAGGAACGAGCAAACTGACAAGCAAGTGCGCTGCACGACAATCGGAGAAACTAGACAAGCTTGTCGAGAGCCTGGCGGAGTGAAGAGAGCGAGCTATCGAATTCCAAACTTCGATTCACTCCTTTTTCTTGTTTCTTGCTTCTCTCGGCTCGTGGTTGAGGCGCGATTCCACATCGCCAAAACCGCCGGGAGACTGCCCCTCACCCAAGACTTGTTCCGGGTGTCTTGAGCCTGCTCTCGCCAGAGCATTGAAATCAGCTGGGGCTGTTATCTGCAAGCATCCATTTTGGCTTCTTGCGTCAACAAAGGTCGTGTCGATATGTTCATAGCTTTCCGAGTCCTCGCCTAGACCTGCGGATACGTGCCGCCCACCGAGACGACCTTGTTATCAACTCTCCAACCATTCGAATCTCTCCCATCACGAGTCCAGACCTGAGAGGCCCGGCAGGGCCCCTCCCGCTTCTGATTTGATCCTTACTCATTCTGTTTGCTGGCTGGGTTACACAGCTTCGTCCGCCACTTGCCATTCGCCATACACCATTCCACCCTCGACCACCTGCACTCGTCGATTCGGATGCCCACCGTCTCAGCCTGGATGCCTACGCTCCTTCGAAATGCCATGCTCACCTCTTGCTTTTTAAATCCCCATTCACCCTGGCTACTCCGAGGCTCCCCTCTCTCGTTTTCTCCCCTCTTCGTTGCACACGCCGAGTTGTTGCTGGGTTCATGCTCTCCCTACGCCCGACTCTAGACACCCTCGTCACTCTTTCTTCCGCGTATTTTCTATCTACACTAGACTTAGAGCCCACAGCTTGATGAGTGCAGTCGACAAAATCACCCTCTATTCGGATATCCTTTCGAGTAAAATAGTGACAATAAATACTGATCCACGGCTCCCCTGAGCCACCACGCATCAATGGAAGTCTACTTCCAGGGACTGCCGCAGGGCTTGTCCCAAGCCAGTTTTCAGAACGGCCTCCAGGGGTTCATGAACGTCTTGGGAATCGTCGATTGGTCTTGTCAAGTTCACGGACGCAAGGACTTCGGCTTTGCCACATTTCTCCACGTCTCGGACGCCAACAAGTTCTTGCAAGCCCATGGCGCCGTTAAGCCTCACAAGGCGAGGCTGCGCATTTTCAACCGTCCCGTTTACGCTTCCAAGGGCAAGAGGACCCCTGATAAGTTGGCAATTCAACATCTCCGATACCACATGGAACAAAGAGCTACCACCGTAGCCAAGCCCGTCTCCAATCATGCACCAGTTCTGGACAATATGCGGTCCATAGACTGCGGCCATCTCACAATCGACCCCGACGGAGATGATCTCGTATTCGTCCCGCAGTGTACTCTCTCGTGCAATCTCAGCATTAGTTCATGTACCGCCAAGTTTGCAAAGAGGACGCTCATTCTTAAGTACAACAACGGTTCCCGTGTGGATATCCCCTACGAAAGCGTGTCGGAGATGGTTATCGATAAAATCAGCCCTCAAATCACCTTAATCCTGACCGCGACCCCAAGGTTCTTCGCCCCAGGCAACCAAATCGATCGATCGATGGGAAAATTGGATCTTGAGGCATTTGGATGGAACAATGCCTCAAGGGTCCCGGATCGGATGAGGACCACACATCTCCACGGTTGCGACGAGCACTCTAAGTACGTCGCGCACTGCCTCGTCTATCGCCTCACCTTCTGGCAAAATTACAATGTGTTTGACCATCACATGTCTGCAGTCGAGCACATAGACGTCGTAGCTTGCTCTCGATTCTCGTTCCGGCAGCTCGCACCAATGCCTGGCAGTACCGATTTCCCTTCCGCTTTCCAAGCCTTCACTCGTAGAACGAATGAAATCCAGGCCGTCAATGCTGTCCCGTTCGACATCCTCTTCCAGGTCCAAGCACTTGTCAGGAACATCTACGTGACTCCGAAGGTTGGGATCGAGATTCTGGATTATATGGAAGCCTCCTTCACTGACGCCAAACGAAGACGCTTACCTCCGCCCTTCTCCGTCAAGTCTTTCAAACAACTCTTCCAGAAAATCCCGTACCCGTCCCCGGATATGGATCTCGACCGACTCACCTCTAGATATATTTTAGACGATCTTGTGGGGATCGAAACTAGTGGGCGAAGCCACTCTCCTTTTTTTTCCAGATTAGAAAAGGAACGCTCGGCGCGCCAGTCGTGGGTGTTCAAAGCTGTCGTGACGCCGACGCGTATTATTCTGCAAGGTCCTGACCTCGAGACGAACAATCGAATCCTTCGCAAGTTCCCCGATTTCACGGACAATTTCTTGCGAGTCCAGTTTAGCGAGGAGGACGAAGAAGACCTCTTCTTCAATCCAAATGTGTCCAACGACATGATTTTGAAGCGGTTTGAAAACGTCTTCCGCACTGGAATTCAAATCGCTGGTCGAGTGTATGGTTTCTTGGGATTTTCCCACTCCTCTCTACGGTCCCACTCTGCGTGGTTCTCGGCGTCCTTCTTCGACAAAGATCACAAATTCCAGACCTACATTAGCATCATAAAGGATCTGGGAGATTTTGAACACATTCGTATCCCCGCGCGTTGCGCCGCAAGGATTGGCCAGGCATTCAGCGAAACACCTTTCTCGATTCACCTACCCGATCATGGCATAACGCAGTCCTACATTGCCGACGTCAAGTCTCCCGACGGCAAGCGAATCTTTAGCGACGGTGTAGGGACCATCTCCCGCGCTGCCGCGCTATCTATCTGGGGCGTGTTGCCTAAGAGCAGCAATAGAGCTACGTGCTTCCAGATCAGGTGGGCCGGGGCTAAGGGCATGCTTTCGCTTGACACCCGACTACCCGGGAAGCAGTTTTGCATCCGAAAGGAAACGATGGAGAAGTTTCCGAGTCCCGACAGCGCAGACCTCGAAATCTGCGACATGTCGTCTAGACCACACCGATTCCTCCTGAACCTGCAAATCATTAAAATCCTCGAGGATCTAGGAGTCGACGAGAGCTGGTTTCTCCGCCTCCAGAAGACGGAACTTGACCGGTTGAAGGCCGTGACGAAGACTGCCGAGAGCACAGCGGCATTCCTTCACTGTCACGATGTCGGCACGGAAGCAGACCTACCGAAGTTCATCAAGCGGCTGAACAAGCGCAAGATTGACTACCGCCAGGACCCCTTCATCCGGTCTTTGGTAGAGTCCGTCATACTCAGAGAACTGCGGCTGCTGAAGCACAAGGCCCGGATTCCCGTTAGAAAAGGCGTGACTCTCTTCGGCGTCATGGACGAGACGGGATATCTTGAGGCGGACGAGGTCTACGTCACCTTTGAGAAGACGTACCAGGGGATAGAGGTCCCGATTGACCATTCGATAAGGGACGGCCCGGTTACTGTGACCAGGTCGCCGGCGCTGCATCCTGGGGATATTCAAATAGCCTATCAGAAGACTCCACCCTCGGGTCATGCGCTTAGAGCATTGAGGAACTGCATAGTGTTCAGCCAGAAGGGAATTCGGGACCTCCCCAGCAAGCTGAGCGGTGGAGACCTGGACGGCGACAAATACAACATCATATGGGATCCGGACTTGAAGATAGAGCGGCTCTTTGAGCCAGCCGATTACCCTCGCGTGATGGCGAAGGGCCTTGACCAACCAGTTGAAAAGTCGCACATGGCCAATTTCTTTGTCAATTTCATGAAGACGGATCAGCTTGGTATCATTGCGAATCGGCACCAGATTATCGCTGATAAGAAGCCTGAGGGGACCCTGGACTCGGACTGCATCAAGCTCGCGGAATTGCACTCGAACGCGGTGGACTTTTCTAAGACGGGAGTCCCCGTTGACGTTGCCCTCATGCCGAACTTCAAACCGAGATTCCGGCCAGATTTGTAAGTCCGCCAGTGTATTCCGAGATTTGGTTTTCTTACTCCTCTCTTCCCTTGCTATCGGACTCACCTTGTTCTTTGGAGCATCTAGCTAACGACTAGCGCATTGCGCTGGCCCCCCTCTTCAGCCTTTCGCCAGCCCCTCTAACCAAAGTTTATGACCTCGGAACAATTGAATTCATGGACGATCCTGCCAACTCCAAGGAAGACGAGGAAGACGCCGCCCCGAATTACCAGTACTACAAGTCGGAAAAGATCCTGGGTAAGCTGTATAGGGAGGTGGATGAGAAGAAGGTGTGGTCTAGCATACAAAGGTCTGCGTCGGCAGATGGTCCGTCTATATGGGACCAGCTCCTCGGCGTTGTAGACAAGGAGCTTCGCGATCTCAGGCTGTACTTTGCGATCAATTGGGAAAGCCAGGTAGAAATGGCTCTAACGCTCAAGGAAGGGTAAGCCTTTTTTTTTTTTTTTTTTTTTTTTTTTTTTTTGCCTCTATCCCCCATTCTCCTTCTTTCATTTTCAGAGAGGCCCTTTTTGTTAACATTTAGCGTCAACTCTCAGATACGAAACGATTGTTAGGGACCTGCAGAACATACACAACCCAAACACCACCTCGGGTCTCTCCGAGCTCGAGGTCTTCTGCGGCACAGTCTTCCACAGATCCTGCAAGCCCACCCGCCGCCAGCGCGAATGCTCCATCAAGATCCGCGAAAAGATCAGCGAGGTCCTAACCTGGTTCGTCGGCGAGCTCCGCAGCGGCGGCGTAGGCCTCGCCGCCCAAGCCGACGACGACACCGCCAGCGTCTCGAACAGCAGCACCCTCAACGGCGCGGCGACGACGTCGGCCGACAAGATGGCCGCTCGTCTGCGGGCCATAGAGCTCTGCCTCGCGTGCGTGCGCGTGGCGTGCGAGAAGTCGCATGCCATCGGCGGGCCAGAGAGGAGGGGGAGGAGGGGGAGGAGGGGCGGGGAGCAGATGAAGAGTTTTTTGGTGGTGAGTGCTGCGACGCTTTTGAGGGAGTTGGATCGGTATCGGTTTGATGCGGAGGAAGCGGCGAGGAGGCAGATGCTGAGGGAGGGTGGCGGTGGTGGTGGGTATACTGGGGTGAGGGGGCGGCGGAGGTAAGGTGTTTTGATGTGTGTCTTCTTTCTTGTCTACAAGGTTTTTTTTTTTTTGGCTCTGGTGAACTGGAAGTTGGCTGGGGATGCATGTAGTCGTCGGTTTCTACTTCCAAAGTGAGTTTGATAATAATGAACTTGAGCGAACGAGTTTACCCCTTGACTGAAATAAGGGATGAAAGGACTCCCGATCCCTGGTATCTATTCATTGAGTCCATTCCATTTATTCCGTTCCGTTCATTCCTACCCTTTACAACGCCGATATAATCCGAAATCATGACATTCCCTGGATCCTCGAGAGATCCTTAATTTCCCCCATTTCTTTATCCGTCTCCATATTTTCCCTTTTTTTCCCAAAATTTCCATAAAATACATTACAATACATAAACGCATCAATCACATTTCCCTTTCTTCCCCGCCCCCTCACCAAGTCCACCCCCACCCTCTGGGCACCCCACGGAGAGTAGCCAACGTAACGAAATCCTACTTCGAACCGGACGACCGGGGCCGCAAGGGTGGATACGACTGCTCGACGGCGCGGGGGTAGGTCCAGAAGACGAGGGCGACGACGAAGAAGTTGAAGAGGCGGTGGGGGAGGGGCAGGTCTGGTTTCTTGCGGCGCCAGAATTTGAATTCGGAGAGGAGGATGAGGTTGCCGAGGGTGTTGAAGAGGCGGAAGATGCTTGAAACACGACGGGCGTTAGCGGTTATGGACATGGAGGAGCGAGCTAGAAAGGGGGGGGGATCTGTTAGGCAACACGTACAGGTTAAGGGCGCAGAAGATGAGGGTCGCGATGGTTGCTTTGGTCATGGTAAAGCCTGGAGAGGCGACGATTCTGCCTATCGCGTAGGTTGGCAGGATCCAGAGACTGAGGAGGAAGAATTCGAGCATGAGAGACCAGCCATATGTTCGGTCTGTCATGGGCCGTCGGAGGTTAATGATGATGAGAGGTATGCCCGATATGACGACGGAGATCTAGACGGATCGCAATTAGCGAGAGCTCAAAGAGAACCGCGCAAGGAAACGGGGGAGCTCGGAGGAAGCCAAGGTTTGGTGGCGGAACTCACAATAGATGGGATGAGCACGAGTTTATCACTCCGGAAATACCTAAAACACAACGCAAACCCCACAAACACGATACAAAACTGGATCCACCCCAGCACAAGGTAAGCTAGCAGCGTGGTTCCATACCACGAATAACACCGCTTATGGAAATGCGGATGATTCCACGCCGAGGACACCAGCACGGGATACCCGCACCATCGACAAACCCAGGCGCTCCTAAAATTACCCATGGAAACGCGACAGCCGGGGACTAGCTCGTTGCGGCGCACGGCGCAGTCGACGCAGCGGCTGCAAAAGGGATACTTGGGGTGGGTAATGTCGGCGTAGAGGAGGGCGTTTCGAGCCGGGTCGCGGCGCAGGCAGAGGTGGCAGTGGGAAAGGATAACGCCCTCGAGGGTGGCGCCGTAGATGTCCTTGAGGAGGGACTTGGTGATGAGAGAGTGGTAGAAGTGGTTGGCGAGGCGGAGTTGTTGGATGTCGGCGAAGTCGAGCTCGCTAATGATGAGGACTTGGAGCTCGGTGGGGAGGTCGGTGATGTTGAGCGTGGCGGGTCTTCCTTGTGCGGTGCCGGTCGCATTCCTGGTGTTCGGGTGAAGACCGAGTCTGGGTCCGTATTTTTGTAATCCGGAGTTGGCAAACGAGGGTAAGGCCGGTAGTAACTTGGATTTTGTACGTCGCGACCGTCGCCGGGCACCGCCAGAGTGCGTCCTACGCGGTGGATCTGGCAGAACGGGCACGGATAACGACTCCTCACTAGAGGACGATAGGGATGAAGAGGAGACGGAGGTGATATCATCGTCGTCGTCTTCACCAATTTCATCATCGTCACTCGAATCCTCCGCAGCTGCATCAATGACATCGTCATCCTCCTCCTCGTCATCGTCGTCGTCGTCAGAGCCCTCGTGGTTGCCGCGGCGGAAGGAGCCCAGCACTGACTGGAAAAGGGCAGCTAGTCGCTCCCGCGCCGGCCGCAGGGCTAGATCGGACGGCATAGTTTATGTGCGTATGGAGGCTTTAAGAAAGCATGAGGATGGAACCGTTAAAATGAAAGAGAAAGGCGCCAGGCCAGGTCCAGGAAGAACAGAAGGACCTGGATGGGTGGGTGGGAGAACACTGCACCAACAAGAATAGTCGATGAAGATGCAGGGATAGAAGAAAAGGGAAACTCAAAGTCGTCCCTTCTAGGCGATGAAGAATGAACAGACACAAGCTTAAAAAATGGACGTTTCTTCCAGGTATGACGCTCCAACATTCAGCGGGCCTTGCCCACCATTTCCCGTCGGGGTGTGTGAGGGACAGGCCGAGCTGGACTGACGAAAGTTCAGGTTAAAAGACGCTAGGCTGAGGTGAGAACGAGTTCAAGTCGAATTTGGTAGGTGGGGTGCGGGAGAGAATTAAGATCGATTTGGAATCCTGGTAAACGCCTGCTGCTAACGACGAGCAAGGGAGGGCGGTGGCTCTGTCGAACCGAACGAGCTTGGAAAAAGAGGCAGGTTTGATTAGACCGAGTGGCGGGCAGGAGACTGGGCCAAGACAATCCAGTCCGATGCGCGAGGGCCAGAGGGTGGCATGGCTCGTTGTAGTGGGTGTGGAGAGAAGTCGAGGTTTTGAGATTTCGGGAGGAGAAAGAAATCACAGATGGACTTGTTCTGTCTTGATGATAATCATGATGGATTCGATTGGAAGTTGGAAGTAAAATAAACAAAGGCGGGGGGCGGAGAGTTGGAGACTAGAGAGTTTGAAGAGTCTGGGGTGCACCTTCTCTCTCAACTCTGCAGGGCTTTTCGAGTGCAGGAGTCCTTGAGAAGTGTGCTTCAAGCTTGATCTTCAGGCAAAGGCAAAAAGTAACGTCTGGCATGGGCTGGTCTGCGCTGGCTGGGCAGACCCCACCATTCCACTGCCCAAGTTGAGCCAGCTCCACCGCTCCACTGTTCCACCGGCTGGTTCCCTTGCCAGGAAATTCCCCCAGCCGTTGCCGTTTCCACTGGTTCCAGGCTTCCACGAAGATCATAACCCGCCACATTTCCCCTTCTAGACCGCTACGAGCCAGTAAGAACGACGCTCGTAAGCGAGGCGGGTCCGACTGCAGCATGGGAGGCAGGAGGGCGCACGTCCCCGCGTAGGAACGGCAATGCAGCTGTTCCCGGCCCGATTAAGCTGCTGTCAGATGACAAGGCTAGATGAACCCCAAATCCCGCCTAGCAAATCCACGTGACCTTATCGTTATGTGCAGATCTACCGACCCGAAGCACAAGGCACAAAGTACTTCGTTCAAGTGCAAGCTCGAGCGGTTTGCGACGTGGATCCCAAGGCGACCCCGAACCGACTGCAACTCGATGGATGCTGTTTGAAGATATTCAGTTTGGGCACGACTCTGCTGAGACTTTCGTCCTGATACCCACACGAGATGAGACGTACGAAGTAGCATTGAATTATCCCGGTGCTCAAGCACCCCATCGTTCGGCCAAATGCGGAAAGAGGTAATGATAATCTTCGCTGCAAGAGACTGCACTACTTCTTTGAACAAGCGCTTCAAAAAAACAAATATCTCGGCACTTGACCCCTGCAGCGAAGGGGAGCATCAGACGCTACCGTATTACACTACTTCGTACTTCGTGTACGAAGTAGAGATCCACGATTCTTTGATCAAATGATGGGTTAGAACGAAGTAAGCGAGAGACGAAATGTAACCTAGTAGGCCATTGATACCTTCCCAAACACGGCTGGTCTCGATCTCTCCGTCGATTCTGACACGCTTCAGTCCCAGGTTAGTATTCTCTCTAACCAAGACTGGACGAAACAATGGCATCTAACCCCTTCGCAGTAATACTTTCATGAAGCCTTCAATGTTGTCTTAATTACTCTCTCTCCAACGCCTTGTCATGCCCTTGGCGCCCTGCCGCTGTTCCCGAGAAGCTCTCATGCTTCAATGTAACCACACTTCACGGTAATGTCCGACGGGATAGGGTTCATCACTAGTTCCTCCTGAACCCGAGTCTAAATCCATTACTTTGAATGTTACCGTTCAGATTCCTATCTCTGTCCTCCATGTTCTCATCTTGGCTCGTCCTGGCCTCGTCGTCGACGTCGGCTGAAGACCCGCCCATTCCCATATCTTCTTCTGCGCGGCGCCGAGCTGGCGGATTCCCCTCTGAACTATCGGGAACGGTAATGGTGACAGTAATTGTAACGGCTTCTTGGTGATTCCTGGCGTTGTCTTCCTCCTCTTCTTGACCATGGCCATCATGGTCATCATACTCTCCCCCTTCTACAGGAGTTTCGGCGTCACTGAAGTTCTCTAGGCTGGCCTCATTGGAGTCGTTGTTGAATTCCCCTCCCCTACTCCCATTCCTCAAGCCAAGAGGCTGAAGCATGGGCATATCGCTAGACTCGTCATCAACCACCTCAAGTCTATCATACTCCCCACCATTGACCAAACGGCTTCTACCGTCGTGTAAGTAGCGCACTCGGGGGCTCGTATACCGTCCCATATGTTGCCAGTTATAGAACGAATGACGCAGTTCTCCTCCGCAGAATAGGCAGCTCCGCAGAGCCGATGGCCAGCCAGCGCTGCAGGACCGGCAGATATATCTCGCGCGACGCACGGCAGCAGGTCGGCGGAATGCTGGCGTATGGTGGACCCCGTTGACGGGAGTTGGTGTTGGAGCCGGAGGGCTGTGTTCTTGTTCGGCCAGGATTCTTGCTTCGGCCGGATGAAGATTGAAATGAGGGACGCCGTTAGGAATCCCGTGGGGAATCCCATTGGTCCTGGCTTCGCCTAGGTGTTGGGGTGTTCGGGTGAGGTCCATCGCTAGAATGGGCTAGAGAGATGGCTGAGGATTCTAGTTTCAGGCCGTGAAAGGTGTTGCTGAGACGCGAGAAACTGCCGGATATGTTTACAACAACCAAACGGCGTGAAGGAGAAAATGGTTTGCGGATTTGGAAGTTTCCATCACCGTTCCAATAATCTTTGCTCCTTTCCCGTATCCTATTATACCTGGCATTCCTCCCCCGTGATTCTAAATTTGGCGGCCATCACCGCTGTCCCCTTTTCAATATTGAAAGCTTGGAACAGATTCTTGAAGCTAAGGTCGGCAGGAAGCCTCCAGTTCCCCCGGAACTGGGAGCTCTGGCACATGATTTTCGCACTTCGCACTCACTGGAGGTTCTTAGCCTCTGCATTTCTAAGATCGTGACCTGTACTGTTTAACCAAAGACATAGATCTATAGCATGTGCGCCTAGTTATCAAGCCTGACGCCTAAGACGAGCGTTTTTTTTTTTTTTTTTTTTTTTTTTTTTTTTTTCTTTTCTTTTTTTTCTCTTGTGCCTTCGTGACTTTAGCGTCCTTTGACTTCACATGCATTTTGAATAATCCTTTGCCACGTCGAGTAATTTAGACACTAATTCTAGATTTCTCTAGTCCAGTGGCCAAGCATCATGGACTTCCGGCCTGGAAACCGAAAGAGATAGGTGACCCTGTTGACAATCCTTGTAGTGTCAGACTGATATGAAGTCTATATTCTTAACCTCTCCCACGGCTTTCCAACCTTGGGATCTTGAAAGTAGACATTAGCTTCAGGATCCTACACTCGCTCAACTAACGGGGATGGAAGAAAAGCCGGGGTGGCAGGAGGATGTCCCTCACGAAAGAGAAGCAAACCGGCAGCTATAATGCTACCTCCAGTCTATTTCAAGCGAGATGGAAGCATTTCAGGATAATTCCGGATGGCCTCAGGTGTCTGCGAATTGCTGAAATCAGATCCTCAACTTCTCAAAGTATACAGTACTTCTCTCTTCGCCAGCACCGTGTTCCTCCCTTCCATTCCATCGATTTGCCTCACAGAATCAGGCAAAATGCACGTTCGTTCCCTCTGCCGAAAGCCCATGCAGCAGTTCCTTCACGTACAGTGGAAGGAAAGCCAAGAAAAAAGTTCGGTAAGCGTGGGGGTGGAGGATCGATGCCGGGTGCCTGCCACTTGGCCGTCGATGATCGGATCTGTGTGTGGGGTTTAGCCCATTTGGGGCTCTTCTCGCTCCATTGTCATGATCCGTCTCTTCACACAACCTACAGTTTTAGGATGTGGGAGTGGCTATCCTACCACCGACGACTTCTGAAGCCTCAGCTAGGATGGAGAATGGAAGAGCGCATTTTCCGGTGATGGAAAACGTCATTCTTCCTCCCACCCGCCTTATCTCGGTGAGTCTACTCCTACAGAACAAACACAGAATAGACCATTCATATGTGGGAAAGCCGCCATCAACAAACACGACATGCCGTCTTCTCAAAATGGTTTGACGAATCTTGAAACACACTGCAAAGCTACTGAAATCGATGGTCTACAACGAATGGCCCACGGCATACTCACAAATCGGCTGTGGAGGTGCTGGACCTAGCAAGCCTGCAATAAAGTCCGTCGAGCTGCGATACGTCCCGAGTTTGACTAGCAACACGGCTTAGGTCTTTCGCATTCCGAGGTCACAGGAAACAAAGTGGCGACATGAGGTACGCAGGTTGCAGAACAGCACACGGAGAGCGTCAGACGGTCAAACCACCCGAGTCTTCTTCCTCCCAATGCCCAATATAGATTCACCGATACCCCCAGGGAAAAAAAAAGAGTAACCCTCTCCACCTGCGCTAACTTTCCTAATCCTACAAGAAAACGAGAAAAAGACGCAACGAGACCCCGAAACTCCTCCCCCCTTCCCTTGCCCGAAATCAAAACGAAGAAAATGAAGTGCAGCAGCGAGGCTTATCGAGACGAGCAGGCGGGGAGAAGGGGGAGGTGACTAGAAGGCAAGACTAGGAGGGCAGCACATCCTGCCCGCCCCGATACTTCCATCGTCCAGAACGATCCTCGATCCCGTCGGCCTTTTTTGCGACATGCCGACCTCCTTTAGGATTCTCCCGTCTTTTCTCTTGTCTCGATCCCGCAAGAAGAAAACAAATGAAACCGATCTTTCAAGGACATCACACACAAAAGCATGTCTCGCCAGTCCCAGGCCTTGATTACCAACCGACCGCGGCCCGAACCCGACCGATATGTCATACACTAGTCATACCGATCGAACTCACACCCACACTCATGCGAGAAGTACAAGAAGGGTATAATGAGGTCACGGAAGGTTGGCCCAAAAAATAACGCGCCAACACGTGTTCCTAACTCGCCATACAACTCTTTATACCGCCTGCGCCGCCTTCTTCTTCTTCTGCTCTACCTTGAGAAGAAGAGCGCGGTTAATGTGTGGCAGTACACCACCGAAGGCGATGGTGGCACGAATGAGAGTATCGAGCTCCTCATCACCACGGATGGCGAGCTGGAGATGGCGGGGAGTGATACGCTTGACCTTGAGATCCTTGGCAGCGTTCTATCATGATGAGGTCAGCAAGTCTGATCCTGTGAAATGAGGGTGTGGTGATGCAAAAGTAAGGGGAAAGAACATACGCCAGCGAGCTCGAGCACTTCGGCAGTAAGGTATTCTAGCACGGCCGTAACGTAGACCGCCGCCTTGGCGCCAACGCGCATCTTGTTTTGGGTGTTCTGCTTGAGGAACCTCTTGACACGACCACAGGGGAACTACATCATCAAGGACGACAGGTTAGTAAACGTATTCCCCATCATTACGCGCGTAGACATCAGCGACAGCGACAGAGATAACGAGAGGGGTTGGGTGAGGGGTATGGTAGGCGGTGAAGGATCGGATCGTCGATTGGTGGTATCAGCAGCCTGGTGCAAATGCGCGAGATGACGACGATAGCGACAATGATGATGGAAACGACCGGTATCGACGCGTTTGTGATGATAACGCGATGCAGAAGTGATGACCATCAACGGTAGCAATCGCCATTCGTGTGGCCAGTTTGACGTCGCGGGCATATCGGTCGCAACGCGTCATAAACGTCGACGGACTGTTGGGGAAACGTGATGGGGCTGCGATCGAAAATGGAGGGGGTGTCGCGATGCGAAAAACAAATCGAAGTCGCGTCGCATGATGCTCTAAAAGAAGATGATGTTGATCTTACCTGGAGTCCAGCCCTCGCGGAGTGGCTTTGCTGCTTCTTGGGGCCCTCGACGGAGGTCTTGCCACCAGAGCTCTTTCCGCCCGAAGACTTTCCTTTGCCGCCGGCCATTGTTTACGTGTTTTTTAGGATTTTGAAGAGGGGAAAATTGGGGTTTTCCTGCGCCGATAAAAAATTAGATGGTAATTGTTTTGATGGATGGATGCGCGATGCGATGCTGTTGAGAAAGGCGGGAGAAGGCTGCGTTTGTGATGGAGGGGGATGTGGTGGTATCGTGTCGAGCGGTGATTTAAAAGATTTTTGATGGGAAGTTGTTGATGTTTGTCGCGCGGAAGTGGAGGGGAAGGGAGAAAAATTGTTATGGTCCAAGATAATATGCGTGGTGCAGCACAGGTAGGCAGAAGCCCAGCTGGCAATGTTTTTCCATATTTTTCGGGCCCTATTTTACTCCTTCCTCCTCTCGCCGCTGCTGCGTACTACCTTCCACAGCTCTGACACTGCAGCTCTATTAACTTTTTCCTTCCACTCTATTTTCTGGCAAGGAGAGCCAGTTTTGGCCAATCAGAGGACGCCAAGGAGTGGTCGTTGGCTCTCCATCCGCCGCCAGCCGCCTGGCTCCTCCCGCCCCATATCAATGTACCTTTATGTACTCGAATAGCTTCGAGTCACGCAAGGCGCCCCTAACTCATCCTCTATTGACCTTTTGAATACTTAACATTTGTGATATTGGATGAAGGATTTCAAATATTGAATATTAGTGTTGATGTAACCGAATGACAACAGAGAGAAAATCGCCGATTTTTGGCTCGTAATAGTGCACAAGTCCACGAGGATGGAAAAATCGGCGGTGAGGATAGGGAAGAAAATGTTGTCGACTCCCTTTTTGTCATTGAGGAAGGGGGAAAGGGACGTCGAGGTAAAATACCTTTGGAGCTACACTACTTCGTACATCCAGCAGTAATCGGAAGACCTGAGATGCACCTGCACATCTTTGCCGGGGAAGCTGAATTCGAGTCGATGAGGGCCAGTCATCCATCAAATATAGCCTCAGCTAGTATAAGCCATCTTTCATGGACCCAGTCCCTCGGGAACCCTGGGGCCAGTCAGAAGGGAGGGAGAAACGGACTCGTCCTGCAAAATTGGAGATGGAACCAAACTACTGGATGATGGAGTATGGAGTGTTGTTCCTCCCAAGCTGACTTGTTAGCCATCGACCATCAATCATTGCCCACCAGCGGTCAACTGGAGTGCCAATCATCCCCTAATGTACGCATATACGGGAGGGACGGAAATTCCTGTATCTGTGATATGCGTCCGGTAGCGGCCATCATTATGTCGGCAGATCCAATGGTTCAGAGAAGATGTGAGCGGGTCCGTTTCTAGTGTATCTATCCTCCTTGTTGCACCTCCACCAGTCCAGCATCGCATTGCCAATGGACGGCTAAGTTCACGATGGGCGAAAAAAAAATTGGGGGGGGGGGGGGGGGGGGGGGGGGGGGGGAACTACTCAGCAGTGAATGACGGTCTGCAAGCCCCTTTCCACCCACGTCCTCTCATCAAGGACCGCTTCCTTTACTTGAAAAGTGCAGCATTGATGCATCCGGGACGAAGAGTCTCACTTTAGCGAGAATAGAGATTCCGCGATTGGCTATATGTTATACGACATCAAACTGAGGAACCGTCATAAACTGCAGAGCGATCACCAGCACAATGACTCGTCAGAGAGCACAGGCCAAAGAATCGATCCGTGAATATGCAAACCAAGTCCTTGGTTCAAGGCTCGCGTCTCAACATCCTGCAGTACGAAGTACGTCCTGTAGGTCTTGGAGACCTTTGCGACTCGAGTCGGCGCAGAGATCAGATGCTGGCATTCCTCATCCCAGTGCTTTGAAACGAGTGATGTCGTGGTGGACGATTATTTCTTCAGGGCCTCAGTGGAGCATTGTCGAAATCAATTTAATTCAATGCTGTTTTCACAGGTTCTCAGAGCACTTGATCTCAAGTGTCTCGACCGAGTGGAGCGGGTTCTAGCGCACAGTGAAAATTGCGTAATTGAACTTTTCCGGGGGTGATAACGACCTTACCCGGGATGTCTTTTGAGGAAATGAGGTATTCCGTGTGTCTTCCAAATTATTAACACTGTTAAAACCAACCTGGCAACCAGCATCCTTGCCCTAGTGATCAGGCATCAAAATGGAGTCTGGAGTCCTCCAACCCAAAGGGTAGTGATGGAGCTGAGGGAATCTGTTCAAGCATGGTCGGATCAGCGTCGCCGGATGTGTGCCCCGTAGACTCGATGCAGTAGTTTGAAGAGGGTACGTGCACTATTGCGACAGCTGGAAGGACAGGTGAATGAAGGAGAAACTGCTATCTCAATCCATTCGATTGATGTGGTCTAAGAACTAATGCTCCGGCCTCATCGACACCCATGAAGCAAGACTTCAATGCTGGTAACTGGGGCTCCAAGTACTAACGCTGTCTTGGGTCTAGTAGGCTCCAACTTCCCGCTGGCGGGGACCCCCTTTTAGCCTTTTTCACCTTCTCCTGCTTCTGCGGCTGCAATAATTCCCCTTCTTTGATCGAAGATCGAAGACGACTTGCTGGAATTTTTTTTTCCCTCGTCATTCCAAAACAGAAACCCGCTTGCTCGACGGCAACGCCTCCGTTGCCTTTCCCTTTGATTGATCCGTCCCGTTTATCATAGATCATAACAAAAACAAACCACCGGAACCAACGGGGTTGTTGGCAGAGAGAGACTCAAACTTGACGACTTCATGGCTTTTTATTGTAACTTGTTTTGGTCCTTTTCTTCCTTCTGATTTTCTTTCCCCATAATCTTCTTTCTTTTCTTTTTCGTCACGAGACGACATTCGTTGGGACACTTGCACCTTGAAGATACACGAGCGAGTACGGAGTACTTGGAGTACCCAGAGAAGGGCCTGCCCTCAGAGAGCAAACCGTAAAAAAAAAAAAAAAAAAAAAGCAACGGCCAGGCGCAGAAAAAAATACGTTAAAAGTACTCCGTAACAGTCATATGCCCGCAGGAGCAGAAGGGCGACTTGAAGGTTCCGCTTTCCCTTTTCCCCTTCCTCCACCCAGGCCTCCACAATTGCACCCAGTTGCCTCCTGCCTCCTGCCTCCTGCCTCCACCTCCACTTCCAACGCCCACCAAGGAGGAAACCGCCTGGCCTACGAAGTAATTTACGCCTGCGAAGTACTCACCTGGCACGCACCTGCCCTGCACAAGCAGCACGAGGCCCAGTCAGGGTCACAATAATTCCAGGCTAGAAGGAACACCGCACCCGCACCCGCACCAGCACTGGCGAAAATTTGCCTTCCAAGCCCCCCAATAATTCCATCCAATTTCAACCGTCTTTTCTCCAATCCCCTTCAACAACAAACGCTCTTCCTTCGTCCCTCGAGTCGGCCATCGACACATCTGATTCTCATCCCCCCTTTTTTACCCTTTTCTCTCGGGTGCCTGCACTGGATCCTCTTTTCTTCTTGGGATCCAACCTCGGAGAGCACAGCATTGCTTTCCACACCATCTCCCCTGCAGTCAGCTGTGTCCTGTGTCCTTGCAGTGGTCGCTGCGACGCAGAGCCTCCTTGCTCCTCGGAACACTTCTTCTTGTTCGACTCATCTTTTCGTTCTCTCATTAATTTCTTTCTCGCTCCGCCCGACCATCTTGGCTGGCCCTTCCGATTCCCGACACTGAGGAAAATCGACCCCCTCTAAGCCTCCCGCCTATCGCGAGCGCCCTTGGGATCGACGCCGATTTTTTTTTTCCCTTCATCACAGCGCTATTCACCTCAAGTCGAACTGACTATATGCAAATCGGCGACTTGGTCCTCTGACATCTGACCGCGTCGGTTCTCCTTCCGACCTCATTTCCCCCTTCCCCACCATTTTCTTTTGCATCCTCCCCCCCTCGCACACATCTCAAGAAAAAAAATATTACCGCCATGAGCCAACAACATCCAAACGAGATGTACATGGACTTCCCTCACCCTACGAGCCGGTCTCCGAGCTCGTCAAGGGCGCCTTACACCCATCAAGCATTTCCCACTGGCTTCTCCCTCCCCCGTCACTCGCAGCGGCCCTTCGACTCGCCCCTCGGGTCTTCTGCCCTATACTCTACCGACCGCATAGCTCCTGGCGGCTATACTCTGAGGGCCGGTATGGATCAAATGTCCTCGGTTCCCGGCCTCGCTGGCGGCTACATGCTGGATAACAACCAGTCGTGGGCCTACAACGCCGGCAACGTTGCCACTATCAACGGACCGTTGAATGGCGGCGGCGCGCGTCAACGAGCTAGCAACCGAAGGACTGCGCTTCCCTCTGTCAGTCAGGTCCCTTGATCCTCCGCAAATATCAATGCCCTTGTTCTTTGTCGCACTAACATTGCGAGTCTCTTAACAGACGTGGACCGACGCCAATTCCATGGGCATGCACCCACCCATGCCCACCTTCCAGCCCCCTGGCTTGTCATCGAACCCCTTATCGTCTGGCCTTCGCATGGATCAGGTTTCCCCCGATGCTCGCAGCCCGAATCCCCAACCCGGCGAATCCGACCAGTTGATCCCCACGGCAATCGTGATAAAGAATATCCCATTCGCCATCAGGAAGGAGACTCTGGCCCAGCTGATGACCGACCTTCATTTGCCTCAGCCCTATGCGTTTAACTACCATTTTGACGGTGGCATTTTCCGCGGTCTCGCTTTCGCCAACTTCCAGTCCCCTGAGGATACTCGGCTCGTGATAGAGACGATGAATGGTCTGGAGGTTCATGGTCGGAAACTGCGAGTTGAGTACAAAAAGATGCTCCCTGAGGCCGAGCGGGAACGGATCGAGCGGGAGAAGCGGGAGCGCCGTGGCCAGTTGGAAGAACAGCATCGTGGTCCCGTTCTCCACCAGCAGCCTTCGCTCCAGACTCTCACCAGCATGGCGAACAGCCAGCAGCAGCCCAGGCATGCTCATTTGAGTAGGTTTATCCCTATACCCTGAGCTGATACTAGTCCCAGCATACGGGATTAGGGCATGTTCGCAATATTTCCTGTCCTTTGCGGGCACTTGCCACTTTTCTCTATCCCTCGCCTTTGTAGAGCGGTAAAACTGACTATAAATGACTTGTGTGAAGGGGACCTCGACTTGAACGATCCGATCACGCTACAGTATTACACAGAGTTGACTCTGTTCCGACGCGATGAGAGCCGAGAGATTCTCATCTTCCCCTCGAGCGTTAGCCCCGAAGAACGCCGCCAAATCCACATCCTCGCACATTACATGGGATTGGAGCACCGCTCCGTTGGTGATGCGGACTCCAGGCAGATCCAGGTCATCAAGCCGCACGTCCCATCTCCCACCGGCCAGGCACACACGAGCACCGCCGTTAGTCTTGACTTGCACCGCCGGGGACTAAGCCGTGCTGCCACTTTTGACTTTGCAGCGGACCGGGAATCGCGCGGCATTACCGGCGGCTATCCCCATGCCATCGGCCGTCAAGGTCCCACGCTGGAGCTTCCGGGCAGCCCCGACGGGGTCGCCATTCCCAACAATCTCAGGACGGCTAAGAGTTTTGCGGATCTGAGGTCTTTTAGTCCTAGCCCGTCGCACTCCTCTTCGAGCTATCTAAACCCGGCTACAGGAATTGGTGGTTTACCGGCCTCCTCATTGGCGCGTCTCGGTGACTACACAGGTAGCCTCAGCCAAGCTGGTTCCCTCGCGACTCCCACTCTAACCTCAAGTGCTCCAGGTACCGCTGTAAGCCAGGGCTCCTCAAACGAGGCGACAGTGCTTGCTAGTACTCTCAGCAGCCTGAACCTCGGTTCGTTCGAGTCTAGCTCCGTGTCTTCCCAGAACCGAAGCACGCCAGGCGCTATTGGCAGCCACCGACCGAGCGCGAACGGATCGTCGTCGAACCGCGCCGCCCCAGATAGGCAGCCTCGAGGGCCAGAGTGGGAGGCCGCCTCGGGATTCTCTGGCCGCAACCGTGTCAATGGGCATATGCAGAGGGGAAGTGGTGAGTTGGTCCCGAGTGACCTGATCGATGAGTAGACTCGGTCAAACAAGTTCCTGTGGCTCATCGCTTGGTGTCCTTGTATCTCAGACTCCTCAGACGACGGAACTCGAACGGGGACTAGCTCCAGCGTTTCGAGGTTCCACTAAACTTCGCCAACACTATTGAAGGACTCGCTATCTCGGAAACCCATTCAGCCCTGCCAAGTATACGAAGATATCGGAATTTGCGGGCCTGCAATTCCAATGTCTCCGCGCTGCTTGGTTAACTCGGGTGTTTTGGGGCGGTGAAACATCTCTCCCAAACATGTCCGGTCCTTTCAAATTTGTGTATTCCATCCAGCAACAATCCTAGCGCCATTGAGTTGGCTGCCCGAGGCCAGAACCTGCCTCTCACGAAAGTTACGACAACAATGATCAATGCACGAAACGCCTCCCTGAAGAGAAAGCCCCACCCAAAGAGAAATACGACGACGCTATACGACGCTTTCAAGAGTTACAGTACACCTACGATGGGCAACCATTGCTTGTAACGATCCTACTCGATCCTACTCATGAATTTCCACTTTTCCACTTCTCTTCTGTCCTTTTGCGCGTCTTATGGCCTGGCGTGTCAGGCATAGACGCGGACGCCGCCGACGACAGGAGAGGTCACGACGTCCCATCATATTATGAATATTCACGCAGTTACGATGTTATGTCTAGACAGCTGTCTCGGCCTACTACACTACGAGGCAATATCAGATTGACGAACTTACCGCCTCCAAAGAAATGATCAATGATCAAAACTTATTGTTTGTGTAAAACATTGACGAACGAACACCCCCCTTTTATTTTGCTCATCCTAATACACGACCCGCGATCTCCACTTTCGGCACCCGCTTGGATTACGGGTTACGTTACAGTCGTCGATTTTATACTCGTTCTGATGGGGTCTGCGTCGTTCGATATAGGGATGACATCCATCCGACCTCAGCATACGGGAAAACCACTTGATATGAGGGAGTGGTTAATGACGATAGACGAGGTGTTCTCGAAGATGCTCTTGCTTTTTGGACGATTCTGTCTGGCCCACGGGGAGAAGTTGGAGGGGTATGTATCCCCAGCGCTTGAAAAGTTTGGCTATTCTGTTATCTCAATGCTTTTAATGTTTTGCCATGGGCTTTGATTCCATGCTGTTTTCACTATGGTTCAAGTTTGACCCATTTGCGCCGACCTTGTTTAATCATCTTTTTATCCTTTTTTGTTTATTCCCCTTGGCCAAGGCTTCATACAATGGGGTCTCTGAGCCCTGCATGGAACCGGGTAAGGGGATCATTCGCTTTTCTTTGGATAGCCACGAAGGGCTCACGATTTATTGTTTTTTTCATGTTTTCCTCTGGCGGCAGTCGGTGACCGAGCGAAGAGTAGTTGAATCATGCACTTGTTTTCGAGGCGTTATTGGATAGCATATATTAGTTGCGCTTGGTTGCTTTTCTGTTTGATTCTGCGCAGGTTTCGATGGATGTTGCAATAAGACTCGTTTCATGCTTTTGCGCTCTTTTCTTGCATTCATTCTCAGTTTATGGTTTCCTGCTTTGGGTTGCGAACAATCATGCATGTATCAAGGCTCTCCAATTCGTCTTGCAGTTTCGATGGTCCGTCTTTAACGGTCACTTCCTGTACACCAACCACTTTCGTTCTTTTCGAGACGTGTAGGTGCCAAGGCTGGACAGTTCTTTCCATCTGACTGTTGCGCTCTGACTTTGCCTTCACCAAACTCCGCTCCCTTGCCGCACTTGGTTTTACAGTTATGTCGTCATACTCTGTTCGGAGTTTAATGGATAAGGGGAAAATGGATCAAGGAGAAGAAGAAGCTGGGTTGCAATGATAAGCTACGATGGATGGAACATGATTGATGCGGAGACAAAATGGTATGTATGTATGCTAAATGTAGAAGATGAGCTGGGGAGAGCTTGGTTTTGCGGATGCGTTTACGCAAAGCCTTTGCTTGCTTAGCCGGAAGAGCGGAGGGTGTACGCGAGGTAATGGCTGTTTGGTCGAGGCTCTTGATTTGGAGCGGAAATGGTCGCATTTCCTTGATCGGCTCTGGATTGGCTTCGTTTCGACGAGGAGGATTGGAGTTCTTCTCCTCGGTGAATCCTGTTGAAGGCTAGCGTTGAATTCAGTACAATGTTTTAATGCATCGTTGATTCTTTTTTCTTCTTGCATCCCATCTCGCCTTGTCAAGCAGAGAATACGATTGAAACTTGGTCTCGTAAAATGGGGTATTATATTCACCGAGAAATGTAATTATTTTGCTACACTTCGAAATAAACGCACGAGGGGTCCTCTTTCCTCTGCTTTTCCGAGACGAACTGCTCCTCTCAAGCCCGTCCCCTTTACCTCCTCCTCGACCTCGTCGTCTTCGCAACAGGCTCAAACGAATCGTCATCAGAAATCTCATCATCACTAATCTCAAGAGCATTCTGCTGCGAAGTCCCCGCCTGCTGCTGCGTCTGCTGCGAGAAGTTCAACCTCGTCTGGCGCGTAGCACGACCAGTCGCCGTCGTCGCCGCAGCAGACCGCGCAGGCTGTCTCCTTGCGGAAGAAGCCGTGGTCCGTTGCGATGCGGTGGTAGTGCGGCGGGTGGGGGGAGGGGGAGGGACGTCGTCGTCCATGATGTCGTCTTCGGACGGGGGCGAGGTTTGTTTCCTGCCGCGGGTGGTGGTGGTGCGGGATGTTGCTGTTGTTGTGGTTTTGCGGGCGGGTGCTTTTCTTGTTGTGGTTGTTTTTGTGGCACGGGTGGTTGCTGTGCGGCGGCCGCGGGTTGTCGGGGGAGGTTCCTCTTCGTCCTCGTCAATATCGGGCATATCTTCGTCCTCGCGAGCGGATCTCGCTCGCGCCGTCCTACCGCCTCGTCCCGCGGTGGCACGAGAAGTAGTCGTTCCCTGCGTAGCATTCCCCACATCCTCAAACGCATCGGGCTGCTGGTCCCAATGCCCATCAAGATCCGAATCCCACGTAACAGGCTTCGGCTTCAACCTTCTCGACCCAAACGACAACTTGCCCGCAGCGAACTGCTCCTCGAGCTTGGCCCGATACGTCTCCATGGCATTGTCCAGATCCTCCTCGTCCGAATCGAGATCGAGCATCTGGCGCACCTGGCCGGCGAGGGACTCGCTGACGAAGGTCTCCATGGCGTGCTTGTCGTCCTTTGTGACGAACTGGTTGACGGCGTCGCCGAAGGGGGCTTGCGGGAGGATCTTGAGGGATTGCGCGGCGAGGAACTCGTGCACGAGGCGGTCGACTTTGATGTTGTCTGGGCCGAGGTTCTCGAGGGCTTCCTCGGGGAGATCGGCGGCTCCGTTGTCGCGTTCTGGGGAGGTGGGGGGCAATATGTTAGCTTGGGGCTGTTGTTCAAAGATGGGGATTTCGAGAAGCGAGTGGGAGATGTTGTGGGCACTTACTTGAGCTGCTCGATTTCTTTCTGTAAAAGTAGACGACATCGTTCGTATTAGCCACCTTGCCAACAAACCTGTTGGAGAAGCGCTGAGGGTTCTCGCAGTCAAACTTGCCGCCTTCACTAGAGGGGGTATATTCGACTTTTAACCTCACGAGCGGGAGAGGAGGATCGCCCGCGTCTTCCACGTCCTCGTGCAGGGCGTACCAGTCCGCATTCGCCTCTTCAATCATTTCTTCCACGACTTCCATTAACCTTCTCGTGACTTCCTGGCGGTTGTCCTTCTTCGTCTCGAGTCCCTTGAACCTCTTGTCGGTTGCGAGGACGAGCTCCCGCGTGACAAAGGGCCTTACGGTCTTCAGTGGGAGTTTATCGACGGTGAATTCCTTGCCCGTGATGTTGACCACAGCCACATGTTTGGGGACAGCCTCTCCGGGGATCAGTGAGGTGGCGACCGATGAGCCGGGCTGCATGACGTGGAAACCCGTCTCTGGGTTCTGTCTGGGGTCAATCTCGCACTCATGCTCGTGGCCCCAGACGACGAGGTTCATCCAATCGGGAAGGACGTTCTCGGGTAGGTAAGACGTGGCCGTGTGAGCGTGATGGTTTTGGTGAACCGTCAACAAATTAAACCAATCGGCTGTCTCGACGTTGGGCCGGAACCATTTCACTTTATGGTCCCTAAAAGTGCGGAACATGCGCTCGTCACGAACATTCCCTAACCCGTACATCGCCAGCCTCGTCTGTCCCTTTTGCAAAAGTATAGGCTTTGCCTCGATGTTATCCGCCTCGGGTACGCGACCAAAGTAGTTGACGAGACCGGCGACCTGCAGGAGGTCGAGGGAGCAAAAGTGGCCTTCGCCGCTGGGGTCGTCGTGGTTCCCGTGGATGGAGAAGACAGGGATGGAGATGTTGATGTCCGGGTCCTCGTAGTTGACGTGGTTGAAGGCGCCCTCGAAGATCTCGTTGGCGTCGCTGAGGAACTCGAGCTCGCAGGGTTTGGGGCCGAGGCAGTTCTTGCGCAGGCTGCGCATGACTTGGTACATGGATTTTCGGGAGGGTTTGTTGTCGTGGAAGAGATCGCCGCCAAGGAGGACCATGTCGACCTTTTATAATCGGCGGGCTTTGGTTAGCATCATGGTCGGTTGTGGAAGAGGGAGGAAGTGAGGCAGAATTGAAGCTCTGCATGTTGAAGTTCTGCGTACATCCTGTGTGCGGGCGAGGTTCATGATCTCGTCAAAGGTCTTCCAGCTGTCATCCTTCCGGATGGGGTCGCGCTCCTCGTATCCTACATGATTGTCGGTTGCCACCAGGATGCGAATAGTATCGGCTTCTGGTGGCAGTGGCGGCTATGGTCAGTGTTCTAAGCTCCAAGCCGTCTGTAGTGCTGATGGGATGGTGGGGTTAGCATTGGCTTGATGCTCGACGATTTGACGCACCCGTGAGACGAGGCATGGCGCCTTTTTCTCGGAACGAAGAAGAGAGACAACCTTGAGCTCTCTGCTTTTCGGGAGCAAATCCGAGATGAGAAGGGTTAATAGCGGCGATCCTGGTAGAGCCTAATCGGAATGTCGCAAAATGCCTGAAAGAGCGGCTTCAGCCCTGTGAGAAGTCGCGTTCGACGCCGACCGGCTTTACGCGTTGCACAGCAGGCAGCTCCCTCCCCAGAACCCGAACTCACGTGACCACCTACACTGTGCACCATCCCCGTTAAAACCATCACTAACACCGTCGTGATTCTTGATCAACTCTCCTCAATGGGATCGATGCTAAATGCTTGCTCAGGAGCTGAGTTTCATGCGCGAAACGATTTCTTTGGACGGATATACTTGACTGGATTTAAATGTAGTCAGTATATGTCGTTTAGATTAAAACTAGTCTCTAGGAAGGCTTAGGAAGTAAGGCTTCTTCCACAGACCCGCGTATGTTAACGCACATCAATTCTCACATCGTTGATATCATTCCCAAGTCGTCCACTCTCTCTGTTAATTACTTCTCGACGACAGAGCGTAGCCAAGTATCTCACTCCTCGCATTCTCACACCCCACCCTCTTACATCCGACCTCATATCGCCCTCGCCATGGCAAGGTCCGACGAGGCGCAAGCCTTTTTCGACGCTGTCTATGCTGCCATCCAGGAGATTCCGTATGGGCGAGTGACTACCTACGGCCACATCGCTGCTCTCATTGGCACCCGTGAGTCCGAATCCGATTTCTCCGTTCATCGAGTTCGCCCAGGCATTATAATTGATAGATATTACTCGGGAGGGCCGAGTGAATGATGTTAACTCTTCCGAATCTAAGCCGAACGGCCCCGACAGGTTGGAGTCTGTCTTAAACACCTTCCTACGAATCCCGATCTTGAGTTTAATTCGGATACTGTCCCCTGGCAAAGAGTTATCAATTCAAAGGGCACCGTCTCTCCAAGGTCAATCAATCTCCTTTACATCCCCACAGCGTGCATTCAATCCTTCAATGCCCAGGCATCGGACGCCTAACCGCTCATACCCCAAAGAACAGATCTCATCCATCCGGAGCTCGCAACCAAGCAGCCGCCCTCCAGGCCGAAGGAGTTGAGGTCACAACCTCCGCTCTCGGCGAGCATTGCGTAGATCTTGCGAAATATGGCTGGTTTCCTTCTGAGCTCCCGTCAGAGAGCGCAGCTGCGAACACGGTCCAGGAGGCCTCGGAAGAAGTCAACAATCAAGATGATGCCGAGAAGCAAGACTTAGATGATGATGATGACGATGATGACGACGACGACGACGACGACGACGACGAGACAGCTGAAAATTCGAGGTCAAGACGGCGGTGAAGAGGGGTGATCCGTTTTCCGTGAGGAGACGGATATTGTTTCTGCCGCCTCTAGATAGATCATGAGGCTCCAGCTCGGCGGCACTATACAGAAATCACGAAACCGGACTTCGTACGCCTTGATATTAATTTCAGCCAACTCTTTTTCTGTTTACGAACTCCCTATCGGATTTCATCCACTCCACGTTTCGGATCCACCACCCTTTCTCCCATCTGATTCTGCTTTTCTTGCGGCTCCCTTCTCGTGGATACCCCTCCCTCGCATTCTACTGCACACAACCACTTGCAATGGGTTGGGCCGACACTAGCCTCCGTATTGAGTGATGAAAAGTCATCCAAGGGCCTCGTCGAGCTCGGTTTCAAGGCTTTCCGAGTTCTTAAAGGTTCACTATACGCTGAAGGTGCGGCCTTGCCAGATCTCATCCAGGCCGAGTCGTTGTAGTAGAGGTTGAGTTAATCCTGCCCGTCTTGGAAGCGTTTACGAAGGGCCTTGTCTGGTTGGGTGACTCTGCATCTCTCATCATGATGCCCTTTGGTTAGTGCAAGTTTAGCTGGTGCGCAATATTCTGAGGACTAGTATATATCTCTCTGTCCCGACTCTTCGTGAGCCCCCCTCGTGAGACGAAATCCATCGTTTATTGTGTTGCCTGCATAAAATGGGTATTTCGACTGCACAACTCGGCCGCTGCTGAATTGCCTTGTCAAGTACGGAGTACAAAGCTGTAACTGTAGTGGGAACTCAAACAGCGGCTCTCACGTGACGAGCAGCAAAATGAGATCCAGCACCAAATAAATTTTCGAAACTTTGTTCCTCAATTTCTCTCTCCTTCAACCTTTCTCTTCACACTTCAAAGTTCGCTGGCGCCTTCGAGTTGAGGCACGCTTTCTCTACTCCAGGTCAAGCGCTGAACTAAAAGAGACAAAAGGGATGCGAAGTGGCATCAGACTGCTTCTTGTCCGCCACGGCGAGTCAGTCGACAACGTCGCTGGCCTCTAGTATGCCCGCTCCTCGCCCCTTTGGCCGTCGTCCGCGCGTCTAACAGCCCTCCATTGCCGGGTCTCGAGACTCTTCCCTATCCTCCCATGGAGTCCTTCAAGCAAAGGCCCTAGCCAAGCACCTAGCAGAGAGACCTGACATACAGGACGCAGCTTCAACACACTTCTTCGCTTCCCCTCTGGACAGGGCATTTCATACTGCCAAGGTAGTTCGGGATGCTTTGGCGATAGAGGGTAGTCACCCCGTCTCCGAGGTTGTCCGATCGGAGCATCTTCGAGAGAAGCATTTCGGCTCTCTGGAGGGCGTCAAGTTTGGTAAACTAGGCCCCTATGCCTCCAGCCAGAAGCCGGAGGATACTCCAGAGTCCTCCGACTCGATGATGATCCGGGCGAACTCGTTCGTCGTCTCTCACCTTCTTCCCGTCATTCAGCAGTTTCGCAGTGGCATTAGCGGGCCCCGTGTTGAGACAGTCATTATTGTCTCGCACGGCATCTTGCTCAACCACTTGACGAGGGCATTGCTGGGGACGTTTCAGTCACAAGGACGGCCTATCCTAGGTCTCACCATCAACCATGGCCCAGGAGAAGCACATTTGCATCTGCCCTGGCGCAATACAGGGTATTGCGAGTGCTTGATTGACCTGGAAGATGCTTCAGTTCTGAGCCTCACCGAGTTCGACACGGCGGCGGTTCTAGCTGACATGAAGCTAACCATACAGGCTATCAACCGGACCGAACACCTAGTCGGCCTGAAGAGGACTAGGGGCGGTATCGGCAGTGCTCAGTTTGACACGAGCCAGAAAACTCTTGATTCGTTCTTGGCGAAGACTTGATTTCCGGCCTTTCATAAATGGTATGTACTCTCTGGTTCTGTTTCCTACCTGCCTGCACCCGCCCGGAGTACATGATGAGGCAATACAATATTCACAGACCTGTTCTGAACATTTCTTGTTGATAAAGTTGTTTTCTCTTCTGATATCACTCCATAACCCCACATTCCGTGTTTTCTTCCTCTCTTGATGAGGTCGAAGCTAACTCGAACCCTAAGACAGGCGGCGTACGGCGTCAACAGCCATGGTTTTTTCCACTGTTTGCTAGTATTGGGGTACAGTCGCACCTAGCGATAAAGCAAGCGATAGTTAATAGTAATAAAATCATATTGATACCCAAACTCCGATCTCTACCCATGCCCCATGCCCTGATAATCCGGTGATTCCCAATGCAATGCTTTTCCCAAGTGATAATGCTGCTATCCTATACATCCGTGCTAGTCTCATCCCTTCCCGTAAAAACTTTATGCATCCTCTTACTCAACGCCTGCCCAATAGTCCTATCCGACAAATCCCCATCCCTGTTCGTACTCTTCCTACAATCCTGCAAAACCAACGGCCCCCCCAACTCAAGCTGCCGAACAAGCTGGCTCACCGACGGACACTCCGCGGCAATACCATACGCCACCGGCGCCGTAACACGCGTAATCTCCTGCAGCATGCGCACGTACGTGTCGGCCGCGTCCTCGCCGCTCCTGACCTGTCCGACATCCATGCAGAAAGCGGCAGCGGAGGCGTTGGCCTCGTCGCGGCGACGGCGGTAGGGGACCGTTGAGATGTGCTGCGTGAAGGTGACGATCCACCGGGCTGTTTCGATGGGAACGTTGGTGTGGTGGATCATGACGCCGTGGGTGACCTGGAGGGCGAGGAGGCCGTCTTCGATGAGGTCTTCGTCGACGTACTCGGTTCGGGCGGCGGGTTTCTTTCGGCGCGAGGGTCCGGAAGCGGATTGCGTTGAGGTGGAATTGCTCGCTGAAGCAGTGCCCACGTTGCGCACGGCGGCTGCGAATTGGCGGTTCCGTAGACTGCGGTTCCTGCGCATCCAGGGATCGAGGCCCTGGATAAGGTAGAGGAGTGTATGGTCCGGAAAATGGCGCTTCATCAAGCCGACGTGCCAGTGTAAATCCTTCCGATCCTCTTCCAGACACAGGCCGATGAACTCCTCCGACGCCATCACGACGAGCGCAAACGTTTCTCTCTCGACGCGCTCGGGCACGGGTTCATAGTGGCCCTTTTCCTCATCATACCTAGCCCTCACCCGACGCCTCCACCGAACGACGTGATCCACGGGGCTTTGCCACGACATGTCCTGGATCTCCAGCTCCTTGAGCAGAGTCTGCGTCTGGAGAGTGAGGGATTCGTCCAGCGTCGAGGGTATGTCGACGATCATTTCCCGCGCCGAGATCTTCTTGTCGGTTCGGGCTTTGTTCACCTCTGCGAGGGCGGCGGCGCGGGCCTTTTCTCTGGCTTTTTGCGCCTTAGCTTCTTCGCGAGCTTGTTTCTTCTTTTCTTTTTCGGCTTCGCGGAGTCGTTTTTCTCGCGCTCGTTCCTCGGCCGTTCTTTTGGTGGTAGTGGCGGTAGTGGTGGTAGTGGTGGTGGCAGTAGAGAGGCTGGTGGTTCGTGAGGTGGTCGAGGTCCTCCTCGAGGCAGTTCTTAATGTAGAGTAGGAAATAGTCTTGGTTCGTGCGGGATTGGGAAGGAGGCTACGGTACAAGGCTCCAGGGCGCAGATTAGCGATATCGGGGAAATAATCATCTGATGATGCCAGTCGGTTCTCGATATCCGATCCGGAGTCAATGTTGATGACGTCTTTTCGAGGAGGGGGCAGTTCAGGCGCGGAGCTTGATATGGGGTCCCAGTCTTTGGGAGGACGGGGAGGTGAGAGATCGCTGATCGGACTCGGCGTGTCTAACAGGTTTGTGGAGTGTGTATCTCCTCCCGAAATGGTTGCCAAACGATGGAGAGACTTTTCGTTGTCCCGAAGTTGAGCTGGGCGACGGTTTGGTGAAGGGGTCTTACGCTCCGGTGAGGGTGAGAATGTGAATGGGTCATGGCTAGCGGATAGCCCACCGCTCTGGGCTGTGGTTCCTGTAGGTTGGATCTTCGAAGTAAAATCTGGCGTGCTCGACAACTCAATAGGATCGTCGAAAGCTCGGCTCCTAACCCCAGGCGGCTTCTTCGTAGTAGCCCGACTCGAGGAATCGCCCGTGTACGAAGCCGTTCTATTAAATATACGACGAGGATCCTTCCTCAAAGGGCCCTGCCGAGATTTCACCTTCGCGAGTTCGGGGACATCGGACGAGTCCGAAAGATCGGAAAGGGCCAGCACGTTCGCTCTCCTCGGGGGAGGGCTACTGCTGGCGTCGCGGCAGATACGCTTGCCTGACTGTGACTGCGAGTTCGTGACATGGTCGGTGATGTCGTTGAATACGCCGTCGTCCGACCTTCGCTTTCGGGCGTTCGGTTCTTTGGTTGTCCTTCGAGGACTGGGGGGCGGGATCCTGGGAGCGGGTGGGCTCGAGGATAGGAGGCTTATGACTTCGCCAATCATGAGGCGAATCGTGTGATACTTGCCCGTGAAGACAATGGATGCATGAGGAGGTCCTCTCGCAGTCTAAAAGAGGGGGTTTCGTCGTAGAAATCGTATGGCAATGGGCGGCACATCGATCGAATACACGCAAAACACGAAACGTTCGTGGTGACACCAAATTCACCAAAGTTCAAGACTTCACGAAATCAACACAAAACCACGTGATCCACAGGCCATGTTCTCCACTGGAAAGTTCCGTTGGACAGCACCACTAGCGCGCAGGAGGGCGCTAACACAATCCTCCTTCCAGGAGGCTTTATCATTTTCCACGGCCTGCGTTAGTGTAGTGCCAGGTGCTACCGGACCGGGTGCAAGTGCTGAGGCGCGAGTTACGGTCTCCATTCATTGCTCCTGCCTTCCAAATCTCTTCGTGTTAGAACACGGGTACGAAATAGGACGTACAAATCCGGCATTTACTATGAAAAAGAACGCCTGTGCAATGTTTGGCAGGATTCTACACTACTTGGTACTTCATGTGGTCTCTGGCAAAGGCTCGGCGATCGCAGTCGAGGTCCATGGTTGATCTTCAACGAGGTCAATGCTTCAAGCTTCTGGAGAATCTAGTGCACTTCGTAGAGACAAGGATGAAATAGAGAATAAACAAATTGGAATCAAGCCAGCCCTGTTTCCCCATTAGGGTAGGATAAGCAGGTTTCAGAAGTCAAGGATGAGGTTACGAGGAACAGCTTCTGCCGAGAAGGAGGGAGGATGAATTGCGATCGACCCTCCTGGGCTGGGGGAGGGGAACTTTTTCGTCTGATTCTAGATTCTGGGCAAAAAGTGGTGGCGGCCTCCCTCCCCCCAGGAAAGAAAAGGGATGGAAAGGAGGAAGAAAAAAGCACAAACAAATGTGGCGGGCGGGGAGGGAGGAAGATCTGCATGTCTCAAACACTCTGGTTGTCGCTCTTCGGGTGACTTTACGATTGGGTGGCTGGGCGATGCCGCGATATTGGACGGATCTTGAACGTCCAAGCACAAGATCCACATGTTTGCCAACTCTGGCCCATGTTTGGTCTGCATAAGGACTGTTATGCAACAGTTTATGGAGTGTGTCAAAGCGTGCATATCGAGTGGCCAGGTCCACGATTGTTGTGACGGCTCCATTTGCGATTCCTCGGACTGTTACGGAATATTTCTTCTGGCAAACCATGGAGGGAGACGCTTGGTTCGCCCGGGCCGCGCCTCTTCCTATCGATTGTCGATTGGAGGTAGAAATGGCGAGGGTTCAGAATGTGTTTGGGTCTACTTACTTTGTACATCTTTAACAAGAAGGCCGGAGGGCTGGAAGACTAGACTGGGGAAAACAGATTTGGCGAAAAGTGATTCCGAACTGAGGTTTACCGACCTTCCTCTGCATTACACTAGCCCACTTCGAAGTCTCGAAGAATGCAAGCATTGTTAACTGTCATCAGAGTGGGAGTGCTTTGCAGTGTAGTGTGTAGTGCAGTGTACTTCCTACTCCATACGTCGCATGCAAGTTATCCTGTGGGGAGATCAAAACGGGCACTTTGTATCCTGCTTAGCTCTAGCTTGAGCACGGGCTCACCGCACTTGGAAGCGGCTCACGACTTGACTGGCTATGTTGTCAAGTTGACGAGCATGAGGCTGCTTGATGTCGATCACGTTCGACGCACATGTGCGAGACAAAATGCAAAGAGAATGGGGTCGTAGCCATAGTGTATGGACGGTCAAAGGGAATTCAAAAAAACAAGAGCTTCATCGATTACGAGCGGAGGTCGTAGCGGGATATGCTTCATCAACGGAATGGAGATGTGGGCACTGCTTCTTCAGCTTTCTGCCGAGTCACCGCGCTACTGAAAGAGCTGATATGCCTCACCAGGCGAGAGCCGCTAATTGAATTCGCCGATGTTCGTTTTGGGGAAGAAGGCCGTCTAAAGTACTAACTCGATATAGTGAGCTCCGAACTTATGTCTGATGTGCAAGCCTTACTTTATCGGGCTCGGCTTCATCATCGAGGAAACTAGGAGGAACCACAGTAGCTACGAATATACGGAGTACCTGGTGGTGTAGTAGTGTAGTTCAGCTTTCAAATCTGGACAAGATAAACGTCAAAAACGTCAAAAGTAGTGCATGAAACGAGCAGGCACATGGCATGTGGATCAGAAATAGGATCAAGGCTATGCCAGGATCGGAGAGTCTGATGCCGATCTGGTGCAATGAATTAAGCCACAGAAAAAAAAAGGAACGAAATATGCTTTACAAAAGTCTCATGGGGAAGCGGGCGATGAAGATACCTACTTCTTTTGTTCTTACCTAGATCTGCTTCCGGCAAAGCATCACTTTACACGGGCCAATCGACAAATGCCCCCGGTGTAAGCCGCAATGAGGGCTGTTTAATCTGTGAGGCCAGGTTCCCCGCTGTGGTCGATCTTGAAATCGTGAAAATGACGCTATCGTTGAGTACGTAAAAGACCCGCTGTTCCGAGTAGCTTTTAGATACTCTTCCGGTTCATCACGAGACGCCGTACAGGACATTGCGGTAAATCCTCATGGACAGAGCGAGGTCCGACTCTGCATGCCCATGCTTTGGGAAGGTGGCGTCCCGCGCCGTTCCACTCGTACAACCTCCTCGGCGAGTACCGACCGACCGCCGGATGCACGCAGACTACCTGCGGCTCTTACTTCGTACTTGCAAAAGCAGTCCTGCCAGAATAGTCGGTGGGAGATATTATACAGGCGGTGGGTATGGCGCACCAAAGACCTACTGCGGGGTAGGATTGGCCGGATCGGGTTTCACCGTCCCTCCCCAAGAATAATGTCTTTCGACGCAGTGATCAACATTTCCATGCTTGCCGGGTCTTACCCACCCATTTACTTCGTGAACGCGAACTGGCCTTCTCCGATTCCTGATCTTGCTTCAGGACGTGTCCATCCCATTGACCGCATTGACCCCGGACAGCAGAGCCTACGGCGGTGATGTGCCGGCTGGGGTATTCTCATAGATCCGTGGTTCGGACGAGCCGCCTTAGGTTCGTTTCCTTTACTGGTTTGACAAATGATGGTTGGCTGGAGGACCTCAACCTCCTCGAACTAAGTCTTAGCCCCGCTACATCCAGGATTCTGACAGTACTTGCCCTCCGGACTCAGGAGCTCTTCTCGCGGTAGCGGGTGGGTAGTTGCTGTGACTTCCGAAGCAAGCTACTTCGTAGATCAGTGCCATTAGTAGATGCTCCCAACATTCCCTATGTGGGTGCTAGGTATTCCTTACTGGTTCGTAGGCTTACATCCATCACCCATGCTTATGACGGAGAAGACTCATAGATGATGGCCTCGACATGGGAAGAGGGTATCTTCAGAAGGAAAATCACCCCGCACTGCAGAGCCCGTGCCACGCTCCGGCACACGGCACACGTGCAGGATAGCATCGCCGATTCAAGGATGCAGAAAAGAAAAGAGGGCCGACCCCGCACATCTCGAGTCAAGCAGGGGCCTCCCTTGAGTCCTCGGCGTGTGCGCATGAAGGGTGACCTTGGGCGCTTCTCCTTCTCAAGGAGCTTTTGAGGGACGGATTCTGGTAGAGGTGGCGGGGTGGAGGATGAAACGAAACGGCATTCTGAAGGACAGCCTCGCATTTGTGGCTGGTAGGCGGGGCTTGGCCATATCGAAGTTCATGCGTGAGGGTATGCTTGATTTGGAGCCATGTAACCTTCCGACTAGATCCATCAATTAGCTGGGAGGGGCATCACAAGGTCGTTCTGTTAGAGGGAGAGCAAGAAAATGTCGTCCATGTCTCTTCGGACCGATGAGGTCCCCACTAATACGGAGGGGTAGAAGAAACAGGCATTATTGTGTTTCGAGCATAGACCCAAGGAGATGAAGGAACCCCGGGTTAGCGATAAATCAGTCTTGGATATCTGGTTGTAATGCTTGAAGGACTACCGTATTTTCTTGCTCTTCGCGGGAGTCCCATCCCCGGCCGGGAGTTCGAGTGCGCCACAAGGAAACATCTGGACCGGGCTGGGCCGGCTCGCGGCTGCAGCTGCAACGCTGCGCTAGATAGAGGCAACAGAGTTTAGGACCAACGATATCGATGAACCGCCCGGAGGACCCATTGACAGCTTCCGCGACACTAGTCAGTACCACTAGCCCCGCAAAAGTACTTGATCCAATGCCTCAAGGATGAGATGGGATTCTCTCAGGATCGAGGAGCAGCCTGGCATGTAGGCGCCTGGTCGACGAATGGGGCTGACGGGAAGGAACGGGCGCCGTGCGCTGGGCGTTACAACGACCGGACTAAGATGTTCTTCAATTTCCGTCTCGGGCGTTAAGAGGAAACAGACAAGGGAATCGGAGAAATCCCCCGCCTTGCTGTAATCACGAACAAATCCCTGGAGAATATGTACTGTTTCTGAAGCGGCTTCTGGAATTTCTGGGGCGACAGACGCACTCTGGAGTCTGTAGCCACCAGGTGGCGATAATTTTGTGGAGATGTGGTTGACTTGACGTCGGACTGAACAAAGATTTACTCCATCTCGTTAGAAAGCCGTGAAACAGTGGGGAGTCCTGTTTCTAGCAGTAATCAATCAGTGTTGGAATGCTGAGAGATGATTGATGGCAGTCACTGTGCAGTCGTCTCAGGACAAGATGAATATCAACCCTCATGGCAAGGGTGCTGGGAGCGGCTGGTACATATTACTGAGTACAGTACGAACAAGCCGACGAGGCAAGGGAGGAGCAATGCGTGGAGGAGTACGAAGTAAAGGAGTGTGGATGGTTCGATTCCAGGGTTGTACTTGTGCTCTGCGCGGATTCTTGAGAAGGAAAGCGGGCCGGACACAGGTATTTGGGGCAGTGTTTGATCACTTTTTACTTCGCCGAACATCTGTGCTCTCTAACAAAGGTACGGAGTAGTTTGCTCTTGTTCCTTACCCCCTCCTTCTAATACAATTCAGGGCATTTCGAGAACAGCACGCGTAAATAAGCCAGCTGAAGAGCCTGGCGATGAAGCTGCCAAAAGAGGAATACCAATTCTGGCTATTCCTGTCCAGAAGTGTTTGGTCGACCTGAGCGTTCACTCAATGGCTCAGGGCTAAGGTGACGGGATATTATGCATGTACAAAGTATGGTTGGCATTGGTCTCGAATGGTCCAGTTTCCACTTTCTAGGCTGGCAAGGGTCTTCCTGCGCACTGTGCACCTACTGCTTGTACTTCGTACTTGTACGAACGAGACAGGTGGGCGTGGGACGTGGAGTCGTGGAGACATGCCTATGTACCCTTGTGGAGTGTGAAGAGAAAGAGTAACCGTCCAGGTGGTCTCTGCGAACAATAAGTCGGTTGAGGTCCTCCTCGGTCTCTCTCCTTACTTCCTAGGACCCTCCGCACAAGCACGACCAAGTTCGGTCGGTCAGATATTTTGGATCACATTGATCCTGCCCCACTCAGCAAACTTTCATCATTGATTGATTTTATGTCACGTCCTCATCGTGACAGCGGGAAGGTAGCGAATTAGTGGTGGCTGGATATGTGGCAGTTAAGTACGGAGTACATACTACAAGCACATGCAACATACAAAAGAGGCATGGGTTTCGCGTGGGAAGTGGTGTATGAAGTACTTCGTACATGTCCTTACCATAAGTCCACCCACATGTTGGGAGGAGTGACACTGCGATCTCCAGGAGGTTGTTCCTGAATATTTGGAGTAACTTATCTCAGTACTGTATTCGATACTTTCTGCGTAAGTACCTACCATCGAGACCCACCTCCACCTGGAAATGGATACCAAAGAGGTTAAGAGGGAAAACCACAAACCACTTGATGACAAGGCAAGCCAAAAGGCAAGCGAGGGCAAGGGGCATTTTGAGTTCTGAGCACTCATCAGTCCCCCAATCATGGGCGCAACCGTTCGAGGGTATTATCGCGTTGCGTTTAATTTGAAGCGGTGCTTCGCTGAAGCCACCAAACGTGAAGGGAACACCCCTTCGCAGTGAGGCCAGACGATACCTCGGACTTGAGTACTTCGCACACCAGGACGTGAAGACGTCGACAAAAACAGCCCGGACCCTGGCTCCTGGCTCCTGGCTCGCTCCTTGCTCGCTTGGCCTCGCCTGGTCCTTGGTCTTCATGTCCCTGGTCTCCTCTGATTGTTGCATCGCACGCTGATAAACATCAATGACCACCTCGACCTTCACAAACCAAGCACTGTCCTCTGAACTATTCCTTACACGAGATTTCCTTTCTTTTTCCCGGATCGCCTGGAACATATGACGGCGTGATCTTCGCTTTCCTCCCGCGTCATCGACTTCTTTGTTTCTTCTTTTTGTGTTCTTTTTGCGGGACCAAACGAATGATACCCGTTGTGAGGGCCAACGGAAGGCATCATTTCAAATTACACTGACCTGACGGGAGTCTACGAGCGGCGAACTTGATGGAACAGAGCTCAGTATAAGTCTGAAAACCTCATTTGCACTTGACCGCCGGTGTTGGGAACTAGTTAGCGTCGGCTCATTCCCCAGTGAGAGTTGTCGTGGAGTGTACATCATTGATACTGATTGTACACCCAAAAGCGAAGTATCCCGTACCGAATACCTCAGAAAACCCCTATTACCATTGGCGTCTCGCACGCCGTTGTGGAGTAGCGTGGATTGTGGATTGAGGATTGTGGACTGTGGATTGACTTCAGGTACCACGCCTGCCACGCCTGGCGGGACAAGTTTGATTCGAGGCCAGACCACCCGTTGCCCTTACACCCTTACTTCGTACAGCGGAAGTAACACCTGCCGCGAGCAAGGCACTCCCACGCCCCTTTCCGCCTCTCCTTCTACTCCTTGTTTTTTTCTTTTTTTTGACCTCTTACTTTTTATCCTACCCCCTACTGGCCTGGTACTACTCTTTTTATCCAATTGTCCTAATCCCTATTATCCGGGCCGACACAAACACATTCCACTCATAAGTGTAGAGGTCTTCCTCTTTTGACCTCGCGCCGTCATGGCATCCTCACCACCGGCATCCCCTGGATCGTTGCCTCCTAGGCCGTTGAGTGCAATGGTTCGCCCGACGCCCCGAAGTAACAGCCGGCTGAGCATGACAAGCAAAGCCGGCGGTGGAAGTCGAGCATCTGACGATGAGAGTCGCACAGCAGTCAAAGTCGGTAAGTTATAACAAGTCGTCGTGGTCGGGTCATCCACGCGTCTACTCCTACTTGACCTTTCCGCTGGCCATGGGAATGAAATTGGTTGGTGATGGGCGATTTTCCACACCGCGTCGACGAACATCGATCCTTCGCGCCACGACCCCTATTCTTGCCTTTGCGCGCCTTGTTGTCGGCGCCGCCTCTCTTTTTTCCCTTTCGTTTCGAGCGTTGTTCTAACAAGAATGTCGCGTCGAAATAGCTGTACGAGTGCGACCACCGTTGAAAGCTACCGATCCCGGTTTCGAACTCATCCCCCAGCGATTCCAGCGATCTATGGTACACGTCACGTCGAATACCAGCCTAGCGATAGATTCACCACAAGGAAGGAAACTCTTCGTCTTCGACCGCGTTTTTGGACCCGACATTGGCCAGGATGGCATCTGGGAATATGTATCCGACTGTGTCAATGCTTTCATCCAAGGTTATAACGTATCTTTGTTGGCCTACGGCCAGTCAGGCGCAGGAAAGTCGTACACAATGGGAACGGCCGGTCCTGTTGAGCAAGGCGATATCGAGTTGAAGGGTATGTTAACCTTCCCGCACACCAACTTTTGGCTTTGACTGTATTCGGGTACCGAGAGAAGAGGTCCATTTCCGGGCAACCAACATTAGCTAACGGGTGTCGTGTGTTTTTCCTCTTCGCAACAGGTGTTATTCCTCGAGCTGCAATAGCGCTCTTCGAAAGATTAGACACGTCCAAAGCCGCGGCAACGAAGTCTAACCGACATTCCATGTCGCAACTCCGATCTCCCCAAAGATATTCCACACATGGCCAAGTGGGTCTGGGCGAACGAGGCTGGGCCATGAAGGCAACATATGTTGAAATTTACAACGAGCAGCTTCGCGACCTTCTCGTCGAGGATCACGTACCATCGAACGAACGGAGTCCCGTCACGATTCGCGAAGATGTCAAGGGAAACATTCTTCTTACTGGCTTGAGACAAGTGGATATTAATTCCATCGAAGATCTGATGAACGCGCTGAGCTTCGGTTCGTCTATAAGGCAGACGGACGCGACTGCTATAAACGCAAAGTCCTCTCGATCCCATGCCGTTTTCAGTTTAAATTTGGTGCAGCGGAAGAATGGCCCGCAGGCGGCCCAGGGCGCAGAAAAACGGTTCTCGATGCCCGTCGATTCCATGTCAGGGTCTGAATCCTGGGTCACCACCGACAGCAAATTGCATTTCGTCGATTTAGCCGGCAGTGAGCGTCTGAAGAATACTGGGGCTCAAGGCGAGCGTGCGAAGGAAGGCATCTCCATCAACGCCGGTCTCGCCGCCCTTGGAAAAGTTATCTCGCAGCTATCTTCCCGACAGGCGGGATCCCACGTCTCTTATCGTGATTCCAAGCTCACTCGTCTCCTTCAGGACTCGCTGGGAGGCAATGCCATCACCTACATGATTGCTTGCGTGACCCCCGCCGAATTCCATCTGAGCGAGACCCTCAATACGGTGCAATATGCGCAGAGGGCCCGAGCTATCCAGAGTAAGCCGCGGATACAACAAGTGGATGAGGGTGACAAGCAAGCCCTCGTTGATCGTCTGAAGGCCGAAGTAGCTTTCCTTAGGGAGCAGATTCGCAGCGCAGACCGTGTCGGCGGGGAGCGACGCACCCTCACCACAAGCGAGAGGTCCGAGCGGCCCAACGAAAGGGAGGTTGAACTGCAGAACCAGCTTCTTGACATCCAAGAAAATTACACCACTCTAAGCCAGCGCCATGCACGGCTTATTGCCGAAATGGCAAAGGCGCGGGATAACGAGATAGCGGAAAACCAGCAATTGGAAGAATCCTTGGACGACAGCGCCACCGAGCGGTTAAATCGCTCCAACTCTTTCGCTCAAGCCGTCGAGCAGGTTGTGCTCGAGTATGAAAAGACAATCCAAACCCTCGAACAATCTCTCTCTAGCACCCGTACCACCCTGTCCAACACCGAAGCGTCGCTCCTGGAGAAGGAGACCAAGTATGCCTATGTCGAGACAATCAACACCCAGCTGCAGGCTCGACTTCAGAAACTCATGGATCGTGAGGCCAGCACGGAAAATTATTTGCACGACCTCGAGGCTAAGCTCGACGGCCACACATCCGGCGAGGAAAAGAATGCCACCATCATTTTAGAATTACGCAAAGAAATTGCCCGTGTCCGCGAGAATGAAGCCGCGTGCGAAGACTACATTTCGACCCTCGAGGAGCGCCTCGCTGAAGCTGACCAAGATGCCGAACTGATGCAGCGTGAAATTGACAGGCTTGAACAAGTCATCGAGCGCCAGAGAAGCCTCGGCAAACTCGACTCTCTCCTTTACGAGCTCGACCACCTCCAGCAGGACGGGCGCCATACGCCTGTCGCCGAGGTTGAAGTGACTAATGGCGTCGCTCGTCGTCGGTCCTCCTCTCTCCCCCATTCCCGGACACTGTCCCATGTCAGCCGGCACAGCCAAAAAGAGGCCGTCATCCCCGAAGGTGAAGAGGAGGAGGAGGAGCTGGCAGAGGCAGAGGCAGAGGAAGAGGAGCGGGAACGGGAACCCCAGGAGACCGAGGACAACCGTGCGGCTACCCCGCCTGTCCATTCAGCCGCGGCCGAGGAACAGCGAGCTGTCGTCGAGGATGCTCCTGCTTCACCCCAGGAGAAATCTGCCGAGAGTCTCGAGGATGGCGGTGCTCTCAAGCCCGCCGCTGAGATATCCGAGTATCCTCCTCAGAGCCCCGCGCAGAGCAAATTTGTTGCCGATAAGCTCGAGGCTGTCACTCAAGAGCTTGTCGATCTCCGTGTGGAGCATGAGACCACCCTCCACGATTATGACAGCTTGCATGCTAAGTATGAGGAGGCCCTCCGCAATCTTGCCGAGCTGCAAGACGTGATCGATGAGTCTCGACATCCTCACCGTGGCGTTCGCGACTCGGTCCTCTCTGTCACTTCTCCAGCCACGACCCGCCCCGATTCCTTCATGTCTGATTCGCGCTCTAGCGACCCCAAGGATAGCGGCCGCTTTTCGGCATCCCGCTCTCTATCATCCGAGCTCTCTTCGGCGATGGAATCCCCCGCGACCGTCGATACATCGGATGCCGAGACTGCGACGGCCAAGCCCGAGCCTCAACAGTCACCTGTCGACCACGATGGCCTCGCCGCTGAATTGGAGCGTCTAAAGGCTCTTGCGGCCGAAAAGGAGGCTGCTGAGCGCGAGCTCGCGAATAAGTACATCGAGCTCGAGTCGAAGCACCACGAGACTCTTGATCTTGTCGAAGAACTCAAGACCGAAGTGTCCAAGGCCAAGGCTGCCGAGGCTTCGTCGCCGAGGACAAACACTCCCGTCATCCGACGCAAGTCTAGCCAGAACGTCATGATCATTGACCGCGCCCATAGGTCGTTCGCATCTCTTCGAAATATCGCTGCCGAAAACTTCGAAAGGGACCCCGACGTCATGCAAAGCTTCGAACTCAACCTTAACGCTGCTATGCATGAGCTCCACGCGAGATCCGAGCGAATCCAAGAGCTTGAAGCTGACGTCGCCTCTGCTCGCAAGGAGATGGAGACCAAGATGGCCATCATCTCCGGTCTCACCAGAGAAAGGTCGAGTTTGCAAGCCACTCCACGAGACATGTCTGTTGTCTCCACACTGAAGGACCAGCTCGAGCAGAGCGAGCTACAACTCAAAGCCCTGCGGGAGGGACATGACGCGCGGGAGAAGGAACTGACTGAAGAGATCGAAGCCCTCCGAGCATCCGTCAATCAGAAGCCATCGAACGAGTCTCCCGATCCCGAGGTCTTCCGTGAGCATGAGGAGAAGATAGCGTTCCTCGAGTCTGAGCTGGCCGGCTGGGAGGAGAAGCACAGGGTCGCCCTTGATAGTCTCAAAACGACCGAGGCACAAATGCAACAATCGATCGCCGATGTTGAGTCGCAGCTCGCTGAGGCCAAGGTTAAGCTTGCCGAGAGCCAAGCCAGGGCTGTCGACGCTGAGGCTTCTAAGGAAATGGAGGAGAAGCATCAACAAATGGTTGGCGCCCTGCAGAATGAGCTCAACGAGTACAAGATTGTTCTTGAGAACAATGCAGCCAAGGTTTCGGAGCTAGAATCGGCACATGCTGCTGTCAGGGCTGAGCTAGATGCGGCTATCGAGGCCCGTGATCTTGCTAACAGTGAAGTTGCCGCTTACAAGGAGCTCGTCTCCAACCTCGAGACTAAGATCAATGATCTCGAGCAGGCCGCCAAGGACCACCAGGAAGCTCTCCTCGTTCTCAATGCAAACCATGCCAAGGAGCTCCAGCAACTGAAGGAATCTGAGCAGAGCAGCTATGAAGAGCAGGTCGCCGTACTCATGAATGAGCACGCTGAGAGCGTGAGGATCCTCGAGGCCGAACTCACCGACGCTAGGGAGGAGCTCATGAAGGTTGCGACCCAGGTTGCCTTTGCCCTAGGCGTACCGACTAGCATTGACAAGATTACCGAGCGAATCGACGACCTTATTGCCGACCAGAACGCGCTCACGGAAGAGCAGAAGAAGCGAGCGGAGATTGAGATGAACGTAGTAGAACTCTCGTCCATCAATGACCAGGTCATGCGCGAGCTGGAGACGGTGAAGAAGGCGCTCGACGAGATGCTTGGCCGCTCCGACGACAAGCAACCCAACGGAACGTCTAAGGGCGTCATTGGACGTCTCGCCGTGCTCAAGAAGAGGATGGACGAGCTTGATATGAAGAACAAGAAGCACTCCCGACTTGTCGAGGAGCTCGAGGAACAACTCCAGCAGAACTTCGACCAGGCTCAGATCACCAGCAACCGCCTCTCGACCCTCCAGACCGAGCGCAACGTCCAGCTCGAGGAGGCCAACGTCGCCAGGGTGAGAGCCCAAGCCGAGCTCGACGCCGTCCGGGAGGAGTACGCTGCACTACAGGTAAGCTTTGCTAATGCCCGTTTACACATCGGTGGTGGTGATGATGCTAACTGCGCAATTCAGGCCAAGTTTGACGAGATTAGCTCTGCTAGTCCTGATCAAGTGAAACGCTCCAATTCGATGAACTCGCAGCTCCGAAAGAGCTCCTCGGTGGCTTCCCTTCCCTCACCCCCGCCTGCCATCCCTCTCCCGCCTCTGCCCGGAATTGCAGGCAGTCCGCCCACAGGTGGCGCACCTGGCAGCCCTACTCAGACTGGTCGACCGATGAGCAAGGACAACATGGCTGCCATTTCCCAGATCCGCGACGACCAGGAGGCTCGCATCAGGACCATCGAGAAGGCCCTTGGTGCCGAGAGGCAGCTCACAGCCACTCTCGAGGAGGCCCTTAGCGATCTCGAGGCCCAATCCAATAAGGTGAAGTCGGATTGCGATGCCTGGAGGAAGCGAGCACAGGAGCTGGAGGCGGAACTTAAGGAACTCCAAAGCCGACCTGCGCCGGCTCCCCAACCCGACAATAGGTGGAGCTTGCAGGCCGTCGAAGAGGAGCGCAAGAAGAGGCAGGCTGCCGAGGCCGCTAGGGCGCACCTGGAGGAGAGAATGAGAGACATCAACAAGAAGAAGAAGAAGAAGGGATCTCTCAACTGCTTCTAAACATGATGATGGACCAACAGGCGCGGGCGACTAGCGAATGTATTTTGGGATGGATGCATGTGCGACGTTTTCTTTTCTTTCTTTTTCCCCCCCTTCTCCTTTTTCTCTTTCGCCTTTATTTTTCCCCCTCCCTTTGCGACCTGCATTTGGCGAAATTTCGGTGGGAGACTGGACTGCGCATCTCATCTCCTGGCCTCCCGGCCTAGGAGATTCGCTGTTTTTCAAGCCGATTCCGAGTTAGCCCTCCTTCGACCCTCCGGGCTTCGCATATACCCCTTTTCCCAGAAGACAACTTCAGCGCGATCATATATACCTTTGATATTTGTTCTCGGCGAGTGTTTTGCTTTTTTATTCCCCGACATGACGAAATCGCATTCAGAGGCCGAAGGCGGCGGAACGGAGTTCAAACGAGCGGATTTAAGGCCTATTCACTTCTTTATTTCTTCTAAATCAAACTCTTTATTCCCTTTTTTCTTCCTCGTTAGCCTTGTTTCATTTGTTTTGTTTTTTTAACATTTATGCTTCTTTTTTTTTCTTTTTTTCTTTTTTTTCGTCACTTCAATGTTCTTTTTGATGCCATGTGTTTTTTTTGGACAAAATACCACCTTTCCGCATGAAATCCAGTCTCGAATAGCCACTTTGATACCTCTTCTATTTTTTTTTTTTACTTTGCCCTGTTACTCTAACCTTTTCTTTTCTTTCTTTCTTTTTTTTTTTTTTTTTTTTTTTTTTTTTTCATTCTGGATATAATTTCGAAACACTCCCGTACTCCCTCTTCTTTCCCCCCTTGGTTTGGTCGTGGTCAAGGAAAGAATGGCCTAGTTTGTGGCGGATGAAGGTCGGAAAATGTGAACAAGGGTTTGAGAATGGACACACATAAAATAATCATGGGAATGTTTATGAGATCTGTCTGGGCCCAAGCCTCGGCGGGGGAAACAACTTAAAGAGGACCAAAGGCAGATGATGACCTTTGGGTGGTGGGGGGAGGGGAAAGGCTGTAGGGATGGAGTATGTAGCTGATTTAGTCTTTTATTTGTTGCTATTATATTGATGTTTATTTCTCCCGTCTTGCCTTGTACGCTGTGTTGGTTTGAAGAGTAAACGGGGACACACTGGCTGCTTGTGCTATGGCTCGAACAGTTTATCACAGGAATCTAGAGGAAAATCCGAAGGCTTTGTGTTCGATCTCGACGGCCTTCCGATTCCGCTCATATCCGAGGAACCTCTCGAATGATTAGGCGCGATGTCAGGGTATGTCACCTGTGGCGTTCTCTTCGCTGAAGATGTCTAACGACATGCGTCCACTCGTAAAAGAGCTGTAGTGCTTGGGAGTTGATTGCGCCTGAAAAGGATGGTTTTTATCGACTCGGGTTAGGATTCGCCCATTGTACACCGCACTCCTCCGTACAGGGTGTTTATTCCGGGCTCAAGTAACCTAGCATCAAGTAGTTTTAGAAGTAAGGCAATGGATATCTAACAATCAACAGAAAGCTCTTCTGGTTTCTCCACTATCGTCTTTCAATTTCTTCCGTTTTGCTGGTTTCCCCCAACCCAACGAACCTTGGGAATAACTGATCTTCCGAGCCCTGAATCCTTGAAGCCCCCTCGTCCAAGTAGGTGCTCCCACCAATATTCGTTTCTTTACACGCAGCGTTGCTGACGAGCTAAGAACCTATAGTTCGAGTATATCCATTGGATACCCGAGGCCGACGGAGTGCTTTTACAAAACTCAAAGGCATCCCACCCGTCGCCCCCACGCTTTCCCTCAAGGGGTCGCCATCTCCCCTATGCCTGTCTTCATGCCCAAGGTGGGCTGGTATATTCATAGCTTTACCAAGTGAAGGGTGACATTTAGGACTTATGCCTTCGCCGCCCCATCAAGACGATAACCACCGGGCCATTCTAGATGGCAATCTCTTCATTTTCCTGGCCAGTTTTGTCGTCCTAGTCAAGGGTCGCCCATCTCCGCGATATTCTAGAGACTTCAGAGTATGAAATTTATTCTCCTCTCGATAGTTTGACAGAGGACTCGGTGTGGGCGGCATGGTTATGTGGCCTGCACCGATCGGTGGCTTGGGGGCGTTTTTTGGTGCCACAAAGTCTACCTCTGTAGCTGATACCAAAGGCTGCATCGATCTCAGCGCATCGTGGTCTTGTTCATTACCCTCATGGATCCTACTTGAGGGCGGCGCGGGCCAAGGTATCGACCTTAGAAAGAGCTGAACAAGTGCGGCTGCATGGGCGGGAAATACGCTCTGCAGCACTTCGACGACGGGTTTCTTGCGCGACAGCGGAGGTGGCGACAGCTGATACCTTTCAGGAATATCGGGGAACCAGGACATTTGCCGAACTTGCGGAACCGGTACATGGAGTCCGACTGCCACCGCCCACATGTCAACACCGTGCATGATGAGCATCTCCGTGACACGATATATGGCTTCCCTGTTGTCGTCCGTGAGCATCCAATCAAGCGCGCCCACGAAACGGGACCACGTGCTATCCCCGAAGTGTGTGTGATTGGGGTTGGCTCCGCTTTCGAGCAATAGCTCCACCGTCTTTGGGTTTACAGTAATAGATGTGTGCGGTGGGATCAGGGCGTAGTCTAGCAAGGGCCGGGACGGATGCGACTCGGGCAATGTGGTCAACCCGTTCTTGTTCTGTTGGATGCTTTCCAAGATGTACGGGGTGTATCCGACCTGCGCACAAAGGCCGATGAAGTGGGTTTCGCTTCTCGACCACTGCTGCTGCGTGCAGATGGTGTTAAAGACATCTTCCGCTACGGTGAGGGTTTTAAGTAATGGGGTGTTGGGAATTCGGTCGTCCGCGGCTCTCGAGACGAAATAGAACAGCACCTCGACTAAGTAGCACATATACCTCCGGCTCATGGCATTTCTGTAAAGTGGCATGGCCTTCATCATGGCCACCGAGGCGTGGCAGGCCCTGAGGTGGATATTGTCCGTATTGACGAGGGCGCGCCGTATATACGTCTGCACCTCCGGGGACTGATGTATGAAGTCGCGGACAGTACGGTGGAGAAAATCAACACTATAACCGAAGAATGGGGATTTGAGGCTTGCGCCGTCATCGGGTGCACCATCGCGGAAGGCCGGGGTTAGCTCGTGCCGCTCAACGATCTCCAGAAGGCCCTTGGATCGGCCGTCCAGCCGCCGGCGTAGCTGGTCCAGCCTCACGTTGATGTCCCGAGGACGGAGCTCCTGGTGCGGTAGCCCGAAGCAAAAGTCAGCATTCTTATCACCGTCGTCGAGGAAGGAGTAAAACATGGCGAGCATGGGCTTGTTGGCATGCATGGCGAGCTGGAGGGTCCGCGCGAGCTGGGCTCTGTACACGCTGGAGACAGAATCGATGAGATGCTGGAAAAAGGCTTCGAGGTCGGGCGGGAATTGTTCGAGCCTCCTCTGTATCGTGACGATGGAGTCGTGGTACGTGAAGCCCTCGAGCAAGTTCCGGACGACGAGGTACACCCAGAGAAAGACACCCTGGGCCCGGGCGACGACCTCGTAGATGAGGTCGGAGTAGTCGGCGTCGAGTTTGGAGAGGGTTTGGAACTGAGAGTGCTCGTTGAACTTGTCAGTCACGTAGCGGGCAATGTCCCCGCGCGTGAGGTCCTCGAGTTTCAAAGTCCACTCGGAATCACCGCCGAACTCATCATCGAACACGGTCCACGGCCGGCTCGAGACGCACAGCTTGATGTTGGGAGAATGCTTCATCTCGCGCAGCGTCTTGATGAGGTCGGTATGGGTCCGCCTCTCCTCCTGGAACTCGTCAAGCCCGTCGATGAAGAAGCAGAACTTCATGGGCAGCACGTCCTGCATCACGATGGCCTCGTACACCCGCAGCAGATTCTCGCTGCTGAACACGTCGTCATCGTCCTCGAGGTCTTCCTGTCCCCCAATCGTCGTTGTCGTCATCAAGCCCCTGACCAGCGGGATCAAGCCCGTGCACTTGCGCAGGATTTCGAAGATGAGGGAGCGGAGGAGGCCTTGATGGGATTTCTGCAGGTCCGTTCCGGCGTTCCAGAAGAAGAACTTGCCGATGACCAGCCTTTCCCCCTGCGCCCACTTCTCGAGATGGTGCCGCGTGTCGCCGGTAAAGCAGAGGAACTTCATCAGCGTCGATTTTCCCGAGCCAGGCTTCCCCTTGATCCAAAAAACACCGTTCTGGGTCTGTAGCCATTCCCGGAACTTGATGCGCCGGCGAGGGGGGCCCGGGACGACATCTTGGAACACCCACCGAAACGTGGCATCATGCGCGGCTTCGATCTTTCGGTGCCGTGTGTACATGCTGCTAAAGTAAAGCCTCTTGAGAAGATCGAGATCGTCCTGGGTTGTTTTGGCCGCTTTTGTGAATTCGTCTACGGTCGATGCCAACCTTCTTGCCTCTGCTAACGGAGCTGGAGGGGCTGGCGATGTCCGGGTGTCATTGAATGTGGCATTTTTGAGCATATTTTGGATATAACGCTCGAATATCGCCTCGGATTTCCGGTTCATATAAACGGCATCTTGGATGCATGTGATTAGATCGGTCTTGAGCTTCGAGAGGTTGACTCGGCTTTCGATCTCGAGTCTTTCGTTGGTCTGTATGAGCGCCTCGATCGATTTCGACAAGCCGGATACCTCATTACTATTATGCATTAGGTTCATACTATAAAGAGCACTCTTTGTAGGAAAGACTTACGTCGCGATATAATGCAGATGGCTATTGATCCGCTCCTGGAGCATCTGCAACCTCTTCAACAACGACTCCGTCTTATCGCGGCCCCAAACTTCCTTCAACGCCACGACGAAACTCTTCCATCTTGACCGGCCCGTCCGCGCCTGCAGCATCGAAAGGCCATTCAAGAGCTCCGACGCAATCGCCCTGGTCTCGTTCGCAAGCTCCCGAAGCTGTCCATCGCCGGGAAACGCTGCGAGGGCGTGGGCGTGTCCATTGACGTCGCGGACAATCTTTTCGAGAAAAGCCGCCTCCTCGCTCGCGCCCGTGGGCGACTTGTAGATCGAGTTCGCCTCAGCCAGGATCTTCCAGCTAAAATCTACAAATGTAATGATGTTCCCCGCCAGCCCCAGAGCGGAGAGGGGATCCATTTGCCCGGGTTTGGGGGGTGCGAAGGTTGCACAGGACCGTGATGGCGGTCAAGGTTGGCGAGGGGAAGGAATTCGCGACTTGCTCATTTCAAGCCAGAGAAAGGGTAACCCATATCCCTCTCTCCCTGAAACCGGTCCGTGATCTAAGATCGCACATGGGGCTTGGGATGAGGGGTATTTGACTGGTTGTCAAGGTTTTGGGCTGAGGTGCTGGCCCCCTTCATGCTTTGCTACCCTGGCCAGGCTCTGCATCGCGGTCGTTACCGGCCAATCATTTACCATGTACGAAGTACACTGAATCATACCATCCCTCTATCATTTGCTATGATATACTCGATTTGGGCGCTGTCGTGGAATGACATCGTCGAATAGAGGGGATAAACTCAGAAACGGAAATGGAAGTCAATGCGGACAAAGATCGACGTCTTCCTCAAGATGAAGGTTTCATTTGGAGCCATCCCTTTTCGCGTATAATATAGCCACGTCTATTGTGCTTGACCTGTTCCATAGCGAGGGGACATGCATCATCACCCTTAATCCAGATGGCGTCAGGCGCATCGTCGCTCTCGCCATGGACCACGACATGCTGATATCCGCCAAGAGGATTGCTGGACTCGCTTCCATTGTTGAGCGTTGTGGAGATGAGATCAGGCTTAGTACTCTGAAGAGGTGGGAAGAAACCCTAAAGGAAGGCAGTCGCAGTATTCAGCAGGATGCCTTCGTCAGGAACACTAGTATTTATCTGCGAGGAAACGTATTTGAACTCGGAAATATCTAGAATACGATGCATCTTGCCGGATGGTTTGGTCTCCTCGATTTCATTGGAGAAGGGGGCTTGATTCTCGGCGCGGAGAAGGAGGGATGGCCAGGCTGTGTTACGGTTATCCAAAAGGGCAGCAACGGGGGCGTCACCGCCATTTACGTGGGAATGGGGCCCCATTGTGTCGGCGCAGCCAAGTTGGGGCAGAAATTGTTGAATCCCCTGGGGTGTGAAGACGAGAACCGGTTTCCCGGATGCCGGATCGGCGGCACCAGCAGCGTATTCCCGCTTTTAGGAGTAATCGCGAAGGCACTGCTTGTACTATACTTTTCTATAGTATCCCCTTATTTGGCCTAAGTAGTCTTACCGCCTTCGTCCCACCCCATATAGCTCAAGACCACTTGCCACATCTTGCCACCAACAACTATATAAATACATTGCTTCCCAATGTACCTGCCCTTACTTTCCTTTCTCTATCTTCCTCTCTCTCCGGCGTTGCCTCATCCTTGTGTCTGTCTGTATGCGCTGGTCCTCCGCTTGCGGTCGCAGCCGTACACGATGCTCTCCGAGAGGAACATCGAAGTCCACGAGCCTATAAAGATTTCGGTGCCATGACCTCCCGCCGCATTGTACTCTAGACCTTGTGCAGACGGGAAAGATGGTAGGGAATCGCACACTTACCGATCAGACAGCCGACGCCTTTGTGGCGGCATCCAGTGACCCAGATTTGGGCCGCCATCCTTAACGTTGCTATTAGGGGCTACGGAGGAAAGTCATGTGGCTTCAAACAGAAGCGATTGACACGTCTCCGGACCGAATTCGCCGGCTATCTCCAATCAAACCAGTCGTATGGTCTCTTTGGCATGATCCTGCGCAAACCATGTGTCAACAACCTCAAGCTGCGTGAAGTGGATTATACCAAGACGCTGGAAAATCTTTGATTCATCGTCGACGGCACGCAGGACCAAGCAGATGTGAAGCCCACCGCCAATGAAGCCTGTCTTCAAGCAGTACACTCGAGAGTTGACAGGCACATAATCCGGGCTTCCGGAGCGTTGAATGTTGCAGTCAAATGTGATGCGCCCGGCCCCGGATGCTGAATGGCTAAAGCCGATGCTCCTCGGCTTGCCGGGCTCCTCCACCCACTCCAGCATTCCCTCGGCAAGATATCCCCTCACCGTCAGCTCGGCCGAAGTGATTGGTCCGTACTCATCCGGCCCGGCAAGCTCAACTCGGAAATCCAAAACCTCCAGGTCGTTCCTTGCTCTTCTAAACGAGCTAAATGTTTGCACCCACCCCGTAACTGAGGCCCAGGACCATGTCGGCCCGCAGTAGGTATTGGGCCGAGGAAGCAGATATCCCTCGTTAATACCCCAGATGAGATCATGTATTAGGGTGTGTTCCCAGAGCCCTGCAACGTATCGACCTAGCGTCGCGGCGTGGGCAGCTCCATACTGTCGTGCGATACCAGCTAGAGCGGGAAGCCGATCCGATTGATAGGACAGGCGTAGCCTTGAGTATGTGTTTACAGTTTGGTGCCAGTAACTGCGAATCTTAGATACGTCGGATTCCACTAGGCTCTGGTCGTAATCTCGTTTATCGAAGAAGAATTCCCGAGCCCCACACTCGCAGAGAGAGAAGTGGTTAGAACACATAAAACTGAGCTCGTAGCGCGAGAAGTGAACCACACGCGGAGAGAGAATTCGCTCTTGGAAGACCCATCCGCGAGTGAAAAGGGGAAAGTCGTTGTCATATTCGCTGATGGGGTTGGTCCGATACTTGATGTGCCTCGAGTGAGTCCGAATAAATAGCACGGGGAGACTGGAGTCATACGGCAGGATTGAAACTGAAGGAACTGTTCGAAAGAGCCCGTCGTCACTGTCTGTCGAGCTTGTCGCTGAAATGGTTATGTGCGAACCCGCGTAGACGTCGCACATCTTTGCGGCCTGGGCTTTCCAATCATCCGCATCATCCTGAATTATGCATAAGGAATCGATCCAGAGGTACTTAAGCCCTAGATAGAGGGTAACCATAATTGCCTCCTGGAAAGTTTTGGGTAATTTGTCCCACGGCAATTCATGAAGATGTTGACTGATTGTGGTCTTCAGTGTTCGACAGTGGACAGTCGATGGGCCCCAACGATGACTGAGGCATGCGTACGGTGCCTGCACTTCAGCGCCATCGTTCTGCAGGAGACGAACGAAGAAGCTACCACTTGGTGTCTGAGACAGCTTCAGGATTCGATCAGGCAAAGTCCTCGGTGCCGCTCGGTCTCGCTTGCAGTAGCGGTGAGAGAGATCACACTCTGTCAGCCACTGCTTTAGGTTCGCGAGGGAAGCAGTCGATCCGGTATGTCCTAGCTCCGCGGCCCTTGAGACCTTTCGGCATGCTGGGTGGTGTTTGCCTCATATCAAGTTTGACGTTAGAAATTGTTTCTTGAGAGGACGGAGCGAAGACCCACTAGATGATCGGCCAGTGTACGCCACCACCAGAGATATAGTTTCCGTCTGACATGTGAAATTACCCCGATCTACTAAGAGCTCAATTTGGACACTGGGGCTATGGGACGGGCGGTCTCCGACGAGCCAGTAAATCTGGCAGCGCCCGTCCTCGCACCGTTCATCCAACGCCAGCCCTCGCCGCGCGATCTCGTCCTTACTCGCCTGCCAAATGGCGGAGCATCCATTGCAGCCTCGATCAATCGAAGCTAGCAGTGCTTTTAGCTTTGTCCTCAATTCAATAATGGAAGCTCTGTAGAGATCTTTGGGGAGCTGGACTAGAGTGTCGAGGGGCACGTCGCAGGTCCAGGTGGTATCGTGTGGCATGCGGCGCCAATCCATGCGAGGTTCGTCGAGGAATGGAGTGCCTGGAGGTAAGCCGCAGTAGCACAGCCCACACCGCCTCGGCTCCTTCGAAGCGGTAGTTCCCATCTCGTAAACAATGCTCCGAGGGTGGGGAAAATAAGGAAGGGCCGTCGCGAGGCAGCCGAGGAGAAGAGAGAACTAACGCGGAGTTCGAGTTGCACCAAATTAGATGCGCACCAAGACGCGCATGGAGTACGCGTCCGAAGATGGGAGGGGCAGCGTAAAGGATAGGTATATAGTACCTGGTGATCAACCTATCAATTGATGCCTATGGCTGCTGTTGCCGCCGACAATAGTGGCAGATTCCGCACGATTTAGCGGCAATAATAGCGACTTTTCTATTTTAAGAGTAATACGTATATCTCTGTTCAGACCCGGTGTTAGTTGGGCGACGTCAAGAGATGCTGGACGTCTTCATCATTAATACATGTAGAAAATATGCTAAGTCTAGGGAGACCTGGCTGATTCACAAGTACGTTGCCTTCTCCTGACCTGAGTCTTGTCAAGCGGATAGCTAGGACGTCGGAATCTACCCGAATTGAATGTTGTACAGATGTATTCTAGGGACGAAAGCAGCCTCGGGATCAAAAGTCCAAATGTTATGAGGCTTGGTTCGATACTCGGCTATGGGAAGTCAAAAGGAGAGATTAGAGGTTAAAGAACAGAGTTTGAGAGTATGGCCTTCGATCACGAGAGTGAAGGGGGGGTTTGAGAACGGAGCGAACCGCAAAGGTCTAGCGGAACCCAGATGAGTCCATACATAAAAGCTAATCTATCTATCTCATTCCGTTTCCATTCCATTGCATCCTAACACATCGAGAACGCACAAAAACTCTTTCAATATCCCTTCCACCTCTACAAAAGCTCAGCCAAACTTGATACCGGAGTTCGGATCCCACGTCCCGGACGGTTGCTTCCCACCCGGCGTATTTCCCCTCACCGGCGCCGCCGAAGGCCCCCCGAATTTGATTGGCATATCCGGAGTCCACATGCCCTGCATGGGCGCCATCGGCCGGGGCTGCTGCGGCGAAACCGTCGAGCCGGCCCAGGATTGGATGGGAGCCTCGGGCGGTGGTTCCTGGACGGCGGAGGGGATCGGTATGGTGTTTTGTGGTTGCTGTTGTGGGACGGGTTGGTGGTGTTGCGGTTGTGTTTGTTGGGGGAAGTAGCTGGTTTCTGAGGTTGGGTATGTTGTGGTTGGGGGAGAGTGGACGGGGCTGCGGCTTATACTAAGAGTTGATAGGGGCGGAAGTGAGAGTTCCCTGGCTGCCGTCAGCGATTGCCCGAGGAAATGAGCGGATCTCAAGAAAAAAAGAAGACGAGGTATGTCGGGGGTTTACACTCACTCCTCTAGGCTTCTCGCCTCCATCCTCCGCTGATTCGCCCACACCCTCGCCTGATCCCTAAAAATCTGCCCAACAATCTTGCTAAGATCATTGTAAAACTTCCTCCCCACCTCCAGGTTGTTTATGATCTCCTTATACTTGAAATAAGCGTTCTCAAGCGTCTGAAGCCGCTGCTCCCTCAACTTCGTGCTCCCATCCCCCATCTTCTTCTGACTCTCAAACTCGCGATTCACTCGCGTCACCTCCGTCAACAACCTCTCCTGCTCCACCTTCTCCTTATCCACGGCCTCGAGTTCCGGCTCATAAAGTTTATCGAGGCGCTTCTCGAAGAAATCCTCAAAATGCGCCGGCACAATCGCCGTCGAGGGGTACGTTCTCTCCAACCTCGCCGCCTCTTTGAGGATATCCGGCCGGATATCGTCGGCGCGACACTTCTCCCTCAGCGCCTCGACCTTCTTCCTTCGCCGAGATTCAAGACGCAGCACGTCGTTGTACGCACCTCGCAGTCTTCCTATGACTGTTTTGAGGTTCTCGGGGATCGTGGCCTGCAGGCTCGACGGCACGTAGCTCATCAGATGCCTGTCGGGGCCCGCAAGGAGGGTCAGGGTTTCCGATACGGCGGCGAACTTTTCCCGCACGACGCCGTCGCTGCTCAGACTCGTGGCGAAATATCCTCCTATTTCGCGGACTTGCTCCCAGAGCCTGCTTCCCTGGGGATCCTCGGGACCGGGGGGACGGGTCCACCTATCCGTGCCGTATTTCAGGCGCAGGCGATTATCTTCCTCCTCCTCGGAGGCTAGGATCTCGAGACCCTCGTCGAATATGGCTTGATCGGCCGCTCGGAGCTTTTCTATGTCCGTGAAACTCTTGTTGATTCGGTTGATGGCGTCAGCTTGCCTTATCTCCTCGGCGTGTTGCGTGAGGCTGTGCGGGAGTCCCAAGGGTTTTTCCAACGCCTGTAGCGATCCGGGGAGACCTAGCGACGTGAGGACGGAGTGCACATCTTCAGTTAGAACCTCGAGGCTCTGGATGATGTTTTGATTGACTAGGCGATCTCTTCTTTCTTCGTAGATGGATGTCGCTTGGTGTACGGAGAATGGCACGAGGCGCGAGAACAGGGCGGGGCCGAATTCTGCCTGGTCGCCGAGATAATCGAGGGGCTTCGCTACCTGCGGCGGGGTCTTGGCAGCGGCCATGTTGGCGCGATCGAGGATCTTCAGTTCGGCTTTGGATGGCACGGCATCTATGGGGAGGAGGGGGGGAAAGGAGTTAGTACAATTCATGCATGGAGAGATGAGTGGGCGCATACTTAGGTATATCATGTCGTTGTCACGCTCTGCTCGCTTCAGATCCTCCTCAACCTTCTTCTTCAGATTCTGGAGGTCGTCGATGATCGTCTTGTTGAGATATCCCTTCTTCGTATCCTTTAGCCCATCAACAACACACTTAACCGAGTCCTTCAGCCTCGCTACCTCCTCCCCAAACTTCCCCCTCTCGAGACACTCCCGCGCAGCGCGATACTGCGCGGCAGCCGCAAAGTGATGATGTTTGGCGCTCATATGATGGATCCAAGCCGCGCTAATGGCGTCGCTTTTGACGGCGGCCTCCCCAGCAAGGTCATACAAATCCGAGACCCTAGCGGCCAGCTTCGCGATGCTCCCATCCCTGTATCCGTCCATAACGGCCTTGAGCCAGAAGCACTCCTGGCTCTGGGCGAGGAGCAGCTGCGTCAGGGACTCGAGGGTATGCGCGTCCATGTCCTCGGGTGGGTCGGACATCCTGAGCTCGGGGACAACCTCCTTGATCATGTGCTGCAGGACGCCGGCGGCGAGGGAGAAGTAGTTCGCGGCGGTCTTGAGGCCTTCGGTTGTGTTTCGGGGGGAGGATATGGCGAGTTGGGAGTAGAGGGCGGCGAGGTTGTAGAGGACGTTGAGGAGTTCGTATTTGAGGTTGTTGCGGACCATGGGGCGGTCGACGTTGTAGCCGAGGGAGGGATACCAGGTGAAGTCGGCGCCGATCTGGGGGAGCGCTAGAGGTTAATCCCGGTGATTCACGAGGAAAAGTATGGAATATTGAACATAGAGGGAGAGCAAAGGCGGCGCATACATCTATCGGGAACTTTCCGCCGATCCAGACCAGCTGGGCGGCGTAGGCCTGGAGCCTCTTGATTCCGCTCTGGTGCGGTTCGCGGACGTTAACAGCGTCGGTCCGGAGCGCATCGATGACCTCGAGGTCCTGGCGAAACATGTCCGGGTGCTGGTCATATTTTACACTGATATACTTCTTGATAGCTGTCGAGAGGGAGAGGTGCACGCCCTTTCGGAACGGGAGGGAGATGATGTTTGCCCTAGACAGGAGGTACGCGGTAAGCAGCAGGCTCTAAGTTAGTGGATGTTGGAAAGAAAATAGGAAACCGTGGGAGAGAACTGTAGACGTGGAGTGCGCGTATTACTTACGCCATCACGGAGGCTCTGTGGATTGCAGTTTTGTCGCAATGCTCAGTAGAGGGCAGGATGTGAAGGGTCGATTCGAGATGTTTGGAAGAATCCGGCATGATGAAGTCATCACGGTGATTTTCTTGGTGACCAAGGCAACCGTAGAGAAACCTCCAAGTACTTCATCTAAGTAAATAGCGGCAAAGGTACAACACCTCGACCAACTGAAGGCGGGGGCGGGGTTGTTCAAAGTTATTCAGGGTCGAGCCTGCTGTTGCTGGCCTGAGGCGAGTTATCAACTCCCTCTGGGCGACGTCATCAATTATTGACATTGCAGCCCAACGCGTCCAGAAGCTAGGAGCATTTGCGTATTGATGGCGTCGCATTTTAGGGGCTTCACTCCCAGGGCTCATCGGGTTCTAAGGTCCCTTATCAATTGAGTTTGGATCTAATTATCATGATTCTCCCTCTTTCCAAATGGTACGAAGTCTCACATTAATTTCGTTTCGTTTTCGGCAACACGTATCTCGTAAATCCAAGAAATGCAAACATAAAATCACACCACTACATGTTATCCATCATGGGTTAAAAACTTCCGACCGTCAAAGAATCCAAAATCCTAGTGATACGTCGGACCCTTCTGATCCCCCGTCCCCGGATATGGCACCGCTGGCTCCTGATAAGCCGGCAACTCATCGCCTCTAGCCGGCTCCGAAGCGGAAGGACCCGCCTCATCTGCCTTGTAGTATCCAACATGTTCATGCTGCACGGGAGGAGGAGCACCCGCAACTGCAGTGCTCGACCCAGCCTGAACTGGCGGGTTAGCGGGAGCAGCCACCGCCGGGGTAGCGACAGCTGGAGGTACGATGACTTCCTCGCCCTCCTCCTTCCGGGCCTCCGCCTTCTTCAGCGCATCTAACAGCACCGCGGTGGCCTTGGGCCAAAGATGCGGGCTCTCCTGCGGCACGAGACCCTCCGCGCGGAGGATATGTTCCGCAGTGACCCTTTGACCGTAGAAAGCATGATTGGCCTCCTTGCGCTCGGTAATGACGGTGCCATCGGCTTGGATGCCCGCCCAGAGGCCGCGTGACTTGATGTACGTGAAGACCGGGGCGAGAGACTTGAAGCTGCTAGCCGTTCGGCGGTGAGAAGAAGTTGGCCTCTCCTTACCGTCTGGTGTGAGTTTGGTCGGGTCTGTCGGCGCGCCGGGCGCGACTCCCGCTGCAGGTTGACCCTGCTGCGCGGGCTCTACGACAGTAGGGGGATGAGCTTCAGCAGCCACAGCCTCCGCAGGCTTCTCCTTTCCATAACCGCTATGCCCATCACCACCCTCATGACCACCCGACCCCGCGCCGATATCAGCCTTCCCACCGGCCCCAAACGGCCCAGCAGTAACCGCAACCGACGAACCCAAACTGACCCGCGTATGCATAAACGCCTCAAGAGCCTCCCGACTATTAATCACGCACACGCAATCGTAAATGTCCACGCCGGCCATGAACCCCGCTCCGAGTGTGTGCACCTGTATGGCCGACGGCGGGCTCCACGAGCCGTCGGGGAGACGCGCGATGAGGATGCCCGAGCCGGTGGCGGCGGAGAATTGGAAGCCAATGCGGGCGGTCGTGAAGATGGCGAGGCCGACGGCGCTGTGGAGGACTTTGCTGGGGATTCGAAGGATGGCTCGGTCGCGGGATCGGGATCTCTTCTTGTCCTTCTTGCTTTCGTCGTTGGGCGTTACTGGGCGCTGGCCTTCGCCGTGAGCTCCGTCCTCTAGTAGGCGAATCAGGTTAGTCTCTAAAAACTCTCTGCCTGCAGTAGGAAGGAAGACAAATAAATAAACAGTCCGGCGCAAAGCTTACTGCAGAAACTCGTAAGAATGGCTGCTGCCTTTTCGCACTCCTTGTCCATAGTACTAGGCAAGAAAGCCTGCGATCCCATCTTATTGGCAAACGCATTAATCGGTGCCGCTGCCTTCGCGCCGAGCGAGTGCATCTTGGCACTCCATGCCTTTGCCTTCGCATGCCTCTTTTCGTCGCTGGTCAACTCTGGCTCGGTGGGCGGAGCGTTGGAGGCGGCGCCGGCGGGATGGGAGCCGGGGTAGTTGGCGGGGTTGTAATCGGGGAGGGGCACCTCATCGGGATGTTGCTGCGGTGGCGGAGGGAACTGGGGCTGGGCTTGGCTCGCGGCTTGGGGTGTCCCGTACGAAGGTTGCTGCTGCGGTGGAGGGGGCCCAGGTGGAGGATTGTAGGATGCCTCGTGGGTGTATTGTGATTGAGCTGGTGGAGGACCGGGAGGCGGGGGTGGGAACTGGGCTTGGGCTAGGTCCGCGGTCTGGTGTGCCTCGTACGCAGGTTGCTGCTGTACAGGAGGAGGGCCGGCTGGAGGATTGTAGGATGCATCGTGAGTGTATTGAGATTGCGCCGGAGGAGGACCAGGAGGAGGGGGCGGGAAGTATTGCTGGTCGCCCTTGGGCTTGTCGCTTGGCGGGGCAGGGTTGTCGGTCATGATGTTTGCGGATCTGGAGTTCTGTGAGTTGGAGTTGGACACTCGAGGCGTTATTTTGATTATTTTGATAGAGGTGAATCGGAAAGAGTTTATACGATCTGATCGGATTGACTGATGGTCCCGAACTCGAGATGTTAAGTGTAGTGATGCTGGGCTGCCTCTTTTATGGGGATGTTGCGATATTATTGTGATCAATTGGTGCTTGAATGGGCTGATGTCATCGCTGGCGTCGTCACTTCCCAAACAGTCCGCGTCATGGGCATTCTACAGAAGTACTTAGGACGCAAGCTGCCTGCTCTTCATCTTCTTAAGGGTTCGCCACAACGCAAAGCCACATCATGACGTTGATAGGTTACGCATCGGGGATCCATGAACGAGCTTGCGATTAAGAGTTCGATGAGAATAAATTTAGAGCGACGCCGAGTCCTGGCGGACTGGTGGACTGTCGGGGGAGATGCGGTGGTGCAGCAATCAATGAGGGGAATATTAGAGACGCTGCATTGACAGTATTTCCAGGATTAATATCTCATCGCCCTACTAGGTGTGCTAATTTCATCTGAAATCCTACAGAGGGGAGTTGAAAACACGAACCGTCCCCGTAAGGAGGCGGCGTGGAAACAGTCTAGCTAACACTGGATCGTGGAGGAAACGGTATTAAAGAGGGAGGGGAGAGCTGGTGACCCCCCTCAGCCTCCGAGGTGACTCGCAGACCGTCGTGCGAAGTCTCGAGGGTGCTCGACCATGTTCCATGATGAAGCTTCATGACGAAGCAGCTGGTGGGAACTGTCTTCAAGATGGTCTTGATTCGATTTGCACCCCGTCCGTCGCTAATTTTTCTCTTTGGATGCTTTAATTGACACGATGCTTAGAGCGAGAATAACCACTTGGCGAGGCCGCCTCATATGCAGGGGCTGTCCTAATGTCATAGGAGGGCTATATCAATAAGGAATAGCCGTCTCTGTCCTGTCTTTACTTCTCCTGCTTTCAGAAGTTGGACTGGACATCGGCTAGCTCTGACTTGGAAAGGCGAATAGGATATCAGGAGTCTTCATACGACATCTTCTGGCTTCTTCTAGATCTTTGTATGGAGTAAGAGTTGAGGTCCTTGGTTTTGAGGCATTCTACTGAGGCGTAGGCCTGCCTGATCGGGGGGACGAAGCGGCATTCTTTCTACGGGTTGCCCAGGCCAGACATGGATTCGCCAGTAAAGTGGAGTGTTAACAGTGGAGAGGGAAGGGTGGCCTGGTACATCAAGGGCTGTATTGATAGAACGGAAACGCTGGTGATATAACATTGAACCTTTACTGGAATTAATACACGCGTGAATGATTCGGGGCTGTTGTGAGTGCATTCGAGGATATTGACTCACTTTTCTCTCCCTCCCCCTAGTTGGCATGTTTGCGGGCATCCTCAAGCCACGCGGCATTTTCATCTTCTCGTCCTTACCCTAACCACCAACCCATATCCGTTCTTACTTTCCCATATACCAAATTCATTCTCTCTCCGAAAAGTAACCTCCTCAGGCCTCACAGTCATGATGACAGCTTCCTCCAGCGGCAGCGTAGACCTCCTCCGCAACCCTTGAAATGGAGCAGGCTTCGGCGCTGGCTCAAGCGGATCGGGCGACTTGAACATGCTCCACCGGCTCTGCTTCGGCGGCTGCTTGGTAAGCACGGAAGGGCCGGGGACCGGAGCGACGGGCGGTGGGGAAGCCTGTCTCGGCGGGGGCGCCCTAGGCTGGAGATGCCTCGCGAGCCTCTTGGCCAACTCCTCGTCCTGCCACCAGAGCCAGTCGGGGGGTTTCCGGCCCCCGGTCAACCCGCCATCGAGATCCTCGCCCCATCGGCCCCAGTCATCGAATTCCTCTCGCGTCTGCCACGGATTCGACCTGTTCATCCCGGAGGTCTCCTCAGCGGCGGCGGTCACGAAGTCGCTGTTCGCCTGATCGAGTCGTAGTTTCTCGGCCGTCTCCTTATCGACCTCCACGCGGACCAGTTCGTGGATTTCCCCATCGGGTCTCGAGGTGCGCGCCGAGGCGTTGGCGTTGGCGAAGAGCCAGTCACCGGGAACCGCGGCGGCGGGCACGATTGTGAGTTCTGCTAGCGGGGGCAGGGAAGGGCGGGTTGCGAACTGGTGGAGCAAGTTTTCGATGTGGGGGATGAGGAGGGAGATGAGGGCCAGATCCGAGGCGGTGCGGGTTGTATGGTGGGCTTCTTGGGATTCGCGGATCAGGCGGGGGAGGTTCGTGAGGTGGGCGGCGAGATGGGATATTGGGTTTGGTTTTTCGCTGGTGAAGGTTTGGGGAGGGGGAAACTGTGATGTGGGCGGGGGACTGGGGACGGACTCGGAGTAGGGGGGCGGCGAGGAGCCGGGAGGTGATGTGGATTTGGACATGTTGGATTTAGACATGTCGCGGGTGTTGAGGTGATGTGTATGTTTGGATCAAGATGGGTTTGCCAAGGTTGTGTTGGCGCGGAAGAGTCAAGGGCGAGAAAGGATCAAGGTGAACTCTAGGCTCCAGAGAGGGCGATAGGGATACGGAAAGTGAATGATATCAAGGGATCAGTTCTAACGAAACAAACAAACAAACTAGCGCGATAAAGCCTGGGTGGGGTTAGAACAATGAGGCTTTGTGTGAATGGAGAAGAGAATCGATACTAGGTTAGGTTCGATCCTTGGGGACCCTGTCCTGTCCTTTGCATTTTCTCTTTCAGTTGGTTCTATTCAGGCCTCAGATCGATGTGATTAGCTGGGCGCAGCACGTTCTAGCGTTCTCTGAGTTGGTCGGACCTGACCTGGTCAGCGGACCGGATCACCACTAAACTTCAATATCAAGTGCCTCTAATGCCGTTTTGATGGCCGGGCTCTGCGAAGAGGATGGGTGTCGTTCAGGAGTGCTTGGAGTACAGCTGATGTAGTGTGGTTTACTTCTTAGACGTTAAAAATTATCGACAGAACAATTCTTGATGGAACAAGATCGGATCAATCCCGACCAGACCAAATTTCTGCCTCACCATCACCCCAGCACGCGATATCGCTCGATGATGTTGAACTGCAGCTTATTGATACTTCCAGATCTAGCATCATCACAGCTTCGGAACTTGAAGCCCGAAGAACTTCCATAAAAGTCGACCGAAGCGATCCGCGATATATCTACGAAGTACATTTTATAAACTACTTGTAAGTCGAACTTGCGAGTTCCGCTCTCGTCGGTCTGTACTTTGAAGTGCCCTTAATCGTGCGGATCAGTGATCACCCCACTCGCCTTTCCAGGAGGCTGTGTTTGGTGTTCCAATTATCGCGTGGGGTACTCAGTCCTCAGTCCTCAGTGAGCAAAGGCCATTGTCCTGCACTGCCCACCCGCCAAGATTCCTGCCTTGGCGCACCTTAGCGATCAGCACATTTTCATTTTTAATGATGCATGCACATGCACCTGCACATGCCGTCTGTCATGGGCGAGTTTGTCTGGAGCTTGAAAACATCGATGAGGCTCCCTCTTAGCGAAAGGCCGAAACATCTCATGCCTCAATCCGGCTCAAAATCACTGTGTTTATCCGTGACTAGGCTTTCTCCCCTTGAAAAATGCTTCCTAGAACGGGCAGCAGCGCGGGCGAACCAAAGATGAACAACTGCGACTGTACGAATATTGGCAACACGACGAATGCTCCTGCAGTCCGTCGCGCGATTGACAGCCGAGAGAGCGAGAGCCGGATTTACCCATTCCTCATCTCGTCGTCGGAGTTGATAGCCACTAATGGCCATGCATTGAATTTGATGCTCGAGATTGGTGTAAAACTGTAAATACGCTAGAGCCTCTCTCCAAGATGAAGATGGGTGGGATGAGGTGGCTGAGCAACGGTGAGCCCAAGACAGCAATTTACTTTGTAGACTGCCGCATTGGTCGGAGCCGGTACATTATTTCGGGGCCTATGCCTGGCTGTTACCTCCTCCATGGCTGCAAGGCTCCACGTCGTCAAGGCCACGCCCTGATATCCCGGAGGGGGGTGCCATGAACTCCACTAGACCCTTGTCCAGGGCTGGCTGCCCGAGCTTCCAACAAGAGGTCCCAGCATGGCGAGGAGTTGTGAATCTGCCAAGCTCTCACATAAACACACACGACTTCCAAACACTTTCCGGCACAAGAAACGAGGAAACTACACAACAGATGCATCAAGACCCTTTGGTACTCTCCAAGACCAATTGCAATCATGGTCTGATCTATCTTGCTTGCGACGGGCACAGCACCACACCAACCAGAGTCCCGTTGCATGTCAGCTTCGGTACAACTTTCTCCCCAGGCAATATGCATGGGTGCTTTTCGCATACTTCGTACAGAGTTTATTTGTACGAAGTAATAATGACAGCCAAACACCGGACCACCACGAGCAGAGGTACCCCCCCACTCTCGAACAGTTCCGCGGGCCTCAAACTCTTTTGCTCTGTAATACGTATGGCCCGGAATAGGCGACCCTGGGGCCTCAAACGGGAAGTCCATTCCTGGGCCTTTCTGCAGCTTTGAATAAAGGAGCCATAATGGGATGATCTTGAGAGCCCGGAGCCTCGGCATGAGAGACAAAAGATGCGTCAAACAAATATCAAACTCCCCTTGTTGACTTGGGCTCACTCAGCCACAGGGCTGCCCAAAGACCTAAAGTTGAAAAATACTAAGCCCAAGTCTGCCTGGTGTGGTGTTTGAGGCCGGTTCTCGGGTCCGGGGGGCGGGCGGAAGGGAACATCAAGGCAGAATCAATCAGTTTGAACCTTGCTGGCCAGCCGCTAAAGCATACCCGCCTGGCGTCTCGCTCCCTCGCTCCTCAGCGTTAGCCGATGTCCCTGGAAATAGTAGTGGGACCTTGTCTCTGTTTTTCCCGCATGACGCCTCCGCCCCCCGAGCTAATTTGGAGCTTCCAGTCTTCCAGAAGCAGCCGAGACCTCAGCTCTGGAGCTAGGTTGTACTACTTGTAGGCTATGCCTTGCGCAGCGCTGGAAGAAATAAGATGAGGACAGCCGTTTGGCCCCAGTAAACTTCGAAGCAAGGGTCGAAAATGCCCCAGACATGGGGCGGAGGGCACCGGTAAAGATCTAGTTCTATGATGTAATTTCCTGGGGACCGTGTTTACCTCCCTTGTCGGTTGTCACTCAAGTACGCCGCCGTTGACCGAGCGAGCAGCATTGCTTCGCCCCCTCAAACGCTGTACGAAGAATGTACCATAGCTCCGGACTAGGTCATGCTAGCTCTTGGCTTGGCGATCTGAACGAAGCCCAAAGATCATACCGATGACCAGGCTGTGTCGTATCAAAGTCAAGTCTCGTCCTTCCAATTGAGGCTCAATCCTTTGGATATATAAATAGGTAGATGCATGTGTAGCTCCCCCAGTTGGAAGCTTTCCTCTGAATCTTTCACATCTCCGTCTGTGATTTGTATCCTGCAAGACATTTTTCTTCGGGTACCCCCAATCTACGCATTCCGTTTTGGTTTCCTCAGCGGTGTCGCAAATCGAAGCAACCGATTTAGAGAATACGATCAAAGCAAATACTGAACCAACACTGACAGCGAGGACGACTATCCTTCGTCCAATTTCTTTTCTCTTGAAATTTCCAATTAATTAGTCCCTTCTTCAAACCGCCAAAATGTCGTACAAGATCGCCGCCCCCGATGAGTACCTGGCCATCACCGGTATGGGCGTCCGGAATGAGGTCAAGATCACCAAAGCCGCCTGGGTCTGGCCCTTCCAGAAATGCATGCGATTCAGGTACGTTTTCGAGCTCTCTTTTTTTGCGCGACTAGTTCTTGCTGCATTTCGTCAATTGCGACATGAGATGGACAAACTAACAAGGCCCCCTTCTACTCTCTAGCGTCCAACCTCAGGACTACGCGATGAACCTACAGGCCATGACTAAGGAGAAGCTCCAATTCCTCCTTCCCGTTGTCTTCACCGTCGGTCCCCACGTCCCCATGTTGAGCGATGAAGTGACGCACCCCGACGACCTCGAGGCCCCCAGGGTCGACCCTGCCGAGGCCCTCATGCGATACGCCATCCTCCTCGCCGAGAGCCGCGACAGCAAGCAGTCGACGCATAGCTACCTCGAGCAGAAGATCAAGAGTATCGTTGAGGGTGAGGTGCGAGTGCTCGTATCGAGCATGACCATTGAGGAAATCTTCAGCGAGAGGGAACTGTTTAAGAGGCGTGTCCACAAGAATATCCAGACGGAATTGGTGAGTTGAGACGATGGCCGATCGATCTATTGGTCTTTTCGTGAATCTAAGGGATAACTTCATTACTAACACGCGAAAACAGAATAAATTCGGTGTTTACATCTTCAACGCAAATCTCAAGGAGTTGGTCGACGCACCCAACTCGATATACTTCGAGTCCCTGAGTCGCAAGGCCCACGAGGGCGCGACCAACCAGGCCAGAATTGATGTACGTGCCTGAATAATCAGAGAGAGGCGAGAATTGAGAGCAAGCTAACCCTAAGTTTCAGGTCGCCGAAGCGCAACTGCGTGGTAATGTCGGCGAGGCAGAGAGGCGAGGTATGCAAGAGCGAGAAATCGCCAAGATCAACGCCACAACAGCAGTTCAAAAGACGGAGCGCGACATCGAGAGGGCCGCGGCCGAAGCTCGCCTCAACACTAGGCAAGCCGAACTCACCAGGGACGTCGACATCGCGCGCATCGAGGCGCAGAGGCAGATCGAGTCGACGGATGAGGATCTCAAGAAGCAGGTCGAGGTGAAGAGGGCGGCGGCCGAGATCGAGAGGCTCAGGGCCACCGACGTCGTCAAGGCCTCGATTGCCCGTGAGGCGAAGCAGCAGGCGGCGGATGCCAAGGCGTACGAGGTCGTCGCCGAGGCTAAGGCCGCGTTCGAGAAGTCGCAGCACTTGACCGATGCGTCGGCGTACAAGACGACCACGGACGCCAAGGCCACCGCCGACGCCGACTTCAGCAGGATCACCAAGCATACCGATGCTGAGGCGTACAGTACCCGCGTGGACGCCGAGGCTAGGAACTATGCCGCTCAGCAGCTCGCCGAGGCCGAGCTTACCAAGAAGCTCAAGGAGGCCGAGGGTATCAGCGCCATGGCCGACGCCTACGGCAAGCTTGCGAATGCCTTCGGTGGCCCTGCTGGTCTGCTCCAGTACATGATGATCGAGAAGGGCACGTACGTGGCCCTCGCCAAGGCCAATGCCCAGGCCGTCCAGGGCATGCAGCCCAAGATTAGCGTCTGGAACACGGGGAGCCAGGGTGAGGGTTCTGGCAACGGTGGCATCGACACTATGCGCAATGTTTACCAGATGTTGCCGCCGTTGATGACTACTATTAATGAGCAGACGGGCATCACTCTTCCCGAGTGGCAGTTTGGCAAGCTCGCTGCCACGACCGGCGAGGTTGCCCGCGCTCAGGGAAAGCCCGTCAACGGCAGCTAAGATTTTGGAGCCGAGTGACCAACTAACTGACTGGGCGACCTTGATCGCAAGTCGGGAAATACACCCGGAGTCGTCCAAGTCCAATCGACTTGGAGCCTCCTAAGAAATGGCACTTATGTGTCAGCCTATCTTTTGCTTTTCTCTTTTTTTTTTCCCCTTCTTTTCTTGTCTTTTATGACTTCTCTTCTGTCTGATGTCGCTATTCAGGGATTGGGGAATCCCTTCAGTTTGAAACCATGTCATGATACCTGGCTCCCGCAAGTCTTTCATTTTCCTTTGTCGGCGTCTGTTGAGGCTTTAACTAATTCTTGGGGGGTTGTTTTCTTTGCTTTTTCTTTTTTTCTTTTCTGTTCTTGGTTTTTCCATTTCGCGATAGTTCAAGTTCAGTTCATCAATACCAACAATGAAAATGCTCGAATCCCGTCTGCCTTTGAAGTAGAAATACCCACTTTGGACCCTTGAAAATGTGGCTGCCAACTCCAAACTAGCGCTTCGCACCTGCTGTCTCAGAATTCCAATTCAATCGAGGTTGCTTGTAGCAAAACAAAGGGAACAATTTGAATCCAGTTCAGCCCAAAGGCGCAGCTTAGGAACAAATTTCATGCTTCTCGATCGGATCTCCGAAACAACCCTTCCCAACCCTTCGCCGTCAGCGAAGCTGTGTCTTACAGTCTAAAAATAGCTTTGAATGACACGATAAGCCAGGTCAACCACCGATTTGATCGCTTCCAATTCAGAGATTCCTCTTTTCTACCTTTTTTTTTGCTTGGGTTATTCCTCATCCTTTTCTCTCATCCGCGTCGACATCGCAGAACCCTCACTCAACTTCCCCGCGCCACGCAAACCCCGCCTCAAGGCTCGAGCAAAACAATGGCCTCGGCAGCGCCCGACCCAAGACTTCAACTCCCCCGCATCCTCTGCCTCCACGGCGGCGGCGTCAACGCCGAAATCTTCGAGCTCCAATGCCGCAGCCTCATCTCCCGCCTCAAAGACACCTTTCGCCTCGTCTTCGTCGACGCCCCCTTCATCTGCCCGCCCCACCCCACCATCATCAAGGTCTATGGCGACCACGGGCCCTTCCGCCGCTGGCTCCGCTGGCAGCCCGAGCACCCCGAGATAGACCCCGAGACGGCCACGGGGCAGATCCGGTACCAGCTTGATTTGGCGATGGAGGAGGATGATCTGCGCGGGGCGACGGGGCCGTGGGTGGGGATTTTGGGGTTCAGTCAGGGGGCGAAGGTTAGTGCGGGTTTGCTGTATACGCAGCAGAAGCTGTTTGGGAAGTTTGGACCGGATGCGTCCGGGTCGTGGGATTTCAAGTTTGGTGTCTTGTTGGCTGGGAGGGCACCTGTGGTCGCGATGGATGCGAGGATAGATATGGTGCCGGGCATTGCTGATGCGGCGACCTTGAGCTCGGGGTTTAAGGATTGGCCGGCGGAGAACAAGGGGGATCATGTTTTTGGGATCCCGACGCTGCATGTACACGGCCTCAGGGACCCAGGATTGAAGGAGCACAGGATTCTGCTGAACTTGTATTGCGAGGAGGGAACGACTACGTTGATTGAATGGGATGGGGAGCATAGAGTTCCGATCAAGACACATGATGTGGAGGCTGTCGCGACGGAGATTATTGCGCTGGGAAAGAAGGTGGGCGTGATTAGCTGAAGCGTTTCAGATGCAGACATTGTCACTTTTCTTTTCTTTTTCCTTCTCCCTTATGATAGACTTTGACGGGTACAATTCACGATTAGAGGGATTATTCACGGATAGTATAGACTCCGGTAGACACTTTATGGTAGCCCTTCTTTCCGACCTTGAATGTGAGGTCACTCCGCCATTCCTCTCCCTTGGATACCTGCTCTACCGCCCTTTCAAAGGTGTGACGAGGCTCCCATCCCAGTTCTCGAACAGCTTTGGACGAATCGTATACTCTATCTATCCTCTGAAGCCATCCCCAGCCAAGCTTCTCGAACGTGGCCACGGAGCCCGGCAAAAAGGATTCAATGACCTCGTGCGCATCCTTGTTCAACAGCGCCAACGTCTCTTCGTCATTTTTAAAGGGACTAGGGGCGCTGATGATATACTTGCCCCAGCGCAGCTCGCTCGCCTTCTTCGTGGCACACACGCAAGCCGAGACAACATCGGCAATATCAGCCCTACGATAACACAACTCCAACACCTTCAAGTTCTCATCGCCGAGGGCATTCCTCCTATCCTCATCGTCATCAGCCTCCGGGAAGAACCGACTTGTCCGGAGCACGAGGACAGGCATGCCCGTTTGCCTATGAATCAAGTGGCACATGTCCTCCGCGGCGACCTTTGTAACCCCGTAAATATTCTTCGGGATAGGCACGACGGACTCGTCAATCCAAACTGCAGGCTTGTCCTTGCCGGGGCTAAGGGCCATGCCAAATGTCGACGTCGTACTGACAAAAACGAAAGATTCGGTACGCGAACCGAGACGACTCGCCTCTTCCAAGAGAGTCAAGGTCCCCGAGATATTAGTGTCGATGAAATCCTGCTTGGAATGAGATTCGACATGAGGTTTGTGAAGAGTTGCCGCGTGGATGACGTGCTTGATTGAAGGATTTTCGGTGAAGATGGATGCAATGAGGGCGCGGTCCGTGATGGAGCCGACGCGGGTGGTAGTCTCGGAGGGGAGGATGTCAATTCCAAAGGGCTGATACCCGAGACTTGGGAGCGAGAGCATGAGAGCACAGCCGAGATGGCCGGCGCTGCCGGTGACGAGGACCGTTGGCTGGGACATGGCGAGATCTGGAGCAATTCTTCTCTCCTTGTAGAAATAAATTGAAGGGAAGTGAGGTGGAGGGGAATAACTACGAAGTAGTTTCGTGATAAGAAAGCTGTCGAAGAGATGGGGTGAGGTGGCTAGACGACCAGAACGAATGCAGAAGGTCGAGAGGAGATGAGTCAATGACGATCGCCCGGCGCTATGCGATATGCAGCAGGCTCCTGGGAAACGTTACATTGGATGATGCGGTGTAGTGCGAGTTCTATCTACAGAATACTCGTTATCTATCATGCTGCAAGAATCTATTTTATTTCACGCTGATGCCTTTTCCAGTTCCTCCAGCACGTCATTCCTCCCAAACTCCCTAAGAGCCTCATGCGTTTTCTTCAAAACTTCCGCATGTAGTCCCTCAACGGCCGCCACGAAGCCAAAGTTCCCATTCATCATCCGCCCAGTGCTTAGATCGATGTCCTTGCCATACACGTCGGTAATCTTTCCTCCCGCCTCTTCAAAGAGGAGCATGGCGCCCGCATGATCCCAAACTTTCCCGCGCCGCGACATCTTGGTGTACACCCAAGACGTCGCATCGCCGAGACCCATGGCGAGAGACGCCCAGCGGACGACCCAGGGGAGTAAATCGCAACCTGGGAATGAGGCGCCGAGGGAGGAAGCGATGGTGCTGTGGAGTTGCCTGTCACCGGAATCCACGGTTGTGCAAGTAACGAAGCGCAGGTCACTAGGGGAGGTGGCGGTGGTGGATTGGCGTGGGCCGAGTCGTCGGGATTGAGATTCAGGAGACGAGTTGTGGAGCGGAAGAAGGTATGCGCCGTGGCCCTTGGCTCCAAAAAGAACGGTTCCCCGTCCCGAGGAATCAATGTCCTTGTCGGAGATGGCAGAAGCGGCATCGGATGAGAGGTTCGGTAGGCCGACGATGCCCAGGACTTGCTTGCCGTCTTCAAGGAGGGCAACGTTGATAGCATAGAGCTCTCCCTGAATGTACGTCTTCGTGCCGTCGATGGGATCGAACACCCAGACCCTTCCTTTCCCTGGGGCTCCTGCGCCGCACTTATCAATCAAATCGCAAGCCCTCTCCTTGGACTCTGGCGTTCTCCATAGACGAGACGTTTCGTCGTGTTGGCCGGCGCGGTCTGCAACGCCTTCGAGCAAGCCCCACACCTCCTCCAGTAGCCTCTCATTCTCCCGCAGCTCATCGGCGGACTCTTCTCCTACGAGTCCGTCCTCGGGAAAGTGATGGTGGAACGTCGCTGAGAGAAGCCCCTGGATCGCGAAGTCCGCGACGGTTACGGGACTCAGATCAGTCTTCTGGACAACGCCCTTGTCGGGGGAGGAGATGACGGATTGGCTGAGGAGGGCAGCCTGTTGGAGGGCCGAGATGGCGATTTGGATTTCTTTGGCGTAGGGCGAGTCCATTTTGGGTGGTGTTGTCAGATGCCGGGGGTGGAAGAGCGATCGATGATCAATGCTAAAGGGACTGATCAGTGAAATTGGAGTTCAAATTCAATTCATGGCTAGCGGGGTTGAGGTCTGGAATTTACCCCGCCAAATCTCTGAATTAATTGTTTCATTCCACGGGCCTGCCTCTGATGTTGTCGGGAAGATTAATTGACCGAGTATGATTTTGGCATCTGATTGACTTTGTGTCCTTGCGGAGTTCATTGTCTTTTGTTCTTTTTTCTTCGCCTTCATTTTCGAGTGTCTCAACTCCAGATCACAGAAAAGCGTCTGTTCATTGCGACAAACCTTGGATACACAGTGAGAGCAAGATGTGCCTCTAAACGCGTCGCGTGCCACCTTTCCTCGCACACCGTGTCCTCATTCATCATCGTCACTGTCTCCTCCCCTGCAGCCGACAGCCACAATCCCCCCCATGTCCATCAACGACCCCCTTGACGATGATCATGATCCCCTGGTCCTCCGACCCCTAATCGCCGACGTAATCCGCACGCGATACTGTGTTCCCAATTCTCTCTTCCTTGTTGAGGGCATCGACGAGCTCCGCCCCACACGCAGCGGGAGATGGCGCGCAATTCGCCTCCTACTCGGGGATGGCGAGCTTTGTATCCAGGCGCTTCTCACCGTTGACATGCATCGCTTTGTTGACGTCGGCGAGGTTATTGTTGGGTCGTTTTTGCGTCTGCACGATTTTGGATTTTGCCAAGAGGCAGTGGTGGAAGAATCGGAGGAGTCACATCTCCAAGACGGCGCAGTCGAGAATGTAAAAGGGAAGAAGAGGCGGAGAAAAGGCGCCATGGTTTACTTGACTGTTGAGGACTTCACGGTGGTGGGATGGCATGAGGAGTATGCTCGTGTTTACTCCAAGCCACGCGTGTCAAAGTCTCATGCTGAGGAGCGAGGGAAACCCAAACGAGCGGCCCAAAAGCCGTCTGTTGAACCCCCGTCTCCTTTGCAAGCGAGAGTCCCTCCCAACCTAGAGGCGAGACGTACGCCTGCCCCGGCGGATAACACCATCGAAGACCTAGAGAAGTACTTCGACACCTCCTCGTCATCGGACGACGGCTTCGAAGAACTCCCCATCCCTGACACCCCTCCCCCACCCCGGCCCAGGCAACTCCCAACGATCCCTTCGGATCCCGTCCCCCTCGCCCGCAACTGGACCAACCCCCTAATCCCCCTCAAGCTCACTACTCTCTCCTCAATTCCCAACCTCCCGTACAAACAAAACTGGTCCATGAACGTCGTGGCTGTGATTTCCTCGCTCTCCCCAGTCGAACCCTCTACGTTTCCACCGTATCGACAACGGACCGCACGCCTAGCTGACCAGAGCACAGCCAAGTTGGTGCACCTGACTGTGTTTCTGGATGCTGAGGGGTTCAAACCGCGCGTCGGGGCCGTGGTGTTGCTGGCGGGAGTGAAAAATCATTTGTTTGACGGTGGGTCGTTGAAGAAGTACGTGAGTGATCGGCCGAGGGAGGGGATGCCGTGGTGGGTGGAGGAGCCGACGTACCCTTGGTGTAGTGAGCGAGTGAACGAGCTTAGGGAGTGGCGGAAGGTAGTGGAGTGTCAGGGTGAGCAGGGCCAGGGAGGAGTCTAGCATTGAGGAGACGATGAGTCGGGGAGGAAGGGTCATGGCTGTAATAGAAGTCGCCTCGAGCATGGTTTGGCTTGCATTGTGTTGGGGCGGAGAAGCATGCTACACGGCTGGAGGTCAGGTGTTTGGCGTCGGAAGGCAACTGCATACTACAAGTGTTTATGAATTATTCAATCAATTTATTATAAGCTGCAAGATTTCTATTCTACTTCTTTGTAAATGAAAGCTGGCCAAGTGTTGGCATCAAGTTCTGTAAGTTCCGGAAACCAGACCTCAGATTACCACGCCCCGCTCCACCCACCCATTCCTCCCCTTCCAAGCCCATAACACTAGCAGGCAGGCTACCCACACACTAATGGTCATAGCCCAGAACGTCGCCGCATAGCACTGGTGACCGTAGCAAAAGATGTCATCCACAACCTCGCCCCCAAGCGACGGGGGATTCTTCGCCCCCTCCTGATACACCGCCGAGTACACGATCCCCCAAAAAGTCGATCCCAGCGCCGGAAACATGGCGACGATGCCCCAGTTCGTAGCAAAGTTCTCCACGCCCCAAATAACCGTGATAATGATCGGCGTAAGACTGAACACAGCGCCGTATCCGGCGCCAATAAGCGAGGAGACGATCCAGAAGCGCTCGCCGTGGTTCTGGATGAAGCCCGATGCGAGGGCTAGGAGACCGCCGGAAAGGATGAGGCCAAAGGCCAAAAGGAAGGCCACGCGGGAGACAGTGAAGTGGCGGGGGGATGGTCGACCTGGCGTCACCTGGACGTATTGGGTCTGCGGGGTCGGGGCGAGAAGGTCAGTTAGTGATCCCGTGAGAAGACGGGCCACAGTGCTGGTTATGCCCAGGATGGATACGTGCGTCGCGGGGGAAGTCGGGGTAACCGTGAGGCTCGACTTTGGCGGGTAAAGGGTGCCGATGACGGTGCCGAGGTTGTTGATGAAGGCTTCGCCTGGCCCAACCATGAGGAGAAATCCGAGGGCGAAGCACCACATGGTGGTATCGGAAAGGAACCGTGATGTCTCTGCATTAAGCACCCAGTTCTTTTTCCACTGCACGTCATCCTCGAGGTCCTTCGCCGGGCTGAGAAGATTGGTAGCCTCATCTTCGCGGTCCGCCGCGGCATGGATCGATCCGTATCCCGCACTTGATCGACTCCCCAACAACGGTCCGCCCTCGAGGAAACCGCTAGTCTCCAGCTCTTCAATTGCTTCGTCGATGATATCCTGCTCATCGACGACTCTCAACGTGAACGCACCCACAACGCCGACAGCCACGAGCAAACAAGCGAGAAAGACGAAGAACCGAAACACGTCAACGTCGCCCCGCGAGCCATCCGGCCTCTGTTCGTAGAACACGCGACTGCCGACCTGGGAGAGCCACATTCCGCTAAGCCCAAAGCCGGCGATGGGCATCGCAAGGGCGAGGCCCCTATGTCGGCCCTTTCCGAAGTTCTTGGCACACGTGGCCACGGCGGTGAGGTACATTGCACAGGTAGCAACGCCGATGAGCACGAAGGATGATACCATTAACGGGTACGTCCAGTCGCTCGGGGAGCCGTCCGGCGGTAAGGGATCTGAATTTCGAGCATTCCGTGAATCGATCTTACGATATATTGTCGCGGCTAGACCGTATCCAATGCCGAAGAGGACGGCGGCGAAGCCGGAGAGGGGCTTCGTACCGAAACGGTCGCAGACGTAGCCCAGGATCGGGACGGGGAGGTATAGGGCGATAGAGCTACCGATGGCCACGCCGTTGACTTGGAGCTGGGTGTAATGGAGACGTTCTTGGAAGATGTGGCCGTAGAGTGAGAAGACGGTGATGGAGCCGGCGCAGAGGGCGGAGACGACGGCGGAAATAAAGGCAATGGTTCGGGCAACGGTCTTTCTGGTTCGGATGGGGCTGCGACGGTCCGATGAAGTGCTGGAGATGGAAGAGGATCGAGCGGCGGAGGACGTCGACATCGAGTCATCGAAGGGTCGCCCGGTGCGATGGTGCGGAGAGGGTTGGGACATGATGGCGGCGTTCGACCCGCGAAGAACTGCGAAGAGCTCCCCGGGAATGGTTGGTTTTATAGACGAGAATCTATCCTCAAAGTTCCCATACTTATTTGGAAGCGGGGATAATATAGTCTGGATTTTGATTTGGGGATTGTCGAACTTCCCTCAATTCAACGTTGTTGAGCTCACTTTGGCTCTGTGTTTGGTGACGCAATAGCTCGTCAACTTAGCTTCCGAAGTCTGGAACAAACAGTGGACCCTGGACTCTGAAGTCACGTGGTAGAGAGTAACCTAGATCAACGCATAGACCTTTTCCACACTGTGTGATTTCGGATTAATAAGCACCAGACGCATAAACACTGATCGAGCCATGGTGCGATCTTAAGATTCATTGTCTCTTTCAGTAACGTGGATCCAACGACTGGACGAAGGTCTGCTGGTTCAGTCCAGGCTCCTCAGGTCCCACTCAGCGAGACCAATGGCTGAATCAGATATTCCGATCCTTTCAACATTGATCCCGAACTCCAAATGGAAGGGAAGAACAATGATGAGCTTCAGAATCTCCGAAGTTAAAAACGCGAAACACTAGGATCCTCAATCGATTTGTTTGTTACTCTAGGAGTCACCGTATTGATAAGTTGATTCGTGAAAGCGACTCCTTTCTTGTGTAACACGACATTGGTGGACGCCTCGCTCAATACGTGCTTTGTCTAAAAACCCCCGACTTGGCTTTGAGGGCCCAGTTCGCATTCACTGGATGACCTCACGGCTTAACCATCGTCCTCAACCTTCGATAGTTCGCTTATTTTTCTTGCCCGTTTTCTTTTTCCATAATGTCGCAGGAACACAGTACCCCGTCATCGCCGCCCCAATACCAGGTTCTGCCTGCTGAATATGCGGATGAAGTAGAGGACGACGATGTGGTAATGGCACAAACAACGACATATCCTCCACCTTCATCTCCCCAGCCCCGACACCAAACTAGAAGCCCTATACCGCCTTTCCGTCCTCTATCACCGCCGCCAGGATCCTACATCCCTCCGGACCTTTACTTAGACTCTTCAGAGATCCCACAAATGGGCGATTCTACCGCGCAGCCAGGGTCCTCCGAGGCTGCTCGACCCCGGAACCATTTTTCTCGCCAAATCCGTCGCTATCCTCAGCCTCCACCGCCGCAGAAGATAGTTCCCGCACTCGAGACCCCGCCAAGCACCCGACCAGATGGGGCACTGGATATTCGAGACTTTCGTGGTAATCCATTCCTCTCCGACCTGCCGCTAGACGATTCCCCGCCGCCTTTGAAGTATGAGGATTTCGTTGCGCCGCTCCTCCGCAAGTTCCCTCAGCATGACCAAAGAATTAATTTTCGGAAGCGTCTCGGTGAGGGTCTCGAAGGGGTCGTCTATAGGGTCTGGTTCGGCCCCGGCCCGCCACATTTCGCGCTTAAGATCGTAAGTTGAATACTCTGGGAGCTGCCTCTAACTTCGAAGAACAGTATATATTAACTTGGTGCTCTTCGTGCCTGTAGTTTTGGAATAGTCGATCGAGCTTAGCTCAGAGCAAACACAACACCAACCGACACTGGCCACTCGTCAACGAATGCCAGACAGTAGCCAGGATTGAAAAGATACGATGGCAACTAGATCACGCCGAAGAGCCGATCATGGTGAAGCGCAAAATCATGAACGGCGATGACATGCGGCATAACATGCGGTGCTTTAGCGAGGGGGGTCGGACGCACCCAAAATGTGCCTTCGAGGACGCTGTGCCAATGCCGCCTGCTGACACCATTGTCCGTTGCCATGGCTGGTTGACAATCCCCCGTGATTCGCTTCCGCCCGATTTCCATCATGCCCGCAGCATTGCCAATCCACCGTATTACGAGGAAACGTCGCACTACTTCGCCTTGGTCTACGATTACGTTCAACGAAGCCCCCGGGATCTTGAGTTCTACGTCATGCAAGAAAATATCGATTTCTTCTACTACGCGGGCTTCACCTACTGGTATCGGAAGCCGAACAATTGGCGAGGCGAGAGGTTGGTAGATTTCGGGGACCTGGCATCACCGTTCCGGTCCCGCCCAGATTGGCACGGTCCACCCACCCATTCAACATCGCTGAACTTCTTTGGGCGGTTACGGGAGGTCCGAGGCCTTGACACTGGTAGGAAAAAAGCAGGTGAGGAAGCCAAGGAGAAGGTGGACGAAGAAGCGAAGGGAAAGGGGGCGGAGGAAAAGGGGGCGGAGGAAAAAGATCGTGGGGAGAAGGATTACGGTGATGGAGAAGACAATGACGATAGTGTTCAGAATGGCAATAGGGAATAGTACGCGGGGGGGGACAATCCTGGGACAGGGACGTTTGCCGAGGCATAGCCTGATGACAACAGGGCGAGTAACACTTGACCGTGACCAATCTGGCTAGTTGGCTGGTACCTCTGTAGATCTGTCACATCTTAGCCCGAATGTGTCGTTTCCCCCTCCCCATCTCGGAGCGTTGGATCCACTGGCTTGGGGACTTGTGCTAATGTTAGACTCTCTGTGGTCCTGACTGGACTCTGTCTACATGGACGGCGGCTGGCGTATGATAATGGTTGGACCGTAGCACGGGCGATGCAGCGATTGGCTCAGCTTAGGTGGGGCTCGAAAAGTGTGACACCATGCGGCGGCTCTTATGAACAAACCGTTGTAGCCCCTGATTCTGCCCACTCGATTCTCACATGAGCCAGTAGCCTTCGCCAATTCACTGACCGGGCCAGCAGCCAAATACGTCCCTAGAGTCTAGACTCATAGAGGTCGCGATTTGAAGCGACCAGATGGAGCCCCGAGTTAATCGAACCTGGGCGCGTCATACGCAACCAAGCCATTTCGTTCACTCGCTCACGCGAGACCTGCACTGCAGACGATCATGGCCAGAGAAGCCGTCTGGGATAAATTTAGAAGGTGTGCGTTCCTTCGCGTGAACAAGCCAAACCAGCCCCAGCCCATAGCGACGGATATGGTCATGTCGACTCGTGTGGACCTAGGCGGTTCGTGAAACGACCCTTTCCCTTCGCCCGCATGTGGGAGGGCAAGAAGACGTCGCGATCAATATTAAAAATAGAGTCACCAAAACGTACACCAGTTGGGCACTAGAACCAACGCACATTTGGCTTTGCATGGGAGGGGTCCAATCTGATGGGACTCTGTCCATTTTGCATATATCAGTCCCCCTAAGACCTCGAGCTCTGCATTTCGGATCTTGTTCAACTCTCCCTCGAAGTCAATTGACTTTATCCCCTCCGAGAGTCATCCACGGTTCAAGAATCACCCAAATAGATTTTCCCGGTTCCAATATTATCTTCAGTTTCTCCATTCCCTGGCTCCTCCCATGATGGCTGATACTTCCATTCTTTCGTCACTTACCCAGCCCAACCCAACTATTGATCACTCCGGCTTGCGAGACGGGACAGTCACAAAAATATCCGAAGCTGTACATGTCGTGAGCACGACGAAATGGACCGAGTTCAATTACCGCAATCTCTACAACAAGTTCCGCCATATCCTGGAGTCCCGACACCCCATTCCAACTCCTTGTACCCTCTCCCCGAGGGAATCCAAAATCTTTGATGAGGACACTTTCGAGCATCAAGTGTTGAGCAGAGTGACAATCCCATCCGTTAACGGTGCTCTTGACGCCGCGGCCAACTTTCTGTCCACGCAGCATAGAAGGCCATTCCCAGTTTGGCAGATCCGTCGCGGCGCAATATGCGTCTACGAGAAAGATGCTAAAGCACGAGCCGACTGGGGCTTGGTCAGTGATGACTTCCTCGACAATCTCCGCTACTTCTATAACTTCATGCCTGGAGATAGCAAGATATCATCCAAGTGGTCCGCAGACGCCATGGAAACCGACGCCGATGATGATCTGGAGGAACATCATTCACTACCAGTTCAACAAGTGGGTGGCTATTGCGACAAGGCCCGATCTCGATACGGTTTCGTAATCACCGATGAAGATCTCGTCGTCATCGAATTCCGCAGAGATCCTATTGGTTCAGGTATCGCTGCCACTTCGACTCGTGCCCGCGTGGCGGCCGCTGCCGCTGCTGCCGCTGCTGGCCCCACTGTCCAACACCACCGCGGTGGCTCAGTGGAGACTGTCAGAAGTTCAATAACCGTCGGCTCAATAGAGTCCGTCAGAACTCGGGTCAGCGCGCTGACCTTGTCTACTACCGCCCAGGGACAGACGTTTTCCTCGAAGCCATATGAGAATGATGATCTGGGTGACCCAGTCCACTTGAGATACATGGTTATCCCCTGGCATGCCGAGGGTGAGGGCAAACTAACCGTTCGATTGGCCCTCTTTTTCTTGGCATTGATGGCCGCATATGGAGATGGACAAATCAGCGAAGAATTCTCGAAACTCGATTCCTGGTCGTTTGATGATTTCCATAAGCGAATGGAAGACAACTCCGACCGATACCGGCTCTCTGAGGTCGATCCCGGGTCCCTGATGCAGAGCACTCGGCAGCGGTCGCGAGCCGACGGCCGGCCCGAGGGTCATCACAATACCGATGATGGTGACAGTGATGATGCTGATGACGATAGCAGTGACGATGATGAGAGACTGCCCCATATGTCTGACCCATATCACGTCCAAGGCAATAAAAAATATGTGAGGCGCAGTGTCATATCTTCCGACGCCCACGGGCCTTTTTACCATGACACCGATGGCAGCCGTCGTTCAATCAGGGAGGACCAGCTTCTCTATGATAGAAGGAACAACGAGTGGGGTTACATCCGCGGTGGTGAGTGGGTGGTAGCAAAAGCGTCGACCCAAGACCACGCGGCACGGTTGCCAGGGGGCGGGGGAGAATCCAGCAGCGGACGGGGGAAGCACGCCAGGAAGGAATCGACTGAGCTAGGCGCAAGTTCGAAGTCTAAGAGGGGCAGAGGCGGCCGCTGAGTGATCAGCCATCTCCTAGCAGACCTCTGGTTTTGTTCTTTTATGTTCTTTTTTTCTTTCCTTTTTGTGTTGTTACTTTGTCACCTTTTGACTCACAACTGAGCTATATGACAACAAAAGATGCTCCAAGCGTTGCGGCCTGCGTCACTTGATTATAAGAGGTCTTGTACAGCCATTACTGCGCCCAGCTGCGTTTACATGTATCCTATATAGTTATCCTTTGCAAGTTCACGGTGCTAAGAGAAGCATGCAGTCTGACCCATTCACCATTGCGACAGCTTAACAGCCGTGCTGGACAGCGACAGCATAGGCGCATCAGCCTTGTTCGATCAGCATGCTACCGAGATACAGCGTGTCTCCCATTGCTCTGGTGTCCGCTACCGCGCTTTTCTCTCGGGGCCGTTTGGGGACCCACCCAACCTGGATATATTATAATCCCGTCGAGGCCCATGCTCAAAGGATTCGTTTCTTATTAATAGGACTGTACAGCTACCATCTACAAAGCTACTTAAGCCCTTTGCCGGGCGTCGTAGTAACGGCCACGTCACATGGATGGGACGTCTCCGTTGGCATCTTCATTTCGTCTACTCTCCAAGAATTACAGCTCTCACGCGGCGGTATTGAAATGGCCTAAACTTGGGAATCATGGCCGAATGGTGCGGAATGTAGGGCGCAGAGTATCACACTCTCCGCGGGTAAATCCTACAATACTGGTCCCCTAGATATTATAACCTACCTGGCTGACACCTTATCTGGTTCTACAGGGGGTGTATCCCCGGTACTCTCTGCGGAAGCACCGAACTTACTGAGTCCGTCCGTAAGGCTGTATCAAGAAGGCCTTTTCTATGATACGAAGCTGTCAGAAGCATGAGCGCCGAGGCCACGAAAAAAGCTTTAAATGCCTGCATGAACGCTGTCACGGTTTGGTTAAGACCTACCCCAGAAAAACAGAGCTCCAGCGCCACCAGCGTAGCGCGCACCGAGGTGGCCACAAGCTTCTTTTGAAGTTGTCTAGGCTCCGCGATCAAAACGCCGACGCTCCGGCAAGCCCTTTCTCTGTATACATGAGGACTACCAAGGCTAAGGCAAGCGTAAGTAATATCGTAGAAAAGGTCTCAAATATAACCTACGGAGTGTCCCTAAGATACTTGGGGGTCCTCCCTTTGCCTGCAAGGCGTGCGGCGGCATCTTGTCCAGCAGTTACAACCTTTAGAAACACGAGATCACTGTACACCAGACGCAAGGGGCCCCTGACCGCTTTAAATGCCTGCATAAACGCTGTCGCGGTTTGAACAAGACCTACACCAAACGACAAGCCATCCAACGCCATCAGAGGAGGGTGCTCCCAGGCAAGCCGCAAGATCATTTTACAGTTGTTGATGCCAACCGGCATGTCGACCGCCTCGTCGTAGGCGACACTAGAAATGACGCCAATCTGGAAGAGCCATTGCCATATGACCCAGCACCACCAATCTCTCCAGCAAGTGATGCCCTCAACACAGAAGGCCGGCTAGAGGAGCAAACTGCAGCTCTTTAGCAATACCTGGAGCCGCCACAGCAGATACCGCGGCAGCAAGCAAACCCCGCAGGTGGCAGGGACTCCAAGCCTGCCATTCCATGGGAGCAGGGCTCCTCCAGCCTGCCAGCACATCCCACCCTTCTCCCTTCTTCCTGGTCTCGCCGATGTCCATAGCAGCAAGCACCGCCAATTCCCCATAGCAAGCGCCACGATAATTGCAACCGCAGAATAGCCGTCCCCGCACCACCCAGCATTGCCAATCCCTCCAGCAAGCAGTACAATCAACACAGACCAGTGGAAGGCTCTCCTTGAAACCGCCCAGGCAGCATTAGGACATCTTTCCATTTTCAGTGCCACAATACCCAGAGGGAGTCCCCACCGGCTCAGACTGTCAAACTCCTCCATCCCTTCACTCCCCCACCCAGTCTGCTTCAAATTCTGCAACCCAGAAAGTATCCTTACTCGACCTATCAGGAAATGCAGAACCCCGAGATACTTCTACCACCCCGCAAATTCGCGTCAAAACAGACCGTGTCTCGAACTTAGAGCGCCATGAGCAGCATCAACAAGTGGCACAGAATTCTCAGCAGCCCAGCCAAGGTAGCAGCGCCGTTCACCGATCGAAGTGTCGACGCTCCAACGCAGTAGTGGAACCCCAGCAATGCAAGGTCAAGAGGCGACGACTCTACAGGAGCCCAAGTCCTCAATGGTAAACTGGAAACCGGAACAAGAGATACTTCTCTTGGAAATGATGGGTCGCGATGAGTCGTGAGGATCCATAAAGAAGGCTTTACCCGGGCGTGCAGAGTGATCTTGCAGAAAACGTACGATGCACTGAACAACGATCCCCTCCGACCAAAACTGCCATGCGAGAATCTTGAAAAATTGCCGAATTGAGGGCTGCGGTTTAAGATGACAAACAAAAGCCAAGTTTTTCCCTGAGCGTTCACCAAGGTCTTGTACGAGGCTGTTTGATGAAGAGAGACAGAAGGGCATGGTCTACTGTACTGTCTGCGAGAGAACCTTTGACTCTGAAACCATAAATAATCACCGTCACTATCTCTTGCGGCCTAATGCCTGTGGGCACTGAGACAAAGTCTTTAACTATCCATTTGCTCTCATGCTCCATGAGAGCAAAGAACACTACCCCCATGCCGATATAAGCCACACGCTACTTATATCCCACGATTCCTTCTAGCCTTGCCTCCGCAATTCATGCGGAGAGGAACTTTGTCAACGGACCCATAGACTTCTTCCCGCCATACTCCGGCTCCTCCAATACATGCTCCCGAGAAAGAGACTTTACCAGCTCAGGTCAAGGTCTCCGGTCCGTCCCGCGACCTGTTCTATCTACTCCACGTTCTACCATGGCCCAGGCTTTGCTTAGTATCTGGAATGGAGCACGCAGAAACGACAGCGGCTGGCCACTGACATCCAATCTCGATAAGCAGCTCTACCACCCTCCGGTCACCCTAAGCGTCTCCACTCCATGGGGCGCAGAGGTACAGGAGCAAAATTAACACAGCAGCGAGTATTGCCAATCCCTCTTGCGAGCCGCACAGTGAGCGGTCTCCAACCCGACCTGTTTACCCAAGACCATATCATTGACTCCACATCTACCCAGAGGAAGGGAATAAAGGCACATCCCCCTCAGAAACGTCATGTCCATCAGCACACTAGTATCTTGATTACCATGTGCTCCGTAGGTCCCTCAGAGAGAGGTAAAGCCCTAGGGCTGTCCCTCTTTCCCTCTCGCCGGCCGCCATCAACGGCAGAGTTGTGATGGGGGCTCATCGCCACACCCCTCAGAGCTATCAAGGTTAGATGTCCTTGAGAGGTAATAGACTCATTCCAAGGACTTTTCTTCCAACGCCGGTTTCCCCTGTACCGTTCCATTGGGTGCCTTTGGACATCTATATTAGCCTATTGACATTATACAATAATTATGTACTGGCCATGTCCCTTTTGTCTTCTTCTTTGATCCTATGTAATGTTTTCTCAACCCGTCCCTCTTCTTGATGCTCTGGAAAGAGTACCGGTCCTCACCGAAAGGGTTTATAGTTCCCTGGGTGTAGAATGATGTTGTAGACTTCAGGTGTGTCTCTGAGCTGATTTTTTGGTCTGCTGCTAGAGAACCTTGATTACTTGGCTTCTTGGTTGCCGGCTTGCGAGATTTCTGGCGCTCTTGCTATGGGGAACGCTTGTATAACTTACGGATTTGACGCTCTTCACATTCCTCTCCGTTCACCTATACAGCATTGCTGTAGTCGAGGGTGAAGAAGTCTTCGCAAGGAAATATTTTTTAAAAAATAAAAACGAGCTGGTCCAGCCATAATGTATCAATTGAAGTGTAAGTGCCTAAGATAGGATATGAGATGTGCTTCTGGAGGTGAGCCATGTTATATGTTCTTGAACCGCTTCTATGGTAGAGTAATGTATGACCGATTTCACGGATTCCTGCACTCAACACACAGAGACTCAATCATGCTGCATATTTACTAACAAGGAAACCCTCACAACTACAGACACAAGATCTCAACTGTTAGCTACCTATTGAGATAGCTGCTTTTTTTAGGTCACAACGCAGTATAAAAGCAACTAACTTGGCAAGCCCGTACTCTGATATATTTAATAATAGTAGCAAGTTTCAACTTGTCTTCAGAGAACCGTACCATTTCCGAGTAGAAGAAACCTATGCCCCTGGGCCAGGAGTAACAGACCACTGCTCTCCTGTGAACAAAAGTCGCCCATCAATCTTCGCCTGTTCTGGATCGAGGTAGACACACACGCCCACCCTATCCCTACCAATTCTAAACACGCGGAAAATGAGATACACATCAGACTTTCCGCCCGAGTTATGAGTATCCCTCATCTGGAGTATAGGCGTCAGTGGTAGATTTTCTTAACATGGAATTCGGGCGCAGCTTACCCGTTGATATTGATGCTTGCTTATATAGAATGGAGTTTCACAAGCACCCGTTGTGGTCTTTACTTCAATAAAGTACCGAGGCCGCGCATTTCCCCATTCCTCCTCATCTAGGTACCCTCTATCGATGAGAAGGGACGTAAAGTCGCCGGCTGTATCCCAATACATAATATCCGCCGTCTCCATTCCGGACCAGGAGGGCATATCGGCATAATCTGGATGGATGGTGACATATTCTCGAATTGTGCTCCGCCAGTTTGCCCGGCTCCAACCAGTTAACGCGGGCTGGAGGCCAGAGAGTAGTTCAAATACCTAAAACCACATCCGCCCCAAGTCAGACTAGGAAAAAGTCCTCATAGATGCTTGCTTAGAGCTTGGGAGTGATCCGCAACTTACGTATAGCTCACCGGCTGCCCCGACCTTCTTATCGCGCTCATGCTGACTACTAGATTGGAACCTATTCATCACCTCAAGGCCATCAAATCTCGCGATGTCACCACCACCTGCGGAAAGGGCACCGAGAAGCGAAGACATGTTGAACGCTCCCTGTGATGGGAACGTAGCTTGTCTGGCAGCGCTGATGACGCGATTGAGGAGTGCAAGGTATCGCCGATCTTCACCGGAAGGTGACGGTTCGGGAATATGGGACGCGGGTGAGAGCCGTGGGGCTCCCACTGTGGATGAGCCCGCGAAGAAAGACATGTTGGCCCGTCGGTTGGCCGTTTGCACTAGCCTAGATGAAGTAATCTGCAGAGGATCGTCTTCGGCGTCTGGAACTTCAGTATTTCCTCCACTGGTCCATGATCCGGGAGTGAGCATTGCCCTCGACGACATACCATCTTCGTCATCGGCTTCCTCATCGAGTGTGAGGGCTTCCTCAATGATCATATCCTCGTTGCGAATAGACACTTGCAGTATACCTTGATAGTCAAGCACTCGATCCAACGCTGAAGTACTACTACAGTTCAATGTAGCACTGAGAGCAATCACCATTGCTTTCGGCGGACTTGAACTCACACCGCCATCCCGCTCTCGCATCAGCCAGTCAGCTAGGCGACTGGGGAGAGGCAGTGAGTAAACATACTCCTGGGAGGCCTTGCTTCTGGGGACGTAGATCTCGAGTCCAATATCCGTTTCATTGATGTGCAAGTCGCATCGCGATTCTTCGACTTCGATAGTTTCACCATCCTGAGCAATCCTGAGGACCGAAGCGATGCCGTCTGTCTCGATGACCTCGGTTTGCTGGAGGAGTTTGTACAATTCAGGTGGTTGATCACTGCAGTAACGTGGACTCTTAAAGGTGGCGGCGATTCTGAGAAGAACCATCATTAGCAGGGTGGTCTTAATTTTATGAATCCTTAACACCGCTTACCGTAGTATGTAATAGGCTTTGTGTTTTAGATCGCGACCCGGACTGGAAATAGCCCGGCTATTCTCACTCGAAACACGTGTGACTTCCTCGACAGAAGCGGAGATGTATCGGTCCTCCATACCCATCCAAGTAAAGAAACTCTTCAGTTGCCATACCTCCTCCAAGGTGAAGTCGACAACCTTGATTCTGCCGTTGAAGCGTGCCGCTAGGGACTTTCTGTCGACGATGACAAAGCTAGCCTCGGATGTTTCGAGACCGGTATCTCCTGTTGGGAGTTTCACCGGAAAGACGGGCGCTTTCAAAAGTGCACCCGGTGCGAGTTCGGGGTCCCTGGCCGATTGAAGGAGAGCGCCAAAGGAGAGGAGTAGGTTCTTGGCGTCGCCGACCGGAGTCATTGAGTTAACTTGCAACAGTTCGTCGTGTATTATCCTAAGCGTGACCGTCTTGACCCCGAGTTTGTCGACGAAGAAGCTCCTCAAGTCGGCGTACTGCTCACTAAGAGGAACTTTTCTGCCGATGTCTGCAGTGTTTGACCACAGGCACTCCGATGACTTCCACCAGCCGGGTGTGCCACGGTACGTAGCGAAGATTAAGGCATTGTCTTCGAAGGTTTTTCTGTTATGAAGAAAGCAGTGGATGTTAAAAAGTGCCCAAGACGGATTGTTACCTGAAAGGTGAGGAAACACAGGTCAATGGGAACCTACCGGAACTCGGGAATCGAAGATCCAAAATCCATTTTGTCTAAATATTCATAAAGGGCCTTGGAAGGGCTAGAGAGCGTGAGCCGCTTGTTCCCCAACGACTTTAAATCTTCGACAACATCTTTCCAGGACGCGTCTTCGATGGCCAGTGTATCCTGGAAGAAACGTTCAAGAACCCCTAGCTGAGCTGACGAGACACCTGGAGCATCCGCGAAAGACCTTTTAAGACACCTCATCATGCTGTGATCTACTCTTGGGCCTTCCCACCGACAATCCGATGGCCGCAACCAGGAGCAGAGACCATCCGCCCCTGGAGGGTCTAAAACAAGAGATTCGCTGGAAATTTTTGACCTGTATATATGAGGCGCCAGTGTTATTGTGTTATCTGGGTCTGACGGGGTATGTCGTGTAAAGAACTACGTACCTCATTATCCAATCGCGTCTTACCTCATTCGCCATCCCAACATATCTCTCATGAATGGCGGCATAAAGACCGCACACTTTTAGAAACTCCTTATTCGAGATACGGTTTTGTTTATAGAATGAGGTCCAAGAGAGCATATCAAGCAAGAATTCGAGGTCATCAGACACCCGTACGCCAAGAGAGTCATGGAGAAAGATCCATTTCCTACCAAGTTCTTTCATAGACACCAAGCCCTCAAGCTCGAGAAATGGGAAAGGCCTGTCTTCGACAAAGTGCTTACCACACTGCCTCAGGAGGTGCGGGTATGGAAGGTATGTCTGTTCAAGCGATAGATTCTTGTCGCAATCGGTCATACCACACAGCGCATTCGCGGGAAGCTCGCTTTTAAGAGTCTGCAGAAGTCCAGGCTTCCGTTTAACCTGTGGTCCTTCGTATTCCCAGAGGTACTCCAGAAGACCCAAAGCTTTTCCTGGGTGTTGCGTCCAAACGTAGAGAAACATGTTCGAAAATCCATCGCCGGTAGTATTGAGGAGACGCATCCGTTCTCGGATGCCGATGGTGTCGCAGAGCCACTCCTTCCAGGTAGGATGTGACAGCGCCGGCCTGTTTGGGATATCCTCAGAGTATGTTGAATGGAGAAATAGGACTTCATACCCCGGTGCTTCCTCGTTCTTGGCCAGAAGAGTGTCAGGGCTGTACTGATGGCCAGACATTAAGTAGATGTCGGTCTGTCTCGGTTTCATCATGGAATTTTTGCCGCAATAGACGTGTAAATTAGGAAATGCTTGAAGGTGATAAGATGCTACGCTTGTTCCATGGGTAGTGTAGAGGAAGTGTAGGTGAGCCTTGGAGGCATCGAGTGGTATAGATAATGGAGAGGATGTGTAAGATCTCAGTATCGCAGCACGCACGTCATCACGCGTCGCCTCCTTGACACCCAAACCCTCAAACAGCGCCTTTCTTTGTGGTACGTCTAGTGCTGTCTGGTCAAGGACCTGCAAATCGATATGTGGCGGAATAGGGATCGAATGTGTGGTCGGCCAGTAACTCTGGCCTCTCTCGGCAGATACCCATTCCCCTGTTACGAGAGGTAGGAGCGGCAGTTTCTTAATATCAGATGTTGTTTTCGAGTACTTGTTTCCCGAAAGCCTGCACAGGAGAGAAGCCAGCCTCGAATGCCAGTCCTGGGTCATCGAGGGCGACTTTGTCCTCGAGGAGTCGCTTTTGAGGTCGGATTCGAGGTGTCGAAGAAACTCGCCTGAATAGAGACGAGCCAGCCCGTATTCAGCCAGCACCTGCACGGAAGCGGTGTAATGTTTTGAGATAAATGGGTCCTCGGCCCGGTCATCGAGTAGATAGTTCCCTTGCATGTCTTCTGCGTCTCTTGTGAGTCTCAGAACGCTATCGATTCTTCTAAGGACGCCACTATGCCGCGTGACTATACAAGGTGTCTCATTGAGGCGGGACTCGACTCGGTCTCGAAGGCCAGACCAGAAAGAGCTTGATATGTCTTCCTTGCGTGGTAAGAATGTAGGCCAAGTGTAGCGCAGATTCGGGAGTTGGCAAAATTGAACTACCGCCTTAACGAATGCATCCGCGATCCCGTCCAGTAAACCGTTGTTTCTTCTGGAGGTGGTGGAGATGTCTTGCCTGCTCGCGCTAGTATCGAAATCCGACTGGATGATAAACTAGAGCATTTGACCTATTAGCAGTGCTTGGACGAGGAAGAAGAAGAAAAGAAGAATCCGTCGCATTTCTTTTTTTAAACACTTACCGAAAAGTCTCCCTCCCTGATGGGTAAAAAGGCGAAGATGTGCTGAGATTTTTTTATTGGAACGTCCTCACTTGTCAGAGGGAATGCAAGGATAACTTCTGCGGTATTCCACGGCCCATGCTCTGGATGTGCACCTTCTGGGATTTCTCGATTGTCGCTCTTGGCGAGTCCAGTGACAGTATGCGTCGTGACGTGATAGTACGCCTGCTCCACTGTCTCTTCCTCATCCACGCCTGATACAGTCTGGAGGATTCTTCGATGTTGATCAGCGCTGTCAACGAAAAAGGACTTTGAAGTTTCTAGCTCTCCGGATTCGTCATAAAATGCGACACTTATTCTCTTCAATTTCCTGAGAAACAGTAGACAAGTCTGTTGAAGATCATTCAGTTGTTTGAAAACGGTCTCTCGAAGATGCTTAATTTCATCTGGGCTGCCCTTCTCATGGAGGTGCAAAGTCATTTGAGTGAAGGACCCATCGACCTCCTCCGGGTCCGCGGCTTGCCATATTGGCGTGACCATCCCCAGACCATCATCAGACTTCTCGTGTTGGAAATAAAATGAGTAGTGGCCTGACTGGATGTAAACTTTCCAAGCGGCTATGAAGACGGACTTGAAGCCAATCCCCTTTGCGCCGATGTATCCATAGGATGTCGACTTCGTACTTTTGCCAACGACGCAGATAGCCTTAAGGTCTTCGAAGGAGAAGCCGTCTTCATTGCACTTAACGACGATCCGACTGGGATGAATTGCGAAAGAAACATAAGGCATATCGCCTTTGGCTGTGGCGCGAGTGAAACGATTGTCGTCTGCATTTTGCAGAAGTTCAAAGACGAAACGGGCATCGCTGCCGTAGATATTTTTGGCGAGTCTGTAATAGTCAAACAAAGGAAACATAAGCTTGTGAACTAAGAGAATCGACGAGCATGAGATCCCGGGAATAAAAGTAGGGGATACAAACGTCTTGATGGAATGGCCCGCGAGACTCGCAAGGGCTTTCATGCCCCTCTCAATCTTTCGTCGATCTTCGGGGAGGCGAGCACCAACCCTGTCCATGACCTCCTGGTCGATGTATCCGACCTCTTCAGCGATCTCTCGAACCTGCTCCTCTGCCTCCTCCCTGGTTGCCATTTTCTTCTCTCTTTTGTCTTCTCTCGGGGGGCGTTTTCTAGCTTCGGTATACTCTTCTCTTACTCCTACTTTTTGTTTTCTTGCTGGCAAAGGAACTGCGGGGTTAGGAAATTGCGGCCGCATGGATCAGGGGAAAATCCTGGCGTTTAAGCGCCGACGAGTTTCAGCCACTTCATGAGAACCAACATGGTGTTGTGGCGAGGGAACTACAGTGATCCTTGCTATCTTCCATCATGAGCAGTCAACTGGATTTTTGAGCAGCATATAGACCATGACATTAAGTTTCAATTCTCAATAAGAGTAAATTATTTAATTCTTTTTATCTATTATTTAAAAAAAAAGGAGAGAGAGAGAGAGAGAGAGAGAGACCAGCTTACTCTGACGCTACAAATGGCCGGTTGTCGAGAAGTAGATTGCGGCCAGAATCCACGTGGATTCTGATCACGGCCTACTCAGTTACGGATATTAGCTATCCCTCTCCACTCTGGCAATGGTATTCACGAGGTTTCCAATGCCGTACATGTTAATTTGGCGGTCCGCCCCGTGCCCTCCGGCCCTTGAACCATCGAATCTCGGCCTCCTTCGGCGTAAATCAGTCTAGAACCAATTTTGTCTCTGATACAGGGAAGACGATACAGAAAAGATTTGGTGCTCGTCTAGCGAACCTCCCTGGTGGAAAACGCCTTGACAATGCCGTTGAATGAGAGTATCGGCCAAGCTTGGCTCCGTGTTTGCACGTGCTGTAGCTTCACACGGCATGCGCTATGCAACAGGACGAGTATCTCCTGTAGACCCCTATAATAAGAGCATCGTCACGAGCAGAACTGCGGCCAGGCTCTTAATGGCTACTGGCCGCACAATAATTCCAAACGAGCACTCATCTTCAGACCCCACCTCAGTTCTATCGTCGCAAAAATGGACCCTTCTCCATACCGAAGTTGGTTCCGCGGTGGTAGTAACAACTACATAAATCTTAGTCCTCAATCTGGACAATCCGCCTCTGGTCGCAGATGTCCAGATTGCTGACCCGTTGCCGACTTTGACTGCGCACGTTGCCTTTGCAGGACTGGCCCTACCTCCAATAGTCTGGGTACACGAGTAGGTGGTGTTATTCCTATCACGGAATCAGTAGGGGAAACAACAATCCCGGGCGCACGCATAACACTTACACTTCTAACCTAGCCCAACGATATGTAGTTGTGAGTGTGGCTCCCACAAAGTCTCCACACGGCTCGGATGGAGCTGTCTCTAAAGATGAATCGCAGGCAAGCACGATCTCAGTGGTGCCGTCACTCTCACTGATTTCGGTACCCCATATCTGAGCGCCCGGAGATGTTGGCATGGGGGGCAACGTGAAAGCATTAACTGTGGTTATCGTGTATATAGTAGGTGAAGTGGAGCTTTGGGCTTTAGAAAGGCCAACGGTATAGAGCAGGGTGAGGTACGTCCATATGGGGCTGTACGTAGCTAGGAAATTCATGGCGATGGTTTCACCGAGTATAACGCAGCAAAATTCCAACCTTTCTAAGACGGCGTAAAGCAAGGCGAAGCTTGAAGCATTGTGATGTGGGGAAAGATGTAACGCGGCGTTAAACGTCCAGTGTTTGTGCTTATATACTCGGATATACTATACATACCTCAGTACTTCTACTCCGTATATTTACGGTTGTCAGAATCTGTGCTAAGATGCCAAGTCGGAAAGCAGTTCAGATAGGAACCCCTGGTTGGGTCGCGACATGGGCTGTGGTTTATCAATTTCCCAATCGATACACAGTCCAACGGGCCTCAATTTGTCCCATGTCCAGTCCAAAATCTGGGTCTGACACCACTGCGGTTGGTTCGCTCTTTCAACATGTACATGATTCTGCACCAGTTTATTCTCCAAGCTAATTAGATAAGTTAAACACCCCACTTCCCGCCCCCCTCATTTGGCCCATCCCTCTTTTCTTTTAGACCCCCTGTTACGATCCTACGGTTGGATCAACGGGCTTGGTGTAGGGTCGTGCGGCCTGTTTAATAAGGCAAGCGAGGCAGTCAAGCAAGTTTGTAAGACGTTTGGGTGCAGTTGTGTGTATACAAGTGTAGGGTGTAGTTGTTACTTGAACTGACTACTGGAGAGTCTAGAAAGACAAACTAGATATATGGTGGAACTCGTAGCTTATATAGACATTTCCCTTCTAAGCTCTCTCGGGTGATCAGAGCTCTTTCTTGAACGATCGGAACCGATCGTTTGGTGATCGGTGCGATAATTGGGGTGATTGCCACCAATCATCCCTTTTCTGCCTCTGATCGCTTCTTGATGTCTGTCCAGCGGCTGCTTGCAGCTGTCCTGCCATTCTGTTTCTGCCGCGTCTTACCGCTTTCAGGCCTGCGTAAAGGTCGACCCGTGACATCCTTCTTCTTTGCGTTGTTACATCGTATAGTTATTTTAATTCCTTATCAATTCCGTACTCTGAATATCTAATTCTACCACTTCACCTTGTGAGCGCGCACTCTTAACTCTAGTTCAGTCCAAGAACCGAGAGACTCGATCGAGCTTGAGATGCTTCCTTTATTCCAAGTCTCGTCATCCAGGGCCACTCTGCTCTGACGTTGCGCCCATTGTATCTGATAGGATTCTCGTAGTATCTATAGGGATACCTGCTTGGTAATGTTTGACTCAGACAAGAAAGCAGTGGCTTCTTGCCATGTTCTCTCTAGCTACCTGCTGCGGATATAGTATTTACATTATTTGCTCCATTTCTTCCTAGTGGCCCCTTGCCTTGATGTAATATTCTTTTAGTCCGCTGGAACCTGACGCTCTGTCCGGACCTCCTAAGCCTACCGAGTAATCACTACGCCCTTCAAACGTAGATGGAGCAGCCTGCTCCGTTTATTTATTATCAATTTTTCTTTCAAAAAAAGAAAAAAAACTGCATCGTCGATTTGGAAGTCGCAAAACTTCATGTGAGTTGAGAGTTAACTCCATAACGCTGCCTAGCATGGCCCAGTGCTCAATTAGATTGCCTCTCCCTCACTGACGAGAGTTCTGGAGGGATTTACAGCACGAGAATCCTGCGCCTCTATTGAGGGAGATGGAATTCTATAAGGCTCCTCCTTCCACCTCAAGACTGAACTGCGCACGCAGACACTTTTAGACATTTTGCCATTTGGCTATTGTATGTTGTAGCAGGATGGAAGTTGATCGAGAGCGGCCCATTGGCAAGCGAGAGAGAGAGAGAGGAGACTGTGACGTGTGTGTATGTGTGTGACTGGGGCGGGAGGAAAGAAGAGAAGAGCGGGAAAGAAAGGGGGCAAGAGTGTGTAGGGCCGAAGAGACTCTCGATCCAGAAGGACGGCGCAAATTTGAGCAAGTTCTGTCTGATACGACAGAGATCAATATATGACTCGGTGAGGCGGCTGCGGCAACCGCAATTAGGCGACATTTTGTTATTGATGTGACGTGATATCGGCAGAACTTTTGGCCTGAATAGGCGTCTTCTGGGGTCTGGGCTAATATCTATCCCGCCTGGCTCTCCGAGATGCGCCAATATCTCGCATCCAAATTGCTTTCCAACTCCAACTCACTCGTTTGGAATACCATTGTTTCTGCCTTCAATTTGTGTTATTATGAGAAATGGAAAATTGAAGGGGCCCGTGGTGGTTTGGGTCCTCTTGATCGCAGGAACCCGAATGTCTCTGCAGGTCCAAACTGCCATCGTTTCAATACACGACGATATTGCCTGAGAGTTCAATCCTGCTCTAGGGCTCCCCATTTTACTATTGACGGCCACACTTTCTCAGAGGAGCCTCAGCCGGTTTTGTAACCCCCAGACTCCTGGGTAATCCGGTCTGGATAAATAATTAAGTAGTCGATCCTGCAGGTTATCTAACACTTCTAGTTTGCCATGGGGACCTTCACGGGGTAGGCTAAAAAAAAAGGAAAGGACTAAAAAGAAAGAAACCTACTCGGCCCATTCGATCCGCCAAACCGAGGACGCGACCCTGCCCCGTGAATCATCCTCACCACCATCGACGTCATCTTCATCTACGCCCCTGCTCAGTTTAGGCAACCAGCATCCGCATTCGTACCTGGGAGTGGAACTGTCTCCCAGACCACCAATGCAACCTTCTCCGCGTTCGCCCAGCCAGCTTGAACCTTGGTCCCTTGCAGTGAGTACATCCGGCCCTTGTCTTCGGCACACAATGAGACGGGCCAGGGTCCCAGTCCATGAATCATGGTGGTCCCAATCAAGCCACTCAGCCCAGTTCATCATACAAGAGCCACGTTTGCGTTCACAGGTTCCACCTGGGCGCTGCATGTACCGACGCCACGGTCTTTTCTGTGGCTATGCTGTGAACTACGGGCTCTAATTTTCTTCTGGACTGAAGCGTCGTGTATAATCGTATAATCCAAGGTGACCCGATAACGGACTCGAGCCTCTCGCTACAACAAGATGAGAGCCTGAGATAATTATCCTCACCTTGCAATATAGTTAAATCTCGGCTTGTAATTAAGTCACGCTCAGCCCACATCGATCGGTACCCCCCATATCCAGAATAGCACCATAAAGTAGGCCATTGTGCTGCTCCCTTCATTTCATACGTCGCCCTGCCACGAATCGACGCCCCATCGGCTCTCCAATGTGCGAGATGGGGAAGTAAACGAGCTAAATGGGTACTGGGTAGAATGACATGTCGATTTAGCATACTCCCGTCGCGTCGTCGTTATCATGCCCCGGAGGCCTTGTTGACGCTTTCTGTCCCGTGTAACTAACCACCTCGACATTCGGCCATCGGTATATGATTTAATACCCTACCGCTTTGATTTGAGCAAGTTTTGTCCCACCCGACCACCCTCAAGGTGATGGTGATCGTAAAAGGGGGGATACATGAATTAAGGGACCCGGACAACTTCCAACCGTGACCGAAGCCTTGATATTACTGTTCCTCACTGCTCGGCGTAGAAAAAGAAGACGCCAGTCGACCAGCCCGGCGCTCTCTGATACGTGAACTCTGTCCATTATTCAGCTCTCGTGTCTACATACCAACCTCCAGACAATCATCTCACAGAGATGAAGCCTGTAAGCCTTTCCCTCTCAATCCTCCTCGCTGCCCGTGGGAGCGCCCACTTCATCGTCCAGTATCCGGAATCTATCGGATATAGTGACATCGAGGAGGGCACTCCACCTTGTGGCGGGTTTGACATTACCAAGCGCGATCCGTTGATAGAGTTCTCAGTCAGGGGACTCTCCATAGCGCTTCTCTCTACGCACCCCGAGTCCTTGTGGGAGTTCCGAGCATATCTTTTGAACGACACGAACAACGCGCTTTACTTGGTCCCTCCCATAAGGCAGACTGGTTACGGGAGTTTCTGCCTGCCCCAACTTCTAGGTCCAGCTGATTGGGTGGGAGAAGAAGGAGTGGTACAAATATCTCAGAAAGCAACGGATGGACAACTTTTCCAGGTAAGACGCCTGATGTTTGTTAGCTGACTGGAAGGGGGAATTCCTACTAACATTCGCATGCGCTAAACGTAATGTAGTGCCTTTCTGTTAAGTACGTGGACGGACCAACTGATGCCCGACCTTCTATTTGCAAGAATAGCTCGGTGTCCGATGCACATTTCGAATCTCTGCCTGATGGGGCTACGCTTATCACTCCGGTTGCAGATATAAATTCGACATCTGGCGCCGGCGATAGTGGTAATGCCCCGACGCAGGGCGGGGGTCAAGAAGGACCAGCTAGCGGCCTAGTCGCCCTGAAAATTACGAGCTTTATCGCGATGGTTTTTGGACTTGTGTTTTTCCTTTAGATCGGCGAAGGGGTTTTGAGCTGGATGAGTAACTGAAGATTACCGAACTTCACTTGTTGCTACTGGTATTTACTCACGTCTTGATATTGTGTTAGTTGGCAGAGAAATTAAAAAAAAGTTACATCCGATCATCCATCCATTCATTTGCAATCTCATCATCAGTCTAAGCTCCCCATCGTGTTGACGTCAAGGGGGCCAGCCAAGGAACGATGGCTAACATAGAGAAATAGAAGAAGACCGAAGTACATGGCGAGAATGGTACCAATCATGATGAAGCCTAGAGAGAGAGAGCCAGCCAACTTAGAATCTCTGAGCGGAATGCCATCAAAATCGATCATTTTGATCCCTGAGGCAATATGAGCTTGTTCTTGATCCTTCATCCAACACACAAACCTCCGGATGGGCGGGCTGGTACGATCGTACACACTATTAGGGGCAGCCGATAGGTCACTATGGGTGTATAGGAACCGTCTGGAAGGGTGGTGATTTTGGGGGCATTCAACGCACAATAACGCCGGAAAACTTGCTCAAGTCGGCCCGGCACAGGACCCGGCACAGAAATTAACACCATCTCCAAAGCTGCCAAAAGAGGTAATACCCACTCTCCTCCGCGCCGCGATCCTCCACTTTCTCACCTTTCCGGGTCCTTTGTGTCCTTAAGACGCGTGAGACGGCCAGATAGTGGGATGTTGAGCCTGTCGTAGATATATCTACCACCATTCCCTCTAAACCCCTCCAACCACCCTCGGTTCGCTCTCTCATTGACACTCTCGTGTATTCCCCCATCACTCACCCAACCCTCTCTCAGCCTCCCAAATCTAATCGATCTCTCCTGAAGTTTGCGGTAGTAACATTCTGTCGGTCAACAGCTTGGCCAGCCACTACCTCCACTGAATCGTTAAGATGAGGCCCACCGCTTCTATAGTATTGGGCCTCGGAGCTCTGGCCCACGGTCATTTTGTCCTCCAAGCCCCGACTAGCATCGGCTTTGACGATGCCAAGGAGATCGAAGGGCCCTGCGGTGGCTTCGACGCCAAAGATCGCTCCAAGGGCGTCACTGACTGGCCGGTTGACGGGCAGTGGATATCTGTCTTGTCAACTCACAATGACGTGACCTGGGAGATTAATGCCGGCCTTGTCGGGAATGACGAGGTCGAATTCACTCCTCTTGTTCTGCCGTTTAAGCAGGACGGTGTCGGCTCCGTCTGCTTTGAAGTTGTCCCCGGAAATCCGAATTGGATCGGAGAGGATGCGGTCGTTCAAGTCATTCAACATGCTGTTGATGGTGAACTTCATCAGGTATCGTAACAATTGACAGTAGCCAATACTTCCTACAGCGCTAATCATGGAGCGATCTCACCGCAGTGCGCCGCCGTCCGATTCGTTTCGGGAGGCCCAGCTTCTCCAGATTCAAGCTGCATCAACAGCCCCGGTGTAGTTATCGATCCGATCATTGAGGGGGTGAAGCCTGAAGAGCCCAAGCCTACCGACGACGGATCGGGCACTTCATCCTCCCCAGACACTATTACTGGCCGAGCTTCCGCTTCCGGACCATCTTCAGGTCAGCCTACCCACAGCCATGATCACAGTGACAGTACTCAGACAAGTGGGCACAGCAGCCATACCACGAAGCCGGCGGCGTCGACTTCACAGCCCCCTGTAGTGACAGCTGGTAGTGGTCATGTCATGATCTCAGTCGCCGGGATTCTTCTGGGGTTTGGAGCCACGGTCATGCTCTAGATATCAATAGGTGAATTGATTTGTGTGTAACGGCACTAGAAGCAGGATGCGGTTAGGAAAGGTAGTCCTATAGTTAAATGATCTTTTTGCGTATCAAGAAATTTCTTTTTTGACCGTTCTCATTATTTTCACAGAGACGGTGATGGATATTACAAAGGTAGACTGTTGCAATGGAGGGGATGGGATCACGCCAACTCCTTCACGTGACATGACCTGTCCATGAGACGAGAGAGCACATCAGAACCTTGACCAGAAATATCCAGGTAGAAATGCCCCTTCCTCGACTTCATGTTAACAGCCTCCTTAGGCACCTTTAAAAAATGCAGTGATAATCGCTCAAATTGTATCAGTTCATCGTCATCTCCATCAGACTACTGTGTCGGTGTCAGGATAATACGAAGTACTCTTTCCGCCAATCCTCATGGAGACGCCGCAGGATGCCACCACTGATCCTGTGTCAGCTCTTGCCCAGCATTTCCAGAGCATCCATGACCCGCAGCTTAGACTCTCTAGCCTCACTCGGCTGATTCGTACTTTATCTCCTTGGGAAGCAAGGCATGCGAGGGTCCAGTTACGAGGATGCAGGCTTGAAGACCTCCCTGTCGAGTTGGTAGGAATGGTCGCCGGGCTCCTAACCCTGGAAGACGTATATTCCTGCTTTCTAGTCTCAAGGAGTTGGCACCAGATCTGGACGAGCCCCGTGATAGTCGAGTGCCTCTCTGCGCGCTTCTTCCCTCTGACTTCCAAACCATTTAACCTTGCGGGTTTCCGCCGAGCTAGTCGCATGCACTATCTTCGGCAGCATGGCCACTACAAGCGCAAACTCGAAATTGCCCTCCAGTACGAGACAGAATCATATTTCAAACTTGATCCCGGATTTCACCCGGAGGGGCGTTATCCGACCCTTGTCGGGAATGAACCTAAGGTCTTTTCCGGCTTTTCGAATGGGAGGATCGTCTGGCACGCCGGCCCCCGAATCTTGGTCGTCGACGATCTCAGGACGCGAAAACGGAAAGTTCTGGAAGTCAACAAAGGTCGTAGTGTACTCCAAGGCCAGGGTACCCCTCCCCAGCTGTTAATCAGTCAGCACCTCGTGGTTCTAATCTACGCGAGAGAGTTGAAGATGTATGCCCAACCCCAAACCATGACCTTTTCCTTTCCCTTTTCCCTACCTCTGCTAACATTGGCGTTCTTGCTAGTTCAGCCTTCCATCTCACGACTAATACCTGGTCTACCTTCTCCATGCCTGCTGATATGGAGACATGGCAAGCTGAAGGCGACCGGCTGGCAATTCTGACACGGGCCGGGGAGCTGTATGTTCTGGAGCACGACGGCCGCCGACTGAACGTAGTACGTCACATCGATGTCGGCCAGATGATCGCAGAGAAGATGCCCGCCATGGACCTTCGCCATACAGAGTCCGCGGTGCTACTTAATCCAACGTCTAAGGATACATTTTATGTTACTTTCAAGCAGCCCCGATCGATGTACTTCGACGTCCCAGTTGAAATAGTCGAGTTCCAAGGGGAAGTGCTTGTGACAGTCCACCGTATCCTCCCATCAATCGCCAAGCACGAATTACACCGTCTATCCTATCGTGTAGACCACCTAGGTTCCCTGACCAACAGCAACTTCGTGGAGGCGGGTGAGAACGGACTATGGTACGCTGGACTGTTCGCCCATCACGAACCTGACCGGCAAACCGCGGGAGTCAACATGGCTGACCAGACGATGGATTTCACCGTTTTCTTCAACACCATCACGAGGGAGATTAGCACGCAGGGCTATTCCAAGTGCTTCGATTGTACAGCCCCCTCGATCTTTCCCAGGTTTTTGTGGGAGGGCCAAAGATACTCGCCGCACAGGACGGCAGAAGATGGCGACATCTTCATTCGCAGCTATGTTGCCAATACAGTCAATGGCGAGTGGAAACAGGTGCCCTCACCTGCCACTTATGAGATATCGACTGGCTTCATACCACTTGATCCCGATCCATACTTACAAATTCTCCACGATCATGGATATATGCTTGCGGCGTATACAGACAGATACATTGTTTGGAGCTTTCTGGAGGAGGGTGACTGCATGAGTGGCTCTTGAGGCGAAATTATGGCAAGCCGAAGGCAGTCTCTGTGGGACGCTGCTGTCGTCCATACGTAACATTTTCTTCCCATGAGTAATTGCAACCGAAAGGAAAATGTAATTACGATATAGGAGTCCGGCTCCCATTCCCATTCATGGGGTTCATTCCGGTCTCGTCCCGCTGGCTGGCTAAATAGGTTAGACCATAGATCTTTGGAGATGTTGATGATTCGAAACCGGGAGGGTGTTTATGCCTTTTTTTGGCCCCCTTCCCCTTCTTATTATCGTCTTCCTTGAAGTAAACTTCTACTACAAGGGAGCCTGGCATTTCTCACTCGCCCTCTCGGAGTGTTTTCTCTATTTATTTTCCGCATTTCAAGACTCCTGGTAGGCCGAATGTTTGAGATTATTTTTGGCGTACTGGACTTCGAGTTCACTCATGTCTAAGCCCACTAGCACTCCTACGACCGCCTCTGTGGCTGTCTTTGAAGGCTCTACGCTGGTGACGGTTTGCAGACCACAGAGGCAGCAGTTCTTGGGCCTTTCCCCTCCTCTAGATTCACCTGCTCCATTCGGTCGATGGAGCGAGCCGGGACAATGATGCCGCTCACGGAGTTCGCCGCCGAGCCTCGCTCCCCATCCCCATGTGCCAATCCTCGGAGACGGGCCGTTTCTGCTTTAGCTATGTGTCGATGGAGGACTTTTCGATTAGGCATCGAGACGGCTGGTATATGGACACTGGTGGCCAAGTCATAACGGACTTTGGCCCTCACCCTGTTTAGCTTGAGCGGTGAAGAAATTATAGTCTATGTAACAGCACGGTTTCGTGAGAGTTCGTTAATTATAATTACATCCTTGCGGTTGACTTCCAGTTCTTATCTCTCGCCATTGTAAACCTTAAACTCTACCGTCTTGCTGATGCCAACTCTCTGAGGATCCATCATTTCAAGGTCGATGTCCGCCGACGTTTCTTGCGATGACCCTTCCTCAATAATCCGCTCTTGCGAGCTCGCTCGGTTATCTCGGCGGGTGCCATGTACGCCGCCTTGAACTTCTATGACGTGCTCGCCGTGCTCGTCCTTCCTGGTCATGGTGAACTGTCGAGGCTGGGATCTGGCACCCATTCCGCGGCTTCGGGATGACGATTCATGTTCGTTGCGGACGAGCTTGGAAGCTAAGATATCGATACTAAAACAGACAAGTTAGACCCTAATACCCCCGTCTGATTACGTGGAAAGACAACGTACAACATGATGACAGGAAACATGCACTCCATTGTGTACGCAAATCGGTCGACCTGGCTAGCTACGTTCGTAGCGCTCTGGGCGCTTGCCTGGAAGGAGTAGGTAATGGCTCGCATAATACCTAGAACGGCCAAAAGGGCTAGGCGGACTTCCGTGCTCCTCATTAGGTACTGGAATAAGTTGGTCTTGATGGCTGCCTGGAACGAAGAGCGCCTGGCTTTGGCGAATATGGTGAGCAGGAAGTAGGCGCTGAGACATTCGAGTAGGGCGATGAGAACAAAGTAGCCGATGTGGAGGTGGTTGACGAGACTTTGTAGGGCATCGCCTTCACTAAGAATCAGTCGGACACGGGTGATGGCGATGACGATGCGAATGCCGACGATGCCGACGATCATTGTCCAGAAAAGGATCATGAAGACACGCCATTGGTTATTTCGGAGGACGCGCTGGAGGATCATGAAACTGTAAAAAGATAAACCGGCCTCTTGTATCTGTTGACGAATTGGTCTGTTAGAAATTCATTCCCAGCCATCATTATCAATAATTATTATCCTCCTCATCATCATCATCGCGGTCGAAGAAGCTTACCATCCATGCAATATCCGCGACGGCCGATGCGGCAGCTTTAGCGGGGAGTGAATATCTATTTTCATAATCGTAAAACGCATAATAACAGAGCCCGTTCGCGATTGCGCCGGCGGCTGAAGTGACGAGAGGCACGCTGGACACCTGCGTGAAATTGGTGATACCAACGACGAGCAAGCCGAAGAGAACATTGGCGAGACAGATGGTGCTGAGAATCGACCAGCCTAGCTCAAAGTAGACGGGATTTGCTGCGTCGCTCGACATTGTTCCCCGATTGCTCCGTATCTATCAACTCGCGAGAGTGCGGCGAACAAGGCATAGCAGAGCGGCCCCGTTTGATCGAGACGGCCGGAAGAGGAAACTTAAGGATACTTCCTCGAGAGATGATGTAAACAGAGCTAGCAGCTCACGGAGACGTTCAAGGGTCAAGCTAAAGTCATGTTGAAGGCTAAGAATGGGGTTATCAAGCCTTCCGATTCTGGGGGCCAGAACCCCTTTCCAATCTAGAGTTAACAAGCGGGAGCAGGCCTACTTGTACATGAAGAGATTTTTCGCTTGAGGAAACTTCATCCTTCTGCCGCCCCGCCAATTTCAACGATGTTGGTCCCAGTCCAAGCGGCACGTTTGCCAGCCGAAGTGATCAAGGTGCATCGGGGTAATGCCGCACAGGCACACAGGGGTGGTAATCCGGGGGGCCCATGACGATCGGTCAACGCCACCTTCACATGGTAGGATTTTGGTCGAGTTGGACGTTCCGGGAAACACTGGAGGCGGGTCTCATTGGAATTCATCGGAATTGGCGAATGCAACATGGGAACCAATTTCTCGGGGTGCTGCTAGTGATTTTTTCCATATATGATCAACCAATATATGTAACACTTCAAGAACAAGAGCCAGCCCTCAGAACCAATCCGATGTGATTTCTGAGCCGCTTTCCCCCCCTTAAATGGAATCGAGTCCGCAAACCGTCGCCCACTCCACATATTTATCGCCCGATTCGGAATAGCCAGCATCTTCAGACATGCCTCCTCCACCAGCAGGGAGTCTGGGACTCGCTTGTTAGTTGCCAGTGCTCAGTGTTATCCTATGCAATTGGCTGCATTGTTCATTAAGCAACCAAGGTATGCGGGAGGTATACGGAGAACGGGGCACGATTTCCGCTCCCTCGCCAGGGTCAATGTCAAAGCGTCGGACTCTTGTTCAATATCCGTCAAGATCAGCCGACAGACGTCCGTTTTCGCCAGGGGGAAAACCGGCATCTTCAAATGGACCCACAGATTGTTCCATCTGTGGATGCTATTCGAAAGAACTGACATCAATGGCATTGCCGAGTACGAAGTATATTGGAATATTTCGTACAGAGACGGCAGGTTCAAGTTTCCGGCTTGCTAAGCTCTTTCCGCTGTGGCAGCATTAGCCTATCTCCCAGATGGTGATGTATCCGATGTCACTTCATACTGGGAAGTATGGAAATGGACGCCTCCACACCGCACGTTGGAGAGGTGCGGATACTTCCCGCCTCTGCACAGCAAAGAATTGATGAAGATTCACTGACAGTGTAACATTTTATCTGCGACGTGATCGTTGCATTGCTTCGTACTCCTCTAATGTTTAAACGTGCGGGAGAAGTGATGAATCCTACTTCATTCGTCCAATCCGTCGGGAAGTGCGAATTGTCTTTGGAATGCTTCGTCCTGCCCGATGTCCTGCCCGATGTCCTGCCCGATGTGGATGTACCCTCTCTGGGCCCCTCCCACGCCCCTGGCCTGGGTCGTCTCCGAGAACCAGGAATGACATTATTAGGGGGTTCGAGCGTTCAGCCAAGAGTCTAGCCAGCCGTTTCCCGCGTTCAAATGAATCGGCTCCGATGTCACACCGAGTACCACGCCACTATGGGCTGGTTGATTCGCTGGTCATTAGCCGTGTACACACCGAGATGCATCTCTTTCATGCAGGATGTAGTGCAAATCAAAGAGCTTTTCCCAAGCCTGGCTCATTGCCCAGTTCTCAGAGGGTGGGCTAGAATTCCTAAAGCCCGAGGTCTGACAGACTCATTAGTTGTGCAACAAAGTACAAATATTGTGCTGCGTCAGGCAGGCTCCAACATTGATGCAAGTTGGTTCGTCTTCTTAGCTCAGTCGGTGGAGCGCTGGTCTCATAAACATGACCCGGAAGGGACACTACCGGGAGATCCAGAGGTCGAGGGTTCGATCCCCTCAGAGGGCAATATTTTTTTCTCTCCTTCCTTCTTTTTTTCTTTCTCTCTTTCTTTTCTTTTCTTTTCTTTTCTTTTCTTTTCTTTTTTTTTTTTTTTTTTTTTTTTTTTTTTTTGTTGTTTTTCTTTAGATTCCCCTCTCATCGGCCCAATGAGGTTCGATGAAGTTTCCTAGTCTTCGCCATTGTCTTTGACCTTGCTCTTTCGAGAAGATGGACGATACTAGTAACTTAGGTAAGGACGCCGAACATAATTAATTTCTCCGAGATTGATACTGCTCCTAGTGCTCTGGAATTAAGAGAGGAAAAAAAGTGCCGGCAACCGGCCTGGTGCTAAAAGTGGACTATCTAGAAATCGAGTCTTCTCGGCGCCCTCACTTTGACATGAACCCGGCCCTGCCCCCCAAAACGGTTAATCCTGTTTTCAAATAGTCTCACTTCTCCCTTTTCAGAATCCGAGACAACGACTCGTTGCACCAGTAGCCTGCGTTTCACTGGAATGGCGTGTTCGTCCAAGCCTCTAATGTTCTCGTAGTTTGCAAAGCAAGCAGGGCCGAATTTTTTAAGCCTAATCTACCTAATCTTCGAGAGGATTCGGTCCCACTTTGTGTGCCAGAACATGGAATCCTCCACCTGCTCAGACAGGCTAGTCAGTTCATGCCCAGTGTTCTGCACCACACCTTCGTCGTTGGGTATCGCGCTCTGCCTACGAAGTAGTGCTTCTAATCGGAATCAGGCGATGGTCACTAATCTCACATATTAATTGATGCACACGAGTCTCCTCCCGTAGTAACTAGTTTTGTTAGCTGTATATCTAGCCAAGCCCTGATGCTATTTCCCTGTGTCTACTTTCAAGAAGTAGCAGAGAGCGGGCTCTGGCGCAATTAGTGGGGGCCTTAGTTCCCCGTCGCCAGCAAACCACCTACCAAGTCTAGGCTGGCGGACAGGCCAAGCCAAGACTCAGAAGGAGTAATCGCTCCGACTGACTTCGTCCATGTGTTGAACTCAGCTGGGGACTGGAGCCCCAGGTTACTTGATCACAGGAGCCCTGCCCCACAATAAACACTAACCCCTGAGATCTCTGCGACGCATCATGGATGTTTTTGTCCGAGAACTGGGGTCGCCCTGTGCACTACGGCCGAGAAGAGTTACCACTCGGCCCTTGAGGTCCGTTCAGATTTACGCTGAGAGAAAATCATGCGTGGATATTAGGATCTAAGTTTGATAGTGAGCGTGTTCCGAACGTAATCCCTTCGTAGCCTGTTGCTCTTCTGTAGGAGTGTCGCATAATTTAAAGGCATGCGAGATCTACAGAGTAGCACTTTATCCAGGATGCCTCGGAGGCGTATACTAGTTGTCCCTGTGTTCCAGCACCTGAGGATGGTTGTTCAACCCTTCGCATCACTGATAACTCTCGGAAGAGCATGGGAGACGTAAGCCAGGATATCGTGGTGTTGAAAGTTGGCACCCTAGGAATAGGTTATCACAATGCAGATTGTGGATTCGAAGTATGTGGACATGAAAATTGAATCGAGCTCCAACATTCAGCTGTGGATATCAATCCGATCTTTTCCATCCCCAGATTCCCGCGAAGTAACTCTTCCCCTTACTCAAGGTAGCACTCGCATATGTATAGTATATTTGACCACTGCACGAAGCAGGGTTATTATCTTGATCTTGCGTGCCTAGGCGATAGTTTGACAGCTCCATCAAATGGCCGAGAATGCTTCAGATGGGGTCCACCGGCCGGTGGCGGGCTCATACAATATGGGTTAAGGAAATACCAAGGGCGAGCTATGCCCCAGGGCTTCCGTAATGCATTGTGGATGGGCTTTTGCGTGCCATCGGCGCGCTAGTATCTTCGCGGTGTTGATACCAAAGTCTTCAAATCGTGCCCGGCATCATCCCTGGGCAATTCTTGGCACGCCCCTTGAACGAGAAGGATTGCCGCACCATTCCATATTTAGCCGAGAACTACAATGCCTAGAATCTTTGATGGAGTCCGTCTCCGCTGTTAAACGTTGGGGCGAGATCAAGCGTTTCTTGCATTCTGTCGCTCTTCAAGGCTGGTTGTCTTATGGGCAAGTTTCATGGTCATTGTGTTTACTTTGTAGGGGCAGGTGCAATACCAAGAGCATGTAAATCCCATTATCCAAGGTCAGCTACATACATATCTCGACATATAAAGCAATGCGCCATAGCATAGAGCAGGCGCCCACGTGGCACCTATGCACCCAAACCCCGCTGTCTGGAAGGCCGCACAGGTACACTCTTTATAAGTCAGCGGCGGACGAAGTATGAAGTCTTGAGCAGTGTTCGCGAGGCTCAAAGTCGTAAATTTCGCCGAGATCCTGAGGGGGACAGGTACGGCCTATTGCCTGAATCCCTACTAGCGTCCCCCAAAGTGCTTTCCTAAAAGATGACTTTCCTTGAATGGATAAGTGTCGAAACATGTGGTTTTCTATGGACAGAAATTTTAATAGCTCCTCTAGTGAATCAGTGTGTGCAAGGAGTTTAAAGACATGACTGCAGCTATATCTGCCTTCGTGAAAGTGGGACTGATGGGTTTGATCTCATCAACACCGATAGAGAATATATTCCGCATAGCATTAGTGATATTATATAGTACGAAAAAGAAAGAAGGCAATTTCCGAAGGAGAATAGATAAATATACTGAAACTTGAGGCCGTAAACCGCCGCAAGTTACCGCGGTATCATATGGTCTTCTGGAAGTACCTCGAAACACTTTCCAATACTTACTGTATAGTCTTCTCGCGTTACCATCTAGGACCTCCTGAAAGTAAACCCGGAAACCAATTGGCTTGAAATCGGGGTACAGATCGCTTGTCGTCAGGTAACCTAGGTACTCGGAGTAGACAGGAGTGTTATCTTCTCGGATACGCAAGGAGTAGAAGTACTGAGTAAAATATAGTCCTAGTCTAGTCTTGTAATTGTTACAGGAACTAGGGTGCCACATAAAAGGAATGCCGCCTGCTGCCACCATTTCAAGTAGAACTTAGGAAGAACATCACAATATCATATCTTACTATTTTACAATATCGGCCATTCGCCCATTGCGCCTTCCATCGCGTCACAGTAATCTTGTAACCAGTTCGTCCCTGGTCGATCAGGTCAACTTGGAAATTTGTCAATTCTGCTCCACGGATGAGAAGAGGGTGGGAAAGGTGGGCAAAATGTTTACCACACTACCGTCATGTGCTCCCTCCCCACATGGGCGGTTCATGGTGGATGCAAGTTGCCGCTGTCGCATATGCAAGACGCCAATGTCTCCCAGGTTAGGGAGCTCGTCGATCCCTCTCATCCACGGCACCCCGATATCTATCTCCACTGGCCATTTCCGGTCAACCTGCCAATGAACAGATTGAAATTGGCTCTGAAAGTAGGCTTTGCGTAGGGTAACCAACATCGGATCGGATTCCGGAGGGTGGGAAATTCCCACTCCACAGCATCGTCATGACAGCCGTCCACGTCTTTTCAGGCGACTGGTGCCAATGCAGTTTTTGCCTGATAGTGGGTTCGACATATCATACGGCGGTGATATTATGCTATGGTTAGATGACTGGTATAGTTTATGGACTCGTCCGTGATCATGGACGATACCTCGCGATTGGGCACCAAAAGCGAACCCGATCTGCTCAGCTTGGGCTTCCATTTTGAGTCCCGACCTTCCCGTTAGCCCCATTGCTATCCCAGTGCTATCCCAGTTACCATTACTCGTAAATGGATGGTTAAAACTTATCTATCTCTACTTATTAGTGTATTGATTCATACGGTCGTATGGATAAATGAAGAAAGCATAAGCAAGAGATAAGTCTCATTCACGGGGCCCCGAGAGAGATAATCAATATTAAGGCCATCCAGTTGTGTCTAGACAAGAGTCTTGGGCGCCGTTTCTCGCCCGAGGGTGGGGTGCGAGCGCCTTGAGTCGGCCTACAAGGCATAGATCAAAAGCCGCTGACCTTGGAATGGATCTTGGTGGGGTAAAGTCAGACCAACTTAAACACAACCATCAACGAACCGATTCATCGACTCTCATCGCCATGGCAAAATACACTATCTTGCACAACGCCCGCGTATTCCAGACAGATGGAATCATATCACCCAAGCATAGCTTTGCGAAGTGTCTAGCGATCGACAACGAGACTGGCCGTATCGTGCATGCTGGCTCAGAAAATGATCCGAGGGTCGCCGAGATCGCAGCCGACGCCACCCGACAGGATCTTGAAGGTCGCTTTGTGCTCCCTGGCTTTATCGACGGCCACATGCATCTCCTTGTCCTAGGCCAAGCCCTTAAGAAATTGGCCTTGGATGATTGCCGGAATCTAGAGGACATCCGCGCCAAGATCAAGGAGTATGCCGCCGCAAACCCTAATCTGAGTCGAATCCTGTGTCGCGGGTGGATGCCATTCATGACTGGGGACCAGGCGACGTATAAGATGCTAGATGGATTGGATCCTAGGCCCATTATTGTTGATTCCAAGGATCTTCACTCTGCCTGGTGCAACTCGGCGGCCCTGGAGGAGCTAGGTATCAACAACGACTCTACTCCGCCTCAAGGTGGCATCATTCACCGCGACCAGGATGGAAACATCACCGGAGTTGTGTCAGAGGCTTGCGTTTTCCTCTACATTTGGCCGCATCTCGCCAAGGTCTCGAGCCAAGAGGAGAGCATCAACGCTATCAAGGCAGCAATGAACTCTTACCTGTCTCACGGATACACTGGTCTTGTCGAAATGGCCATGGAAGACAACACATGGGAGGCACTACTAGCATTCAAGGAAAAAGAGGGCCTTCCGCTACATGTGGTTGCGTATTGGCTTATCCGGCCTTCGAAAACCGAAGAGGAAGCAGTGGCTCAAGTCGAGAGAGTCATTGAACTGCACAAGAAATACAACGCCGAGACTAGCCCCGACTGTCGTATCGCTGGTATCAAGATCATCTGCGACGGTACCGTCGATGCCTGCACGGCTGCTCTCACTGTTCCTTACTCTACCGGAGCCACGTATGACATGCTTTGGCCGCCTGAGGCCTTGAAGCCCGTGGTAGAGCGAGCTGCAAAGGCCGGCTTGCAATGTGCTCTTCACGCCATTGGTGACTTGGCGATCACAACCGCCCTTGACGCCCTTGAGCCTTACGCCACTCCCGCGGCCCGCCACCGAATGGAACATATAGAGTTGGCGTCGCCGCGGGACGCTCGTCGATTAGGCCAGCTGGGAATCACTGCATCGGTCCAAGCCGTGCACGCTGATCCCGCGATTATCAGGGCCTGGCCATCTCTGATCGGTTCTGCCCGCTGCTCTCGTGCCTTTGCGTACTCCGAATTTGCTCGGGAGGGAGCTGTTCTGGCTTTGGGTTCTGATGCTCCCACCTCGCCTTACGACCCGTTCCCTAACCTCTACACCGCGACTACGCGAAGGTCTGCCAGAGAGCCGGACTCCGAGGAGATTGTGAACCCGCACTTTGCACTGAGTCTTGCCGCTGCACTAACAGCTCTCACTGAAGGTTCGGCATACAGTACCTTCTCGGATGAATGGACCGGAAAGCTTGAGGTTGGAAAGACGGCAAATCTGGCGGTCATTGATATGGAATGGGATGTGGAGAAGCTGTTGAGTGCCAAGGTTGTACAGACGTGGTATAGAGGGAAGCTGGTTTTCAATGGAGAGAAGTGACCACACCTAGAATGGACGGCGATGCGGCATATCCAGAACAACACGCATGTTGATATTTACCATGATAACTATTCATGTATGAGACGGTTGGATCGATACTGAATCACCATCTAGCCTCTTATGCTTAGATTGTTCCCTCGAACGTCAAGCATCTATCTGTGGTGAGGCTCCAGGAAAGGTGTGGTTTGAATATCACCACTGGATCAGTACATTAATGTCATTTTATTCCCAAATCTGGTTTCTTCATGCCAAGTCAGTGTGAAGTGCGCCACGCCTTGGCATGAGTTTGAAGCTGGTTCGACCGATGTCGGAGCAGACCACCCCTGGGGAAAGTGATGACAGTGCTAAAATCACTGACTGTGATTGGACCCATCTCACTCTTCATCGAGCCTCTAGTAATGGGTAAGCCTGCCTCGTTGGTCATCCTCAAGCAAGCGAAGGACCCTCCATCTCCATGCAAGGCACCCGCGGCCCCCGAATGTCGTTCATGACCCCCGGGATGGTCCCCGAATGTCGTTTATGACCCCCGGGATAGTCCCCGACGTGAATTAAAAATCCGGGTTGTGACTGATTTTTAATACGCTCTTTGATTTATAAGCGGGGATGCTTCTAATAGTCTATAAAATCTAGCGTGCCAGTCTCAGGCACTCAGGTCATTAGGTTCTCGCCGGGCGAACCAACGTTTAAAATTGATCTCAATATTCACTCCTGTATTTACACCAGTCCTCCTCCGTTTTATCAAGTTTAGGCATATAAAATACTGTTACAATGGCCGCCCCATCGTTCCGTCAGATTGTTGGCGTCCCTCCCTCGACAGCATCGACGAAGGACAGCACCCTCGTCATCATTGACGCCCAGAACGAATACGCCGAGGGCAAACTCGCGGTAGCGAACGTGCAGACCTCACGGAAAGTCATCGAATCGCTTCTCCAGAAATACCGAGCCGCGAATGGAAACGTAGTCCATGTCGTCCACGATACGCCTGCCGGAGCACCAGTGTTCACGCCCGGAACGAGGCTGGCCGAGGAGTTTGATGAGTTGAAGCCTGCAGACGGCGAAAAAGTCATTCACAAGCTGTATCCCAGCTCCTTTGCGGACACGGACCTGCAGCAACATCTTGAATCGATTGGTAGCAAGAAGTTGGTGCTCGCCGGCTACATGGTGAGTCGCATTTCCCTCCCCATTGCTAGATCCGAGGATCTAGCAGCATAACGCACTTGCATCACCCCGCAACCCCGCAGACCCCCGCCATCCCCGCTTCATATCGCCCAGAATTGGGGCACTAGGGCGAGATTCTATGGTCAGCCGGGCCGAGGGGTCGCTAAACCAATAGCTAACCCGCCATTTCCCCGAAGGCTCACGTCTGTGTTTCAACGACTGCTCGTGACGGTGCGCGTCTGGGTTATGACATTTTGGTTGCGGAGGATGCAGTCGGCGACAGGAACATCCCTGGAGTGGACGCAGAGCAGCTTGTCAAGGTTGCGCTTGCCGAAATTGGAGATGGCTTTGGAACTATTGTTCGAGCCGGTGATATTAACTAGGAGCGGTATCTTCTCACCTCCAGGTTCTACCTTGACTTGTGCATGAAATGAAGCGCAATGGAATACCAACGAATGATGCTTGATACACAGCTATTAATGGCAAGCTGTTACAAACACATTCTTACTTCGCCAGGCATCCTGGAACTGTACGTACATGGACGAGTACAAATCTCGAAAATAAATAGTCGTTTTGCTTTGTGAAATTGTCCCCTTTTCGCCCAGATTCGGGTGTCTTTTAGCTTAGGTTGCCGAGTAGCCCCCGTCAATAAAGATTGTCTGTCCAGTAATGGCTTCACCTGCCTTCCCAGCCAGACATACTACCATGCCAGCAAAGTCCTCCGCCTCTCCGTTCCGCCCGATCATCGTCCTATCGGCATGCCTCTGAGCCAATTCAGGCGACGCAAAGACACTCGCGGTCATTTGCGTACTCACGACACCCGGGGCAATGGCATTGCAGAGGACGCCACGACTGGACCAAGCTTCAGCCTGCGAGCGAGTCAGGCCCACCACTCCAGCCTTTGAAGCTCCATACGCCCCGCTGTTGCCATAAGCTCGGAAGGCCTGCTGGCTCGCAATGTTGATTATTCTACCGGAACCGCGTTCTGCCATGCGCGGACCGAATGCTTGGCCGAGAATGAACGGTGCTGTGAGATTAACTGCAAGCGTGGTGTCCCAGTCCGCTTGGGTCAGCGCATCCATGGCCGGCCGGATGTTGATTCCCGCTGCGTTGACCAAAATATCGGGGACTCCATACGTTGAGAGAATTGTGGAGACTGCCTTGTCGATAGATGCCCGGTCACCCAAGTCGGTAGGTAACGAGTGGGCTTGGACTCCGAGGGCTGAAAGAGACGTGACGGTGTCGTCGAGCGGTTGGGGATTCCGTGCAATAAGGATGACGCGGGCTCCGGCTTGTCCCAGGCTTGAGGCTATCTCCCGCCCGATGCCGGCACTACCGCCCGTCACGACGGCGGTCTGGCCAGCGAGACCGAAGAGCCGCTGAAGGTAGGTCGCGTTTCGGGAAATATTTCTCGCCATTTTATTATCAAGTAAGATTTAGTGGACCAAGAAGGATGTCGCTTCAGCGCCATTCCAGTTCCAGCCTTTTATTGTAGCACTGAGTCATACCGAGGAAGCTGCCTGCACACCATGAATTTCCCATGTACCCTCGGGTAATCAACGGATAACGACAATGGAAGCAACCACCGTCAACACCTATTATACCTAAGGCTCAGCCATTTTGAGTTCAATATGAATAGTTGGCGGTGGGGGGAAATCTTGGAAAATTGGAAAGACTTTGAGCTCATACGATGCAGTTCGAGAGGATCTTTTACGGACCTGGAGACATCTTCCATCTCCGTTACTAGTGCCTGCAGAGATGCACGGAGAACATGGCCAGCATTCCATCTCGCCCCCATTAGCATAATACAGTGACCAGATGGAGTAGAGCTGCCGCCGGGATACCAATAACTTCCAGGCAAATTAGCGACAGTCTTGCAGTGAGATTAGCCATTAGCTAGATGCGAAAATCTGAGTCATCGAAGTCTCTTACCCCCCCCTTTGCTTGCTGGTTGCGAGAAGCGACGGCAAAAGGATTTTTTTTTTTTTTTTTTATCTGCCTTACCACGAGTGTGAGTCCGTGGACCGAGGCTCGTCCAGCAACTGAAGGGGCATGCTCTACTCACGGAGGTGTGGTGATAATCTTTCACTTCTAAAGGAGGTACAAGGCGCTAACGCTTATAAGCGGGATCGAGAGTGTGGTAGTATTAATACAATTTCTCCCCTTCGTATAGGGTAGAAATGACCGAAATCAAATCTCTTAAGTCTTGGCTATCATAAGATTTAGGACGAAATTTATGAGAATATTAAATAAGATTGTATTCTGAATCTTTACAGGTCAACGTAGGATTTTGACAATGCCACTATTCAAGTCTCAAATGCCGTCAACGAATTTGACCAGATCGTCGATTACTTGTTGGGCGTGAGTTAAGTATAAACCTGCAAGGAGTCGTTAGCATGAAGAGTCTGGAGGAATTGCGAAAGGGAGAAGGCTTGATTTGGACATACCGTGGCCCGCATTTTTGTACACTCTCAAGTCCGCCCAAGGAAGCATTTCCTTGACAATAGTGGCGCCGGCTTCAAGGGGCATGCCTTGGTCCGAGTCGCCGTGTAGCGCTAGGATAGGGATCATCTCGGCAGATTCTGCGAGCTTAGTTAACTGCTTGTCGGAGGCTTGTGTGAAGATTGCAACCGTCTTTTCGATGGCAACACCATGGGCCTCTGATACAATCTGCTCATAGTACTCGAGTGTCTTAGGGTGCACCTGGTTCCCTGCGTGCATGGCGAAAACCCCGGGCAATGATTCGGTGACAAATGCCGGACGATTATCTCTCAAGCCCTGTAGAATCGAGTCCCACAACTCCTGAGTTGGAGACAAAGGGTGTTCGGGGGTTTGAAGAGGAAACGGCATGGCGAGGCCGATCCAGACGAAACCCTATAAATGTTGGTTAATTTCCGGCCAAGTTATCGATCCAGTTATGACATGTGCGCCCAAGAGGCTAACCTTGCAGTGCTGGGAGATGTATTGACTGGAGTGGTATGCTAGGACACTCTCTGTGCAACCCATACTAGCCGCGACAAAGACGAAATCGCCGACCGCGAGTGTCTCGAGGAGTTGCGCCACATCTCCAGCAAATGTGCTCCAGTCCGTCGTTTTACCCTTCGAGGCGTCTGTCCAATCGCTGGAACCGAAACCTCGACGATCAGGTGCAATGCATCGAAACTGGTAGGTTTCGCAAAGGGGTACAATCAGGTGCTCAAACATTTTTGACGACATGGGCCAGCCATGGAGGAAAACAAGGGTCAATTTGGAAGCCCTGCCGGCCTGCATTTTGAAACCCTTTCCATCGGGGACATAGTCCCGATAGAAGAGACGAGTGGAATCGATCGAGCTGTTGAAGAAGGGCATGGTGGTTGGATTTGCGTTGAGAGTTGATTGGTGGATTGCGATTGGGAATGTGAGATTAGGTTTTGGTGATTGGCAGTGGATCTGAATGTAAAGTGCCAAGGTAGAAGTGTTTTCTTTCCTTTATATAATAGACTTGGGATCTTCCTTCTGAACAGATTTCTGTCCGTAAGACTTGATCGTGTTCTCTGCCATTGCCATAACGGATAGGCATGTTAGGTGTAAAGCTGGCAGGGAGCCAGGTCGTTCGATAAAACTTCTGATTGGGCCGAGCTGTGGGATGACCCGACTGTCACAACATTACCGGGGATTGTATGTTGCACGCAGTATGTAACTAAATGCTTGGATGCTTGGATGTCAATAACGTTTCTTTTTAACTCAAAATTTCAAATTTCTACTCAGTGTAACCGATAGTGATGTTCCTTTACCAGATGTTAGAAGTTAGGTCAATATTATGTACAAGTTTCCCATACCATGGAGAATATTTATATTGCTCGAGGATAATGATGGATATTGACCACAGCGAACTTGAAGAACGAGTAATCGTCGGCATAATTTGCGGCGTAAGCACCAGCAAAGCGAGAGTTAGCATCACCACTAAGGCTTTTGCAAATCTTGCAGAGACTCGTGTCGCAAGAGTTCAATAGATCGTAATAGAGCCCCGCAATTTGTCCATCTTATGCTGTATCTTCAGGAGAGTCGAGAATTTGGGTCGCATCGTTGTGCCTGTGTGTAAGGAGATCGCTGTGCTGGACAGAAAAGGCCAGGCCCATAGCCAGAAAACAGAGGAACGCAACACCAAGATATGGCAAGCCCACCCAAGCGTCACCCAAGTCTAGTCCCGTCTTAAAGAGCCAAGCCAGTACTGGGCCGGCGGCAAGTCTGCTTCCCGAATCGAGAACGCTTATTAGCGTATAGAGCCTGCCCGTTTGACGAGGTTCGATCATGGATGTTATGACGACTCGGCAGAGGGTTGAGAACCCCAGCCCACAAGTGAAGACCACGAGACCTAGAATAACGGTCTTAGAGGATGGCCAGGCAAGTAGGATCGAGCCGATGAAGAGAAAGACAAATGACATCCGGGCAAGGAAAAAGTCCCTCGTAACGGGCTCAAGCTTAAACGGCATGCTGGGGGACTGAAGGAGCCTGGAACACCCTGGCAAAATGGCAACATAAAGGGCAATGTTCATGACCACCTGCAAGGACATGAGCATGCCGGCGTCCGCTAGAGACCAGCCAAGACTCTTGCTCAAGTACTGGGCCCCGAATGATAAAGCCCTCGCGACGAACCCCGTTAACAGAAACGTTATAAGCAGTGCCACGACTGGATAACAGTGGAGGACTGCAGCGCTCTCGGCAAGTTCGCGGGTGGACTGAGACAGTCGGGACTTGAGGAAAGATGTAATGGAGATGTCCCCATCCGACTTAGAAATGGCACTCTCCGGGCCTGTTGCCTGTTTGAGGGTTTCGGGAAGGAACGTGACACAAATGCCGCCAGCGATGAACAAGCCCAGACCCATCACACATGGAATCCATGGTGAGGTCCTCATGAGCCTCGATGCCACAGCGATGGAAAGCAACTCGGCGATAAGGCTCGCAACTATACTCATAAAGAAACTACCGGCGCTGCAATCGTAAATTAGGTTAGGAAGCTGGGTTTAGAGTAGGCTCTCCAGAGAGGATAGACCTACAGTTTTTCTGAGGCCTCAGTATCAGCTATCATCGAGTATATCATAGCCATCAGGACATTGAGGCCACCTCCGATGGCGTGGAATGCTGTGGAAGTCCATATGAGCCGAACATCCGGAAACAGCTGAGGGGAGCGAAGGATCAGCAACATCCAGGCTAAGGCAAGAGACATTCCAAAAACTGATAGGCCAAGAACTGGTCGGCGCCCTATTCTATGAGGCGTGAGTAAGCCTGAAGATTCGGAGGATGTAGGGAAGAGTGTAGCCGAGTTTGGACTTACCGATCGGCAAGGATACCGTATGGCAAGGCTAAAAATAGACCTAAAAACAAATGTCATTATGGATTCTCTATCCCATCGATGCTTTCAGAATCCACCGCACCTGGAAGAGCCTCAAGCATCGACTGAATCGCCATCACGTAAGACAGCTTCGACTGGATGTCCGACCCTTTGCATTGCTGCTCGTCGATCGCGCCGTCCGAGATACCCAAGTACTTGCGACAAATCAGGTCCTCCAAAATGCGTAAGATCGGCAGCGCCGGAAGCGCGATGCCTGCTGTCAGGACAAAGACGAGACCCGTGACTAGGATTGTGACTGAAGGCCTCGGAGGAATCGGGTGGCGATGGTCCGCATTAGCGGTGCTATCTGACTGTCTCTCCCCGAGTAGGGGCCGAGACTGGTCGGCGGGGGAGGAGTCAAGAGTCATCAATGATGCCTAAACAAGCGCAGAACCACTGCAACCTCAAGATCTTATTAGATCGATCAAATACGAGGTGGTGGCATGCCCCAGACTGTGGTGGTGTTGCGTCGGATGCGGAAACTCGAAAATAATGGGGAGAAAGATGGAAAATTTGGAAGCAACGTGATAAAATCCAGCAAATTCCTTATTCACTCCGTCTTCATTCAGCGAGCCACAAATTAAGACAGACAGATTGGCACCCCACGCTGATTTGTCTTGTTTGGATGGGTCTGGTCTGTTACAATTGTAGAGTGGAGTATGTCAGCGCCACCCCCACGCATTTCGGGCGCGCAGATCTTTAGCCAGGTCCTCCCGTTCTTCACAATCTTATCAATCACATTGGAGTTTGATGTAAACTAACATCTGACACCAATTGATTGGTTTAGAAATCGAGCAGCGTGAGACGGGACGATGAACATCAACGAGGCTACGTCGATGAATATCTTATATAGATAGAAGCATTAATATTATTCTGTTCGGTTCTAATTACAATAATTGTAATGCCTACCTCGGATTGGTGTTGTGCACTGATCAAATTCACCTCGTTCACATGGAACTCTCGAGCTCCTTGTGTGCCAAGCTGTGTGGAAGCCTGCCCTTTATAGAGAGGACACAGACGCAATGCCGGTACATACGACCATAGCTCGTAGAGAACTGAGGGTCCCGTCCGCTCCCCTATACATAAGCTACGAAGCGCCAGATCAGTAGTTGGGTCGGTGACGACCAGCGAATCCCTGGTGTTGTATGTTCTTTTTTGCTAGTCATATCTTTTTATCTCTCGTATTTCTTTCTCTTTTTAGTTCAAGTCTACTCGCCCACAAGGTAGCTGTCGGAGTTGATGTTGATTGAAGGGCGAATGGGGCTCAGGGAGGTGACTATATTAACTAGGTTTCGCCCAGTTTAACTAGAACTAGTAATTTATATCTAATATAAGGCGATGATGCATGATAATTTTACGTGAAAGGCATCTAATTTTCTAGTAAGCTACTCTATTCTACCGCCGTGACTTTAGATTACAAGATTTGAAATGGTAACTATGGGGTAGAGTGGCACATCCTCCACTATTGTAACAAATCCAACACTACTAATGATCAGTTGAATCCTTTCGAAGACGGGAGTTGGTCTTCCTTCAGCCGTTACCCGGGAGCCTGCCGTGAGAGCTATATAAAATTCAGGGCTTTCCCTGTTGACCACAACCTTGGGCTTTTATGTATAGGTTATTATGAGATGGAGTTAGGTGCTGTGCAGCTATGTCAGTGGTACCTTGGAGTTAAACTTTACCTCGGCTCTTTGACGGACGTGGTGACCCTCGAGCTCCAATATGACGTGACAAATCGCCCGAGTGGTGTATAGGTTTAGAATACCATTTCTCCTAATGTCCTTGGGGATTGTGACCATCCCTACCAAACAGGTTGTCGAAGGCTGGACTGGACCTTTTAGTGAAGTATTGGACTTGAGGCCCTAGAAAGCGCGCGGCGCAATTGGTTGGCCATATGGGTTCCAGGACCCAGCGCCCGACGCGGAATCCATTCAACTTTTGAACCCCAGGGTGATCGATATCGCGTGAAATTTTGATATTTCCAGGCGTCTTCGGTGAACACAAGACTGGTTAGCCTATTTTCGTCTTGGAAATGGAGTATGGAGGAAATTCCGGAGGTGGAGGGCTACAGGCTAGAAAGATACGGATTGAGCACAACAATACTCCATCATCACAGAGCGTTGTGTTAATCTACGCGGATTCTCTCTTCATATTATTCTGGTGAGAGCCCGGGAAGCAATGAAGCCTTCCGTGAGGCATCATGAGCTTGAATGCTGCGTTCGAATGCCGGTTTGGCCTCGCCTCGTCGCCGGCATTGCATGGCGGCAACTGAAGTACTGTTGGATTCCTGAATCCGGCGGGGTTTATAATTAGATTTAAGGGTAAAATGCGTGAGTATATTATTCCCATACCGTTGTCCCGAGAACTCGTTTCGGGTAATGTGTCTACAAGTCACCAATTCCTGCATTGAGTTGCGTCGACACTCTGGTGATAGCGAATGAAACCCGGGTGATCAAATAAATGTGACACTAGTTTAACATGCATTAGCTAGCAAAGAAGCTTTGGAAGCTTGATGGTGTTCCGGGGTGCAAATGAGCCTACTCACATTTGAATGGTAATGGAGATGAGTTCGGTTCGTGGATTTTGCCAAGATAAAATATCCTCTTTCCGGTTATGGCTGCGGCTCATTTGGGGAATACTCCGAAATTCCAACTACAAAGAGGCCCGGTTCTCTCGTTATCGGTAATCCTCCAAAACCCGACGTAGCGTTCTGTCGACGATTTCAACTCAGAGAGTGATCCAGTGATCGGTGTATGCGTTGAAAAACATGGGGCTACATTTCCTTCTCACGGCCCTCTGCGCCGCATCTCTTACATCGGGCGCAGAGCTGCGACAAGTAACACAATTTGGCGAGAACCCAACAAAAATCCAAATGTACGAATATGTCCCCGAAAAGGTTTCCAGTTCGCCGCCTGTTATTGTCAATGTAAGGCCTATGCAAGTCGTTGGTTCAATGCGTGCTCAGCCCTTCGGTGACGTGACTTGTGATCGCAAGTTAAGGGTGCAGAGCAGAGTGAAACAGCTAGCACTTTCATTAATGATAGCTTCACCCATGTGGCGGGAGTGCAACTTCGTGGTATCGGCCCACTAAAATGCCATCCTACGCGGATCAGCTTGGATTCATCCTGATCTACCCGGGAACTCCGAACATGAACAACTGCTGGGATGTACAGAGTGCTGGTAGTCTCACCCATGGACAAGGCGGGGATGCCCTCGCCATCGCTAACATGGTCAATCATGTGCTGGAGACATATGGCGGCGACTCGGAGAGAGTTTACGTTATGGGCTCATCCTCCGGTGCCATGATGACAAACGTCCTGGTAGGGTCCTATCCAGATGTCTTCGAGGCCGGGTCGTCTTATTCGGGGACTGCGCATGCCTGTTTCGCAGGGGCTCCCTCGGCTACACCAATGTCACCTAACCAAATATGTGCCCAAGGCCTCACCCACAGTCTGGAGGAGTGGGCCTCGTTTGTTCACAATTCCTACCCTGGCTATGATGGGCGTCGGCCCCGAATGCAGATATGGCATGGAAATGCAGATACCCTCGTCCGCCCTCAGTGCGCGATCGAGGCCCTCAAACAATGGTCTGCAGTCCTCGGCGAGACCAACACTCAGAACGTGACCGGGGTGCCATCGCCTCAGTATAGGCAAGTAATCTACGGGGACGGCTCCAATCTTATGGGATTCTTCGGGCAGGGCGTTGGGCACACTGCACCGGTCAACGAAGAGTTGACACTCCAGTTCTTCGGACTAATTTGACGAATAAAAAAGGAGGGCAGGCGATGGACGGGATGGACGGGACACGTGCTGATATTGTGTGTCACGGCCCGCACGGACAGTAGCCCAGCATGATTTACTGTTTGCGTGAGTCAAGGTGTTCCTCTAAGCTTTTGTAGATCGTACAAGTTGACGTGCTGGCGACTCAACTCTCCGGACGAGGCCAATCTTGTAAATGGAATCATGGAAAGAACGGTCAGCGCAAGAGTCCAGATGTTTGCGATCCTTGATGGATTGCCATTTGTTGAAGTTATCAATGCTAACTAGTCAACAGATCTGCCAGGGCCTGGAGGGGGAGGATTGTTGTCTGGTTAGATAAAGTTAATAAGGCTGGGAAGGATCAAAATTACCACTTCTGCCTCGGTACGAACATCAGCGCCTAACCATGATCAAATCCGAACGAGTCCTCACACATTATGTAATAATTGACACCCTGTGTCAAAGATGGGAGCAAACGTTGTTGAACAGGAAGGGAATTTCCTGGGGAAGAAAACGAATGGTGCGAACTGGTTCGAGGTTCGGCAACAGCTCCAGGGCAGGTGGCAGGCAGGCACGCAGCTGGGACTGCCAGCCCTGCGGAGTCGGTGCAACTGTCCGGTACGAAATACTTCATACTCATTAGTAACTCTCCGATGCTCCAAGTTCCCTAACTCCTCAACCCCACTCCATCCAGCACCAACCCTTAATGGCGCCGCGATGTCATCACTACCGCCTCTTCTCGCCTGTCCGGCAGATATATTTCCCCTGTTTTTGCAGCAACTGTCATCCCCCGATCTCTATTCTCTCTGCCTCGTCTGTAAGACTCTGCGCACTCTCGCAGAGCCCAACCTCTATTCGCACATTCGCCTCATCTGGCTAGACCCAGAGGATGCGTCCACCCCGCAAATCTCACCAATCATCCCTCTCCTACGAAGTATACTGTCAAGACCTGAACTTGCCGCCCATGTCCAGTACCTTGACTTAGGCGGGCAGCCCGTTGTTCGCTGGACAGGTCGTCGCTCTGCTATTCCCGTCGCTGGTGCCGACCTTGCTGAGCTAATCACCTTTATCGAGGGGTTCCAAGATAAGATTGACTACGCGAGTCTTTGGATAACTGAGCTTTGCAATGGGTCAATCGATCCGTTTGTCGCGCTCCTACTGTCGGTGCTTTCGAATTTGAAACAGCTACATATCACCACCCATTTCGCAGAAGAGACCCGTATTATTGGCAAAGTATTGAGATCAGCGCTCTGTGATACGGCAACTGGTGATCGATGGCTCCCAACCTTTGGAGACATCCAAGAAGTGTCTTTTCGGATGGATATGAACCTGAGCCGACCTATGGAGATGAGAAATACAGAAGATCTATTGCCGTTATTCTATCTACCCTCAGTTCGGAAGATGTCGGTGTGCATTGAGAACCCGACTGTGTTCGTGTGGCCCCTCAACCAGCGCCCTACAGCATCGCTACTCGCGTCATTGGAGCTAAAAGGTACGTCTATTCGAGAAGATCATCTTGGCGAACTCCTTTCGGCAACCCCCAATCTCAGGAGACTCCACTGGGATTGGTTCTATCATCCCGAGCGCCCAGAAAAATTTGGTGGTCGTGTTATCGATCTTCATAAGATCGCCGCTGCAATTGGCCATGTCCGAGATACCCTCGAGGAGTTCGCTATCTTCGCCTCTGTCAGCTATCATGGCCTCGACTTTCCGATTCTTTCAACGAGAGGATCATTGAGTCCCATCGCCGAGTACGAGGCTCTAAGGACGTTTGAAGCGCCTGTGCCTTTCCTCATTGGGTTCACAAAGGCTGGGGCATGGCCGCTGGAACGCTCCCTACCAAAAAACCTCGAGGTCTTAACCATCTCTGATGATTTGTACTTGGTCGAGGAGTATGAATGGTCTGACACCGGCGCGATTATGCTTTTAGAAGCAATAATATCGTGGCTAAGAAATTATACAGCCTACACGCCACAGTTCCAAACCCTTCGACTCGAGCTGAGGGTCATAGATGAGGAATGGGGTCCAAAGATGCGAAGGCAACTTGCAGATGTATGTGCCGTCGCTGGACTCGGGCTTGTCATTAACAAGATAGAGAAGGATTTGTATTCTCTCAGCAACCCTGCTTCATACTGATCTCACACTCTTCCCGGCTTCTTCTCGACCCTAAGTACACCCCGAGAGTTCGGCTTGTGCTTCCTGCTCCTTTTACAATGTCCCGCACAATTCGGTCTGGCCAATCGATGGCCCTCCTGCAAGCGAGTCCAAGTCATAGGATTCCGCAGCAATAGCCCCATCAAGGGTGACCATCCCCATCTTTTCTACGAACAAACCGCATCCCCAATTCGGTCCCTTAAAAAGGTCAGCGTGAACGACAGTGGCTTCACCGGGGGTATTGATTCATACTCACCCCTCTCCCGCCCTCCTCCTCTCCACAGGGCCCTATATAGCCGACTTTGAAGAGACCATCTTGCTTGTCCACTCTAGGCCCCACCGTCACCACTCTCGCCCTCTGCTCTGATAAAGGGACCTCAATATCGCGGCTATGGTAATAGAGATGAGCGGCCATGGGCTCGCCACACTGCCCATTATTTCGGTGTGGCTTCGATTCGTCGTCAGCTATCCCCCGGTCTTCTTTCCAGGTGGCCTCACAAAGTTGGAGTGTCTCAAGAACGGGCGAGGGGTGCGAAGATTCGTAGGTAAAGGATTGCCCCTTTTGCGATGAAACCAGGATTATCTCCTTGTCGAAAGCCAAGGCTGTCATAGTACCTGGTATCTGCCTCTTTCCGACGCTATACCGGTTTGCCTCAACGACCATCTCGTCATATGCATCAAGCGTAATCTTGAAGAGCTGCCCGTCTGTGATGGTCAAGACCAAATCGGAGAATTTCAAATGACTGCTGAATAGGAGGTTACGTTTAATAGGTGCGTTCGCCGGTATTCGCTCTGGCCAGGAGATTGCAAAAGAATAGTCGAGCGTCACACCGAGCTTCCCGTTTGGCTTGAGCTTTTCCTTGAGATTAACCGAGTCGACTAAGATGATGAACGCACTAAGTAGTAGAAGGAGTCGCCATGGGGCGACTATGAAATGCAAGATAGTCATCCTGATTTTGGGAATATCCGAGTGAACTCTATCAACTTAGATGGTTAGCAGTTTATTGCGAGTTTCAGTCGCCTGGGGGAGAGGAAAAAAAAAAAGGGGGGGGGGGGGGGGGGGGGGGCTTCATGCTTACTAGGATTTTTCTCTGGAATAAGTTGACAGAGCAGTCGGGAAACTGACCAAGAAGTGCAGAGTGGAAAGAAATGTCGGCTTGGAGAGACAGTAGTGGTCTGGGACAACACTCGGTCGACTGGGAAATGGCTTCGTTAAATGGAAGAACCATGGCTTCCCCGATATACCGTCTACATTCTAAAGTCTCCAATATCCAGAGTCTATGGAAGTTTCCCAGATAACATAACACCGCAGCAATGCCCTCCTTCGGTCTTCATTTTTAGCCCGAGGCGCCCCCAGAGAGGCGAAGCTGCAGACGCCCGACACGAGCGGCACTTTTGGAAACGCGAGATTCCGGATCCTTCTGGTCGATAAACACGCAAATATTCTAAAATTATAATTTTCTCTGCGCTTAGAACCAACTCTTCTATCACTTCGTGGGAGGGTTAGAGTGGTTGTGTGTCTAAGACTCCCCAGCCGCCTTAGGGGCTTCTGCAATAATGGGACGAGTTCTGAGCAACCGCTTCTAAAATACGAATGGTCGCATTTGGGGGCGCCGGCGGTTGTTAGTGGTTGAGGTTACATTTAAGTGCCTGGAGCAATAGTTGGGGGCCCAACAGCCAAATCTGAAACTGAGCCTGCAGTTAGCTATTAATGGACCTCTTTTTGATCCTAATTTAAACGGAATGTAGTATCAGAGAGTCTGTTGGTCCCAAAGGCGTTCAGCCAAAGGATTTCTGTGGGTGCGATGGTGGTGGCTTCGAGATCAGTCCGATGTGTGATGAGGGTGTTGGTTCACGCCGGCACGTTTTCCTTCCTCCTACCGAGTTCTATTTTTTTCTTTCTTCCAACCGTCTATGTATTGAAAGGAAGGAAGGATTCTCGTGGCTTTGGGTAAATTCAGCGGGGCCTTGTTGCACGAGTGCCCTTAATGGTTCACGCTATATAACCACGGCCTTCACCTCTGTCCGTGGAGGAGAATGTAGTGACGTCTCATCACCAATTGCCATCTATTAAATCAGCAAACCTTTCCTGATTCATTGACATAACTTTATACAACCTACTTTGAATATATAACATGTGGAATTTACTTATTCGTTACGTGGCTCTCTGTTCCGTCTTCTGGCCAGCGGTTTGCATTCCCTCCCTGCCTTCTTCGCTTGCTGGCGGCATTTTCCCGAGACAGGAAACTGAGGACAATGAATTCGACCCTGGAGACCTTTCGTTCATTCGGAAGCTGGGGGCAATTGGGGACTCATACTCCGCTGGTATTGGCGCGGGAAACAGACTTGGAAGCACAATTGGCGGCATTTTCGATCCTCAAAGTGGTTAGTTACTGACGGCAACCTATGTTTCGGAGATAATTCTAGACTAATGTTGGCTCTTGCGCATATAGATTGGTCTTGCAGCCGGTACGATCACGCCTATCCGTACTTGATCAACAATGATCCAAGTCTCGGCAACCCAGCCAGCAGAGACTTTCAGTTTCTGTCTTGTTCCGGCGCCTTAGCCGATGACGTCCTCCAGAAACAAATTCCTCAACTCAAGCAAAATCAGGACGTGATTTTGCTGTCAATAGGCACGAATTCCAAATACCAAGCGAACATTATACAATGGAGGTGGTGCTGACATTTCTATGCTAGGCGGCAATGATGTCCAACTTACCAACATCTTGAATCAGTGTATCTATCAATGGGCTGTCGCCAACCAGGCACAAGCCTCTACCGCCAAGTTAGCAGCCCTCGACAAAGATTGGGCGTGGGCCTCCAAGTGGGATTGGGACGCCATGGGGCGTGGCTGCGAGAAACAACTTGAGCATACGCAGTCCATCATTGATAGCCCCGAGTTTAGCAGCAAGATAGACCGTGTCTTGGAAGAGGCAAAGAAGAAGCTCTCTTCAGAGTAAGTGCCACCTGCCCCGCTTCATAGTTTTATTTCACTGCACTTTAGGATCGCTCGAGAGACTAACATGGCAACTCTCTAGTGGGATCATCTACCACACCGGGTAAGCACATCACCTGCTCCCCCGCTCAATAGGAGTATTGGGTGCTAACAGCAGGCCGAAAACAAGCTATGCCAAATTTTGGTCGGAGGATATGTCCCCGGAGTGCGATCAGGTCACCTGGAGTACTTGGATATTTGTGAGTGCCAGTCTTTATATATGAGCATATATGTATATAATGCTAATGGTACATTTTCCACGCCTCAGAAATTGACCGATATGCTCCGGCCTGTGGAGAAATTGACCCAGGCCCGCCGCAAGAGGATGAATGAGCTTGTAGACGCCGTCAACTCCAAACTTGTTCGAGCTTCCCAGTCCTTCATAGTATCGGGGAACCCCGCAAACTAACCCTCCTTCAGTCTGATGCTGCGAAAAGAGCTGGCCCAAGAGTAAAGTTCGTGGACTATGACTCTTACGTAGGTAGGTTCCACGGCCGATACTGCGAAACGGGTGTGGACGAGTCCACCAAGACGAGCAACACAAGGTGAGTGTGAGATTGTGGATCTCATTTCAAACTACCCAGAACAGGAGAATAGGCCTGACACCAAAAAAAAAAACATTACAGACCTGGTCTCATGTTTTACGAGCTAAATACCTTCGATCCATTTGGCACCACACCTTGGAAGCGGAGTCCCGGCAGCGAGCTACAGGGAACATTTGGTGGCGACTTAGACATCATGGCGCAAATTACTCTTCTTCTTGATCCAGATGCGACATTCGTCCATGAGGGCGCTATTCAGCCGGATGATACGCCCGCTGTCGCGCAGGCTGGGGTCGTGAACAACGCCCAGCTGTCGGATATCGAAATTCCAAACATTCTCCCCGATGGGTAAGACGGAATAAATAAGTTTTCCTTGAGCGAGCAAAGCTGACCAAGACTGCTGTTCACAGATACGGCCGTGTTTTCCATCCACAAGTCCTCCTTCACCAGATAATCGCTAACCTCATCATCACTGAAATGACGAGTGTGAATGCGGTCAAGAATGGGTTCCCGGAGATCCCCCTCCACTACAAGTTCACCTCATGTGCCAATCCGGACCCCCAAGGTCCATTGGAGAAGAGCTCGCCTCCAGAATGTGACATGAACGGTGTCGTGAGCGGCTTTCCTGAAAATATCTTTCGAAACAGTGTCTACAATTCGTTCTGCGCCGAGGTCAGCAAGGATACCCGCAAATCAGTAGACTGGACTGTGGACAAGGAAGGGACCAGGGTCAATTCGGGGCAGAAACGGAGTCTTCGGATTTCCGCGCGGACTCCACCGCCATCAGCGGTAGGGCCGAATGCGTACAAAGACTATACCATCCAGCTCAAGTGGACTCCCAAGGAGGGTGCTGGGAGGTGTCCTGAGTCGTGCACCGATGCGCTCATGGGAATTGCGAACAGTGGATGTAAGTTTTCTGCCACCGGGCCACGCCCAGATGGAAATGTTTTTGTTACTGACTTGATTCGCAGGTGGCCACATTGGAGGCCAGTCGAACATCATGGTTGACAGGTCTAAGCATGACATTGGCTGTGGAACTTATGAAGTCGTCATTAACATCCCAGGGAGCCATCCAACCGTTTGGCCCCGGAAATGTTACGAAACTGACGAATTTGGCCGGCATGAGGACGTACATGAGAAGGACGTTGAGAGGGTGGCAGGGGTCTTCTGCGACGTCATTGACCACCAAGCCACGATGGGCCCAGGGGACAAGCCGATTACAAAAGTCGCCTACTCCAGCGGCGGCGGGGGCACTCCCTTCGATTGGCCTAACGAAGATGTTGGAAATGTTCAATCGAATCTGCTTTTCGAGGTGAGTTGGGACAACGACTGCCCGAATCCCGCGCCTGGAGAGAAGACAAATATCAGAGATCCAACTGGAGGCGCGCAATTGTGCAAAGATTTACTCTTCAACAACTACAAACGCTGTAAGTCCCTTCCCATTTGCCAGGAGAGGGTGATTGCCCAGAGTAGAAAGAGAGAATGGTGCTAATGTAGTTGTTATACAGGTGTGAATGGAGGAACTGGAGGGTATATCACAGCCAACTGTCTAAGGTACAGTTTTAGACCGTATGTAAAGTAACGGTATAGTAGGAGAGATTACTATGGAGAGAAGAGACGTGAGACAACTTCGATTAATAGCTTTGTAAACTCGGCTTCGTACATGTCATAGAAAGTCCATTGTTAAGTCTTCGTGTGTTTGGACTGACGTGAACATGGCAAGAGATACTGCTGTTAACCTGTGCTAATTTGATGAGCGAGCATCTCCATTACAAGGCCAACCCAAGAATTTCTACTTCGCCATACTCCCAGGTAGTGGCGAAGTGTCGACATGGACAGAGGTAAAATGATCGTATCGTTTGGCTGCCCTCCTAGGCTCCCATCCCTCAGCAGTCTCGCTCGTATACCGGGCCACCACGATGCCGTTCTCGCTCGGTCCAAGTAAGGCGGTGAGACATAGGTAGCGCATGGCCGGTGATATTAGCTTTAGTAGTAGACGGTAATTAGGGAGTCGACGGTGACCTGGGAGTGGGTGCGATGCCACTTCCTCAGCTCCCATAACGACCGTCCATAGTCCTCAAACGTCGACAATGCTGGAACTACAAGAGGATTCAGAAAGGTTCTCAGCATACTATTCACGTCGCAGGAAGGCCTCCACCATAGCCTCTGAAAGCCTGGGATCCAAATATCTAGAATCGCCGTCAAGGTCAACGTTTGGAAAAAGTTGGGCCATCAGGACGTGACTCCCAGGTTAGTTGTCCCACCCGAGCCCAGGCTGAAGATACATACTCGGAAGATGAAGATACTGTTTACGAAACCAAAGCGTTTTAGCGTCTTAATAGATGAGGATTGGCATGAGACCAAGGTGGTGCTTTCCACAGCAACGATCGCCCAACGAGGGTGCATTGGGAGAACAAAGCGTCCCGGCATCAGTCAGAATCTGGTAAGACAATATGTCTTTATTTTCTAATCGCCGGCTAAATATTCTGGGGAAGAGTCTTGCACCCCGCTTTTTATACAAGAACCCCCGACACAGTCTGTAATATTAATATCATGTTCGCTCAAAGTCACCAACCTCGGGTGAAAACATAGATTGGATCCTGCGACGGGTAATTGATAAATGGTATGGGGATGCTCGCCGGCTCGGGGGAAGAGGAAATCGACCAATCACCCAGTCTCAGCCACTAGGATTACCCACTCACGGATGCTGTTAGATTTCGGTACAAAGGAGATCTTTCCACTAATGATATCATCTTGTGAGTATCAGAGGAAGTCATTAACTCGGGAATTTTTGTTTGGGGATAATAAATGGAAGGCGGCCCACGCTGTAATTTTCGAACGCCGAGACAGAATAGTGGACTCCTTACCCCCTTTCTCCTTGGCATATCCAATCCTTTATCACTGTTTGATGAGAGACATCGTCATGAGACTCCTAGGAAAGTTTCCACTCTTCGGGCTCCTCTGGGGAGCCGCATTGGCTGACATGGTCAAGGACGGTAACACGTGTACCGTCACGCCGAAATCTGCCTTAAAGAAACGGCAATGGTCGCAAGATACGCACTCAGGACGCTCTCTTCCTGAAGTTGTCGATATTCATTTTGAGCCACAGGGTCGGTACCCTCGTTCTGACCCAGCGCTTGGCATTCCCGAGAAGCGTGCGCCCCAGTTCCCCGGCTTCGGCGGCGGCGGCGGCGGCGGCGCACAACAACCAAGCGCTGACGATGACACGCCCGCCATACTCCAGGCTTTCAAAGAATGTGGACAGGATGGCCACATTATCCTTGAGGAAGGGGACTACATGATCCGTCAAATCATGGATACAAGCAATCTCCGCAACGTTTGGATCGACATCTACGGACGTCTGGAATGGAGCGGTGACAACATCCAGTACTGGTTGTCAAATTCGATCTCTGTAACCTATGCTGGTCGGTCAACGGCGTGGAGAATGGGAGGCACTAACATAACCATGTTGGGCCATGGAAAGGCGTTGTTTTTTGGTAACGGGCAGATTTGGTACGACCAAAATCGGAACCAGGGCAACCAGAACGGACGTCCAATCAGTTTGACGCTCTGGAACGCCAATGATGTGTGGATTGATGGGATAACCTGGCGGCAGAGCCAATTCTGGAATACATTCATTGCTCACTCGAGCAATGTCACCATGACCAATATTGACATGAACTCCACGTCAGCAACTCAGTGGTCGACGGTTAACACTGATGGTACGAATACTTGGAATTCCAAAGATGTGTTTTTGCGGAACTGGGTGGTTACAGCGGGAGATGTACGTATACGTGGGCAATGTCCTTTTGTCGCTTATTGATCGCTGACTATCTATTGAAGGATTGTATATCCGTGAAGGGCAACTCGAGCAACATCCATGCTGACAACATGACCTGTTACGAGTCTGGATGCATGGTTGTCGGTAGCATGGGCAATCCGCCTTCTACGCCGGAATACGTCGAGAATGTCGTCTTCGAGAATGTGTACTGCCATCACTCCTCGAACGCGGCATGGATCAAGACTTATCCGGGAACTGGCTACGTCCGAAATGTGACCTTCCGGAACATCGCCTTTGACGACATTAACCAACCCATCTACGTCTCACCTTGTATTTACACCGGTCAAAACTGTGATAACAGCAGAATTCCCATTACTGATGTAACCTGGCAGAATATCACCGGCACAGCGCGGTACAATATTGGCGCAGGAATGTACTGCAGCAGGTCTTCCCCCTGCGACAACTTCCATTTCGAGGATATCAACATTCGTCCTTTGAGTGGAACTGGTGACCTTAAATATCTTTGTGCTAATATTAAGAACCAAGACACAATGGGATTGAAATGCACAGGGACATTGCCTTCAAATTGGCCCCAACAACTCGACGGAAACCGATGAAGGTAAAGGGTTGCAATGGCAGATGTCAGTTACGTCAAGTTTTCCATTCACGGCTCTTTTTAAGGTCCGGGTGTTAGAATATGTATCAGTAGTTCTCAATAGACAGAGAGAACTCTTGCACTTAGGATACCACTAGTGAGAGCACCAATATCCATATGCATGTTGACATCTCGATGCATAATCACAATGATTGAAAAACGCAGAACCATCGCGCAGTCGTAGGAGGCGGGGTGAGCACGATGACGGACGCATCCGCCTCATCGTCTCCACCAAGCGCGATGCTTCTTTTCCTCGATCCTAAAAACCTTGAAGTTCTCATCGGTTACTTCAAGATGCTGCGCCATATGCTCAACACCGTCTGGAGTAATACTCTCAATACCAAGCCCCCCCCCCCAAAAGGCCCTACCCGGAGTAACCAAAGCTTGCGTAACCGTGAGCGATGTGAGCGTTGCGACATCTCCTCGCTGCATACAGTATCTAGCAGTCAGCGACGTCTGGTATGTATCGAAGGGCGAAGGCCCGGCATCTTTCCCATAGCTTGCCATCTTGGCTTTCGTCAAAAAAGACGCGGGCATAAAGTGGTGATGAAACAGCGACGGTTGTTGAACCCCGCACACAGTCTATTAAGACTACAGATAATGCACTCAACAAAAGCCTACCATTGTTGTCACCTGATCCCGTTTGGTGAGGAAACGAGGAAATGTGGTGATTGTGCGCTTCATTTGTTCAATGTTGTTTTCTCGTCGGAATTATTCCACTATGACGACCTCGGTAAAGCTGACAGGAAATGTCAGGCCTACCAGTACCGGAGTTCTACTCGCAGCTCCTGAGGCGATTAGGTAGCATTCTCTAGCTATATTTTAAACGAGACATATGACGAGAGATTCTTCATCTGACAAACCTGGGGTGGCAGTTCTTTGGCATCCCGCGCCGATCCTAACATCCTAAAGTTCCTCGGGTTGCGACTCTGTCAGCCAGTCACCTTCCGTTTCCGTTAGGTGGGGAGGAGACTCGAAACAATGCCAACTTGACTCTCTTTGCTGCCCTGGAACTTTTTTTCCTTCCTTTATCTTTTTCCTTTCCTTTGTTTCGCATGAGTCCTTTTGCTGGCGGACTGGTCACCCGATGGGTTGACGCTATGGCGTAAGGTGTCATTACAATCCCACCTACTACAATTAGTGACCTCCGCCGCAAGTGACGAGCTGTGATGGTTCCCTGCAAGGCGACCTGAGATGTGAAGTGGTCAGACCTTCCTGGTTTTGCCTGGGCCGCCTCTCTCTGTATGCATCATAGGTTTGGAATACGGCTTTGGTCTACGCGTACGATACTTCAGGTCTCTAGATATTTAATGAGCGTGAAATCACTTTTAATCGAGGACATTTCTTAGGGTCATCCTTCTCTCAAGGTCTCCCAGAATCGTGTACTTTGTTTTGCGTGAATATCCCGAATAATGAAGTCACTTGCCTGGTCGGCGGTATTTCTCCCCTTCGCCCTTGCTTCGGCAGTTCCAAGAGCAGATGCAGGCGCGAAGGTCGATTACACTGGCTTCAAGGGCCTCCGTGTCAAGATTCCACACGGCCATAGCCATTTCGATGTCGAGAAGGACCTTGCCGGGCTCCTAACCCATGTCGTCAACTTTGGGCACGGAGACTACCTTGATATTGTAGTGTCTCCGGAGAAAGTTGCATCTGTGGAGCAGCGTGTTGACGCCGAGGTTGTCGTTCACGACGTCGGAGCTGCTCTTGCAGAAGAGGGAGAACCTATTCGAACATATGCCGGTTCGTGCTATCTCTTTCTTTCTCTCTTTACTTTTGGCCCTTTTCTCCCTTTTGGGTGCGATACTTTGACCTTGGACAACCAGTGAGTGCTAATGCTGTTCTTCAGTCCCATCGGAGTCCTGGTTCACCGGTTATCACACCTACGCGGACCACTTGCAGTTTCTTAAGGACTTGCAGGGAGGATTTCCCCAGCAGTCTGAGCTTATAAACATCGGAAACTCAGTGCAAAATCGCGCAATCTCGGGAATTCATATATGGGGAAGCGGTGGAAAAGGCAGCAAGCCTGCGGTGCTTTTCCACGGCACCGTACATGCACGAGAATGGATTAGCACGATGGTATGTGTTAGCTGTCTTGAATTCCACAGAGCCACATAACGTTAATACGCAAGCAGACGGCCGAGTACATGGCATGGCAGCTCTTGACTCTGTATAGCAATACGCCGGCCGTCCGAGCTTTGGTTGACAATTACGACTTCTACATTCTGCCCATCGTCAACCCAGATGGTAAGTTGACCCATGGTTTCCTGGAGAGCGTACCAATTTGAGGTCTTGAGAATTCCTGTTCGCTCACTCGGGGTGATTGCAGGTTTCGTATACACACAGACCAATGACCGGTACTGGCGCAAGAATCGCCAAACAGTGAGTTCCAGCTCTTGTGTTGGGCGCGATATCAACCGCAACTGGTCGTACAAGTGGGAGATTCCGGGTGGCGCTTCGACGAGCCCCTGCTCAGAGACCTACAAGGGTCAGGCTCCAGGAGATTCTCCTGAAGCACGCGCTCTCATGCGGCATGTCGACAGCTTGCGCGATGGGAAAGGAATTAAGTTTTATATTGATTTCCATTCCTACGGGCAGTACATTCTCTGGCGTAAGCCATCCCTGCATTTCTGTTTCCCAGGCCTTTTACGCCCTTCAAACTTTGCCCTGCCCAGTCATACGCACATCTCTGTCCTATTTATGGGGTGTATGGCGTCTTGGGATCAGTCCTTTCCAATCTTGCATGTGTGTTACTTGAGAGACCAGGCTAACCAAACATCCAGCCTTCGGATATGACTGCTCCTTTGTCGCACCTGATGACGCCGCCCACAATTCTCTTGCCTCAAAAGGTCGCACGGCTATTAGCAATGTATATGGCACGTCATATACCATCGGAAACTCATGCCGGGCCTTGTATGCTACTACGGGTGACAGCGTCGACTATGTGCATGGCGTCGGTAACTCGACCTACAGCTACACAATCGAGCTTCGAGACACGGGACGATCTGGATTTGCTCTACCGGCATCCCAGATCCAGCCCACGGTGAAGGAAACTTGGGCAGGTGTTATTGCAATGCTAGCAAATATTTAGTAAGCGTCCCAATATTGACACCAGGGCATCGCTTGCCTTAGTGTAGAATAGATTGATCACTCTTAGGCGGTGGGTTCCGAAGGACGAATGAGGGCAATTACTGTGCCAAACATGAGAAGCTTCGTGGCAGCAAAGTAGACATTAACAGATTGATATTATAAGTTTTTTTTTTTTTTTTTTTTTTTTTTTTTTTTTGATATTCTCATGAGTAAATCGTTCACGGCATTGTTGGGATGAGTGCATCCGAAATCTGTGAAGTTAGAGAGTTCCAGCTTGCATTCGCTCAGATGGGGTTCTCTGGAGCTCATTTATTTGACAGCCAACCCCCTACCTTGCTGGCAGGAGAATGCGGCTGCGTATCATGATTGCGAAAGTCCTATAATCCTTGTTGCTGCATGGGAACAGCAGCAATGCCACTCAACAACCCTATAACAAGCAATGGGTCCCTTGTCCAGGACGAAGCGTACGTAAAGTCCGGAAAAGCTGAGTAAGATATTACATGAGAAAATCAATGAGAATCAAAGGAAACAAAATTTACTGAGGAGTTATTCATCATGGTTAAGAAGAACAGGTTTAACTTCCTCGTCGTTTAGCGACAGGACTGTTCAGCTCTTTGCAGTCGAGGTTCTAGTTCTATCAAAGACAGTGAGGAGCCTGCGAGTGAGGTGGAAGAAGTTTTTCACAACATATTCCCGTAGCTTTTGACAAAGGGACCATGACGTTCACTTGAAATATTACATCAGTTTTCATGACTCCGATTTAAGACGCTATTCTGCTGTGAGGGCGTCTGTGGGAGAGTAGACCTCAGAGGCTGCTTTTAGTCGATGGGGACTCGGCAACCTCGTACCGTGTGGCCTGAAAGCAAGGTAAAAACAAAGGTAACATGAGCTAATAGTACTGAAGCTTAGTCACAAGGTCGAGCCAGGCAGGCCGTAGGCTTCCTGGCGCATTTATTGACCCTTGAAACATGAGCCCCAAGGATGTCTGATTACGGCCAGCCACCGAGACTACTCTGTGCTTTTTATCCTGACACTGCTGGCAAGGCCCGATCATGGGCGATGCCTAGACCGTGCGTTGCTTGGCAATAATCCTTCAACTCCTGCAGCGCCTCACCAAAGCGGAGGATCTCGAGCGTTTATTCCAATGGACAATGCGCTTCATGTAAACATTGCAATTTTTCTCCGAGTCGGGGCGAAGACACCGTTGGTGAGTCTGGCAACCACCATAATCGTTCCTCAGTCCGTCGACCGAACGAGGCATACGTAAACAGCATCTTTTGGCAAGATGATTTTCCGGCTATGCCTTACCCTCTTTTCTCACATTGTCGTTGTCTTAGCCATCTGCGAATGCGGATTTACCACTGAGTCCCGGGGCCGAGGAGACTCCCCGATCTTCACTGACGTGGTTGAAACTGACTTTCTTCGTCTCCTGTCCTTGGACGGCACTGATGACTGGGCAGTCCAGGTGTTCAACAAGACTCGAGAAAGAGCCCGTGGAGAATTTGGGGAGATGTTTTCGAGAGACAATGTCTTGATTAACCCGCCTTCACATAATAGTCCCCCAGGTGAGAGTGATGACGGCGATAGCTCGGGCCATGGATTGCAGCTTGTTGTCAAAGCCAATACTGTCGATGGCATGGTTCCTGTCGGTGAAATCGCTACGAAAAGAGGCGACATCTACCATGGCACGTTTCGAGCCAGTATCAAGTTGACACGCTCTTTGGGTACCTGCACCGCTTTTTATTGGGTATGACTGAAAAGACTAAATCGGCCCCTCCGCAGGCCGTCCATATGGAAATGCTAAGACGAGCAATAGTACTTCAACGACTCTCAAGAAATCGACATGGAATTCCTCTCGAAGGAGTTCAACTTCGAAACCAATACATTTCCGGTTAACCTTGTGCTACACTCGAAAGAAAGCGTAGCCGCAGGGTTTGACGCCGTCAAAGCTGGGACGTGGGCTCGCGTAAACCTTCCATTTGATCCTACCGAAGACTACCATGAGTACCGTTTCGATTTCATTCCTGGTTCAGTAAACTTCTACGCCGAAGGAGTCAACATAGCAACCATGGACGGTCCCGCTGTACCAACATCCTCGGGGCATATTTTGCTTTCCCATTGGAGCAGCGGGAATCCAAAATGGTCAGGAGGGCCCCCTGAACAGGATGCCACCGTCGCCATCCGATACTTCAAAGCCTACTTTAACTCCTCCGATGCCGATCGCCAGACCGAGTGGGAGCGGCGGTGCCGGGATGCCAATGACCCTGATACTTTATGTCATGTACCTTCGGTTTTGGACGACCCGGACGCCGCGGCGCATTTCTTCACCGCAACTACACCCACAGACGAGAAAACCGGGGATGGCAATGCAGGATCCACGATTTCGAGGCCGCTTGGGTTCTTATCATGGATGGCGGTTGTATGGGCGGGGTATTGGCATTCTTCCTGGATGGACTTGTACATCTAAATCGAGATTCTAACTCGGACCTATTAGTTGCAGAAGAAGCTGATGATTCCCATCCAATATAATATAAATTTAAGCCAAGGTCATTATCTTAATGAAAAGTCAGTCGTGTCGCACAAACAGTCGATCGCTGCCCCTCATCGCCAACACTCCTACTATCCTCCCCTCTAGGCCTAGGTCCTTAGCAAATTGGCTTGCACCAGTTCTGGACATGGGGGTGCCGCAATTGCGATAGAAGATCTAAACCTGGTTGTCGAGTCGCCACGACAATTCAATCAAAGGCATCCAGGACATGGAAGGTCCAATAACGCTCGTCGAGGCGTGGAATTCCCGGCACGGCAGCCTGACCCACAAGCGGATCTACAAACATAACATCGACCTTGCCAGACTCGGCCAGCACCGAGGCTAGGCTTAGCCCAGGAGAGTTTGTGACGTGTGATTGTCCTGGCTTGAAACCCCTGCCCACGATGAGCACTCGACGTCGAAAGTTGTATGGCTCCGTGAAGACAACCCTTTCCTCCCTGAGCGATTGCATAAGTCTGTGAGCTACTTACGCAGGTCCTTGAGACATCATGTCCGTGGCAGCTTTGAGCAATGGGAAATCGCAGTTTGATAAGAGGTAGAGAGGATTAATGGGAATTCATGCGCTGGCAGTTCTCGTATAGCTTTGTCATTTCTGCAACCTCGGGTTTCGTAACCTTGATGACAGTTTCAAAGACACGGCTGTAGAGTCGCGCCATTTGCTCGAGAGAACCGGGCATTAGGTCGTCAAGACCTGATACAATCTTTGAGATCAATCGGGGAGGCGGACTGACTCGGCCAGGATCAGCTCTCTTTCAAACAAGTGATACAAGTTAGTAGCTTCGTTTCAAGCGCGATGGATATTGTTTAGTGAGAGTTCATCATACCTCTGGTGACATGCCCACGAAATGCTCATGTGACAAGGCCAACGGTCTGAGCAGTTCTCGCGTCATGCCAACGGCTATCAAACTCTCGATTACGATACTGGACCTGGGGCGAGCATGACGGATAACCGTGTCTAGTGCACTGCGCACATGAGACAAGTTGATACTTCGGTCAGGAAGTAGGAGGGGTGGGGACGGATATTAGAAAGTGGGTGGCCTCTTTTAAGTCGGCCTCCCGGCAGGTGAAAGTAACGCTGCCTTGTTTCGTCGATTGCCGTTTCTTGAGGTCCTCTATCCTTGCTTCCGAGACGTCATAGCCAATAACTCGGTAACGTGATGAAAAGACCGTTATTAGAGGCTCGCCCACGTATTAGCCAACACCGATGATAGCCACAACACTAAGACTTTCATCTATTTGGAGTGAGTTGGCCGAAGAGACTTCTGCATCCATACTGAATATGCTGGTCTTATCTGAACTTGGGGAGTTGGTCCTGATCTACATATCCAACATGGCGGGATCCTTTGCCGTGCCTGAAGTTGAGCAGGTAACAACCATGACCACGAATGAAGGATGGCAAGTGATGGAGATAAATAAAGTATTCTTGGCCTTCCGATGAGGTAGTGTAATGGGATGCACAAAGACAGTGACCGGGAAGAACACAAGAACGAAAGAACAACAGAAGGCAGGTGTCAAGAGGAAAAGAACACTAGATTCATATATCCACCGGGTCAGTTTGCTTCCCAAAGCCCTCTAATATCCAGACTCGGCCCTTCCAGCCATACATATTTTGACACTTTTAAGGTGCCGTACGTCGCTTCCCACACATTGCATCGTCCCACGAAGAAAGGTATACCCGACTCACTGTACCGAATGACGACATGAGCCAGAGCCGGAAGCGGCCAGGACCCAACTATGGAGGTTAAGGATACTCGACGAATTCGATGTACCCATCGGCGAATTCAGCTGGAGTCGGTCATCCCCAGCCTGCCTGCGCAAACCGGCCAATAATGGCAACATCATGACATCGTGGACGTTGATTTATCTCCTAGGTCTTGGGGGATTCACAAAGCTCGCGGGATACTCTAGGAACTTAAAAAGAAGGGGGCAATTTCTATTCCGATCTGTCATAGGAGCACCGGCACACTAGATGGACAAGCGGCAAGGTTGGGTTGGATCTCGGGAATTCCCCTATATGCGGTAGTGTCTTTCCGATTCCCCATGTACTAAAGATCTCAGCTGCCGTGGCCTGAAACAAATAGAACCTTTCAATATTGGCCTTAATCCCGGTAATGCATCCAGAAAGCACTAGGGGTGGAAGAATGTGGAAAAAGAAAAGAAAACCGGAACATATCTGGCCTTGACCAACTCCGAGACATGGCGTCACAGACCAAGGAACAAACTTGATTGCATAGAGCTGGTTAGCCACAACGAAATAGAAATACAGCTATCTAGACTTTGGAAAAGGAAAAAAGGATTGCATCCCCATCCCATTTGGCGCGGGCCTTATATTATCTCGGTTACTAGCCCCTGCGTATCGGAACATGAGGTCGCCATATAGATTCGTATGTGGGATATCGGTCCGAGGCGAGTTGCCTTTGTGGTGATCAGCTGCAAGAGTCCCTGGCAGGTATTGAATGCTGCTGAATTGAGCCCACATATGCATTGTCGACATTGCATTGTATCGTATACGAATCCAACGTGGGCCCTAGGCTACTAAGGCGTGCTGAAGCTTTCGATACTCGAGGATCTTACAACCCATTGTAGAAGGATAGAACACGCCTCTCCGCGGGCCGCCAACCCCCAAAGACAACCTCACGCAACAACTTGGAGAGAGCACAATATATCGCTGGATATCTTATCCATGTCGTTGCGGGGCCATCCATTTACCTTGCTATTTTTGTATATTCTCTGTATTATTCCGACCTGCCACCCGCGAAAGACCTCGAAGAGGGAGGCAGGCCGAACCACTGACCCGAGCTCGTCATGGTGGGAGATGAAGGGCGTTGTGCCGTCTCTCAGGGGAATCTTGGAGCGCCCGAGTAGGGTCTATTAATGGGCACTATAGAGCTGAAATATAAACTAAGATCTATTGATAATGGTGTAATTCATATGCCACAACTGGTCGGTTCATAAATGCGTAGATCGATGGCTTCCCGTGCATATGTAATCTCTATGAGAATCCATCCAGAGGAAGATTTGAGATCGAAGCGCCAGTCATAGTCTCAAAGGAGTAGTGTAGTTGCCATCGTCCTGGTAGAGGGTATACCATGTATCGATACCCGGAATATCAACTCTCGCTATGATAGTAGCCTGAGACAGGTTTCCAACGCCAATCTTCCCGTCAGGGTGACCTAGGTGTCTTGGTGTCTATATTCACTTGACTCAGCCATTGCTTTCTTGCATTCCACGATTGACAGCTACATTCAAGTTGCTAAGACAGGAAGACAAATTTTTGCCACGTGGTCCAGTAGGTAACGGCTCTGTGGCATAAAACGGAGTAGGTAGTCAAATGGAAGAGTCTAATGCTGAATTGACTGGTCATATTGCAGTTTAAGGGCGATATGGGTAATATTGGATCAGGCAATCCACGCTTTCCAGATAGTATCCTCACCCCCCAGGGCCATCACAATTCCGAAGGCAATGGCCGAGAAGGGAGAAAGATGAGTGGGAAGGAGAGAATGTGGGAAGGAGAAAATATAGTATTTGATGTAGTGACACTCGCACACTCGACTGATCTCGTATTTGCTGTTCTCGATAGCTTGACGAGATCACGAAAAGATGAAGCTCATCTGAAATCCTCTCTCCGACACGGAGAATCCCTAGAGTGAAAAATGTCTCTAAGATTACGGGTGTCTCCAATAGATCCCAATGTTTATCCAGGCTGTGTGAATCATTTCTAACTCAGCAAACCGCAGTCAGTGCCGGAAATATGCCGATGTCATTTCAAGCCGCTTAGCATGCTCGGATTCCACTTAACCGCTGTCACGACTGGCCTATTGGTGATAACACAGTGTTGAACCTTATTAGAGTGCATGCAGGGCCATTAGGATTTATTCAGTGGTAGATGTGCTTGTGCCCCAACTATGTATATACATGGATTCTGACAATGGTTCATACAGCTTGCTTCTGGCATAATAACACCCGAGTCTTCTCACATATCAGGGCTAACCAGCGGAACCCTCTCTTAAGTCAAGTGCCCGGCACCGTCCGCTAACCTGTGCACAACCGGTTTTGCTGCACCCATGTGCACATCTGCTCTCCGACACAGCTGCAGCACTTGCAAGCCTGTACCGGCTGTTAGTTGGCGGGTTTCAAGACGTATACCTTGAAGGACGTCTCCATACCTTTCGGGCCCTATCCGCATTGTCTGTGCCTTCAATACACTGCAACGTCTGGGCGTTTCTGAATCGGAACTGATTGTAGCAAGCCGTCGGATTAATAACATCGGCACAGTCGACGTCGGACACAAGCTCTTTAGTGCACTCGACAATTTGCTGGCTGAAAGCCGTGGCAAGCCACAAGGTGATGAGACCGAATGAGAGCTTCATCGTGGGGGTGCCTTGGTTCGAATTGGTCGATAAGAGCGCAAAGTGGCAGAAGTTTGCAGTGTGGTGATTCCGTCGTCAGAATTTATGGTTTCCTGGGACGAGGTTCGATGAAGAGATTGGCGGACCATCTCCAGAGCAAAATGCCTAAACCGGACGCATGGAGGAAGGTGGGATATTAGGCGAAAGCACTGGAATTCTTGGGACCATGCTTTCAAATTAAACACCCAGGTGAACACTGTTTCGGCTCCCACTCGCTCGACCAGTCCCGTATATATTGAGCATAGAGAAGAACTGATATACACCTTGAGGTGCGTGGGAAAACCATCACCAATCATCTCATCCTTCGGAAGGACGACCGAGGACGTCACAAATTATCTGCACGATATCTGCAAGCGAACCTGTCAAACATATTGTTCCGACCCGTCTGGTCCGGGATATATTAGATAAAAGCGGGGTCTAGTTAAAATAAATGTCGAGAAGTACTTCGTACATCAATCAAATTTGTTGGCACAGGTCCTGCAAATCAAGGATTCGACTCCGACTCACACAATCGAATGTGCCACCGAGGAGGCAAATGTTGATGCTCGCGACATGTTTACGGCAGGGAGCGGATCTCACTCAGCTGGCTCTGAGAATTTAGATTTTTTTTTCTTCGTTGATTTCCCGGCTGACCTCTGAAAAACCACACTGGATGTCTGGGCACATCAGAGGGCATGAACGTGTGCTTTGTTTCATTGATGCCCGAACCGTTGCTCGAGGAGGAATACCAGCCGCGCCTTAGTCTAGCGGCCGCACCAGTCGGGTCGGGTGAGATTGGGGCAAGATCTAGATATCTGGTGTGTGTGCTTATGTTTGTGTGAGTCTACTTTATTTTCACCCGTTGACGCGTCACGAGTATATGCGGACAGCAGAATTCAGAGCATTTGTATTATATTACTCGCTATTATTATCGTATTGAAGCGTCGTCTACAACTGCCGTGCTGTTAAAAGGTGGTATTAACCGTAATCAAAATCTAGGCTCGACAAGCTCTCGGAAGATATATCTGTATATTAATCGTGTATTGGCATCAGGGATGGCACTTGCGGGCTCCCGACATCTTCCCAGACCCGGTATCACCCTCTGGCGGAGGCATGGTTTTGAATCAAAACTGCTACGCTCCCCTTTGAATTACATTCAGTTCCATCATCGCCAGAAAGACCCGATTCCAGTCACCCAACCGACAAAATTACCTCGCATCGAGGGTTAAGAGGAAGAAACAATGAAGCTCAACGTCTTCGTCCCTGTCCTGGGCCTTTCGGCGCCAGCTAGCGCACTGCTTCGATTCGGGTGCTCGCAACTTACCGTCCAGCGTGTGGATCCTTTGGTCAATCCTGGCCAGGCCCCGTCACCTCATCTCCACCAGATTATCGGCGGCGTAAGGCCCTCAACGATTTCCAGTTTCACTCCCTCGCTTGAGACTAACAGTTCCTAGAATTCTTTCAATATCTCCATGGACCCTGAGACCCACGATCTTGCCGCGCTCTCCACCTGCACAACTTGCCAATTCACCGAAGATTTCTCCAACTACTGGACCGCTGTGCTCTTTTTCCGGGCAAAGAATGGTACTTTTAAGAGAGTTCCGCAGATTGCCCAGGCCGGCATGGAGGGCACACAGGGCGGCATGGTAAGGTTCTGACCCACGTTAACATTAGTCCTGGCACAGGAGCCTTCTGACAAGAGCATTCCAAGGTCGTGTACTACATGTCGGATGCGCTCTTTGACACTGCCCAGAGGTCAAAGGTCACCGCCTTCAAGCCTGGTTTCCGTATGCTTGTGGGCGACGCCAACTTCCGTGATCGTGAGCAGGCTAAAGCTTACCGGCAGCTGACCTACATCTGCATGGATAACCAGGGCAGCCGCACCCCGGAGACTGTCGAGTTTCCCAAGAGGGCTTGTCGTCTCGGGATTATGGCTAACCACCGCTTCCCAACCTGCTGGGATGGTGTAAATTTGGACACTCCTAACCATCAGGATCACGTTTCCTATCCTGAAACCGGTACTTTCGAGTCAGGAGGCAAATGCCCCGATTCTCACCCTGTTCGATTGCCGCAATTGATGTTGGAGACAGTTTGGGATACTAGCTCGTTCAACAATCAAGCGGAGTGGCCTGAAGATGGTAGTCAACCGTTCGTGTGGTCGACTGGTGATCCAACCGGCTTTTCCACCCACGCCGACTACGTTTTCGGATGGAAGGATGACTCCCTCCAGCGAGCCATGGACGGCCATACCTATGTTTCTGCCCCTATGCTCAAGTCTCAGAGCATTGCTGAGCAGAATAAGTGCAAGGTTGAGAGTATGGTGAACGAAGATATCGATGGCTGTGAGTGGCATACCCTCTCCGTTCCGCCTGGAAATTCAATGACTAATTCGTCTTGTCACAGGGTTGACGGAGCTTCCTGGAGGCATGGCTGTCATGTAATTCTGGATGGATCCTCGCTTACACAGGCTCGGAATGAATGTATGCAGATTGGATCCTGGTCTACGTAGGAACCGATATGGTACCGTTCTTAATCTTCTCTTCTTTGCCTCAGATTTTTAGGGAAATTTAAATGTTCGATATTGTCTTTCTCTCACTATATATCCCTGATTTCGCGTCTGTCGGGAAGTCCAAGAAATTTCGATTGGGTGTTCCTGAGGCTCGGATCGGCTTTCGAAACCCAGAAGGCTCGGCCCAATTTAAGCAGCACCCGAGTCCCATGCCAGGCGGGGTGTGGGGTAGGAGTGCCTACTCTTCAAGATACAATGTACGAAGTAGTTGAGGCATTACTGCCTGGCTTGTCCCGCTTGGTGCTTGGGTTCAGAGCCCGTAAACGTGAATAAGTGTGTCTGAAGGGGGGCGTGTACTGTGTCTAAAGGCCTGTAATTTATCGCGGAAGATGCTCAAGCTTTGTGGGTGGAATATCGCTGTCGAAAATGGGACTATCTCGGGAACTAGTGCCAGACTTGGTCTGCACATGGCGAAGACTGTAGTGGCCGATGACCCACTGGCCCATTGGGATAAGGTTCAAGATTATGCGGCCATTACTAGTGTCAATCGGCAACAATTGCTGGTGTTGAAGTATATTGCAAAGCTGCACTTGGTAAGTTCGCAAGGTCTGCTAAGAATCCGGCGTTCTGGGACTGGTGCGCCTCCCCCCTTTTTGTGAAATCCTCGTGGGAGGAAGTAGATATGTGTCTGCAACAATGTGGGAACTTCCTGTGTGGTCAGACCCAATAGAAGGCTCGGGATTAGCCATCAAATATCATATGGTGGGTGAGGTGGGAGCAGACTGAGAAGAGATCAGTAGTTGGGCTGTGCGCCACAGAATGAAGTACGAAGTCGCCCGAAGACTGCACGAACCCCGCCAAAGACGGATCGAAGTCCATCCGGTCCAGACTGGCAAACAGAACCACCACAGTTCAGATGGATAGCAAGACCAGGGAGCGTTCAGTAAGGAAGGGTGGCGATCGAAGCAACAGGGGCCACCCGACACAAATAATCGCGAAGTCCTACCTCCTGTACTTTGTATTGCCAGAACTCAGTGTTCGCCGATGCCTCTGTGCCTTCCGGACTGATGCGACATGCAATTTTGGTGCGAAGTTGGCACGAATTGGGTCCGGGGAGATGGCGTCGGTCCGCAGCGGTCCAGCCATTTCCTCTTTCGGTAAATTTGTTCGGTATCCTTGTGCCCCCCACATGTCCACACCAAGAGTATGGGGTAAATCTGGAGAAACCTGGGGTAACTATCCCTGCTCCCATTTCACCTTCTCCGAGAGAGAGTATCATCTCATCCATGAGAGAGGGTGATGGAGAGAGCGATTATCATTCGGATAGAATAAATACCACTTGATTCTTTCCAACCTCAATCAAACATTCTGCCAACTCATGCACGCATCTACGCAGCAAGCTTCGCCATTATGTTGTCCGCACCAGTGATCGCAGTCCCGGTTGTTGTCTTGGCCCTGTACCTACTCTGCACCAAGGGCCGAAGAGAAAAGAACCTCCCGCCCGGTACGCTCACTGATCATAAATTACCCTCCCGACTTCGTCTAACAATTTCTCGTATCGTAGGGCCTCCAACCCTTCCAATCATCGGGAACCTCCATCAGATTCCCACCAAAGGTTCATATTTAAAGTGTGTATTCCCATCGCAGAGAATTAATATTTGCCCTCTTCCAAAAGCAAAATGGCATTTGAAGTTGTCTACTGATACGTGTTGCATCTAGATTCACAGAATGGGCTGAAAAATATGGTGGCCTCTACTCCCTCAAAATAGGTACTGGCACTGCCGTTGTCATCACCGATCGGCGCATCATCAAGGAACTTCTCGATAAGAGGAGCTCCAAGTATAGCAACCGGCCAGAGTCATACCTTGCGCACAACCTCATTACCGGCGGCGATCACCTACTGGTTATGCAGTATGGCCAGCTCTGGCGGTCCCTCCGGAAAGTCGTCCACCAGTACTTTATGGAGTCCATGGTGGAAAAGTCGCACATCAATGTTCAAAATGCCGAGGCAGTACAGATGCTTCGCGATTTCTGTGTCCGACCCGATCAGCACATGCTCCACCCAAAGCGCTACAGCAACAGTATTACCATGAGTTTAGGTGCGTATCCGAACAGAGATGGTCAAGTTCTAGGTATCGGACCGACCTTTCATCGAAACTAACTACGAGAAAGTATTTGGTGTCCGAACGCCATCGGTCGACACGCCTCACATGACGCACTTGTACGAGATGATGGTAAGTCTCGCACACAGACTACCCGCCTGATGCTTAGCTGTCCATACTTACCGTCGATACAGGAAGGCTGGTCCAAGGTAATGGAACCCGGAAACACTCCGCCTGTGGACATCTATCCGTTCTTGCATCTCGTCCCCCAAAGATTCTTCGGAAACTGGGTATCCAGGGCTAAGGACGTGAGCTCCGAAATGAACAAGCTCTATGGTCGAATGACTGTTCACGTCCAAGAACGGAGAAGGAAGTCCGGCTCGAAGGGGTCGTTTATGGATATCGTCCTTGACCAAAATGAAAAGCTTCAGCTAAACCAACACCAACTTTCTTTCCTCGGTGGTGTGCTGATGGAGGGCGGTTCCGACACTTCGAGCGCCATTATCATCGGTTTTATACACGCGATGACGAAGTGGGGTGACGTTCTCAAGAAGGCACAGGCCGAAGTGGATTCCGTCGTCGGAGAGGATAGGACTCCAATTTGGTCTGACTACAAGAACCTGCCTTACATCGCCGCAACTGTGAAGGAAGCTATGCGTTGGAGACCTGCTACCCCGACCGCATTTCCCCACCAGGCCGCCGAAGGTATACTCCATCCTTCTTTTACCGCTTCCTCTCGTTTCATTCCTTGACCCACTGATAGATGCCCCTGAAAGACCCCGGCTGACACACAAAAACAGATGACTGGATTGACGGCATGTTCATCCCCAAGGGAACTAGCATCATAATCAATGGATGGGGCATGCACCACGACAAAAACCGCTTCAAGAACCCCGAAGTCTTCGATCCCGACCACTTCAAGGGCCAGACGGCCTTAGCGGCGGAGCTTGCGGCGGCATCAGACTACAATTCCCGAGATCACTACGGCTACGGCGCTGGGCGCAGGATCTGCCCCGGAATCCACCTCGCCGAGCGGAACTTGTTCCTAGGTATTGCCAAACTGATCTGGGCATTCGACATCCTACCGGGGCTGGATGCCCAAGGAAACCCCATCGAGCCGGATCTAGACCCGAGAACTGGCTACTGTGAGGGCTTCCTTGTGTGCGCCAACGACTTCCCGTGCAGGATCAAACTGCGATCGCCAGCTCGTCGGGATACTATAATGAAAGAGTATGAAAAGGCACAGGTGGAGGTATTCTCCCAGTTCGAGGGAGACATATAATCGGCAAATACAAGGGGCGAGAACTGCACTTACGAGAAGGTGGTCGAGGTGGCAAAGGGACGATTGGTACGGGATTGGGCCCAATGGCATAGATCAAGGAGGTGGGGATCGTGTCAAGGAGACATGTGTACCTGCTACTCGAGTTATATCCAATTCTGATTTAGTCTTGGGGTAATGTAGGTTCGGACATTCTATATTTTTGGGGGCTGCTATCTCTTCTTGCTCTTCTTGCTCTTCGAAGGAGGGCGGCCGTCCAGTTACTCCTCTTCTTCTCGACTGCCCAATTGACCGAAGGTCGCAGCTAATCACTCCAAAGTTAAGCATAGCCTGTCGTATGTCTTAGGATGTCATCATATTTCTCCGGTCTCGAGTTCTTGCCCTAACCACCTCTGGCCTATGCTGGACGTTTTCGTTCTAATTATGGATCTCTCCGAATAATCGGAACAGTATTCAATTTACAAAACACACCTTAAAGGCAGACTATCTTTGAATCTGTTTTGAAGGGGGAAGTAGGAAGCAGCCGTCTACTTCCGGCATCATCCCTTTGATGTGCGGCACTTAAGTCTAGTTATTGAATAAAACCACCTATTTAGTGAAAACACAGCACACCTTAAGCCGCAACTCACCCACACGCCCTGCCCCCGGCAACCCCATCATCCCAAAACAAGTCACTTGGTATCGTCTCGATCATCTCGGTCGGCTTGAAATGCACCGCTTCACTAGAATAACGAGCATCATTCTTCACTTCCTTCCCAGATAAACTTTTGCTCAACGCCGGGGATCAAGGGACGCAAAGCCATGCCATAATCACCGCCATTCGGCGTACGTAGCAAGGTGTGGATATGAAACTTTGCGGGTTCCTTGTTGGTTAAAAACACCCCAGAGTGATGGTCAAACTCAATGATAATGACGGGACTCTGGATTCGATAATAAAACGGGTCATCATTGCCATAACTCCCGATCCAGCAGAAGTATGTTTCTTTGTACCATTCAACGGCGTTGGCAATCCTGATCGCCCGCGCACGTGCCGGAAGGTAGAGGAAATATTGGTGAAGGATGGCCGTTACCAGGTCTTGATTCTCTGGAGACATGTCTGCGACAAGGACTCCCTCGTATGGAACGACACGGTTATCTCGATATGCGCCGCAAAGGTGGCGCTGGTCGTCATGGTTCCACCGACCCTTTGGCATTTTCGGGTCGTTGAGAAGCTCGTACACCTGGGCCGCAGATTGCTGTGGGGGTGGGAGGGTTTGCATCAGCTCCAGGCCAAGCTTCTCTTCCTCCAGCAAGATCCTCGTCCCCTTGTAAGGCCCGGCGTCTATCAGATTCGGTTCCGCTCCAGTGAACCATGGTGAAATGACAATTTGGCGCTGATACAAGAACACGTTTAAACACAGGTGGTGGCCATAAAAAGAGAACCCCCACGGACGATTGGTGGACGGGGAACCGAAGAGGACGAAGTTGTAGGAGAATTCGTTGCATACACTGGGTGCTTTAACGAGCTCGCCAAGATAGCCATTGATTCGCATCGCACCAATAGCCTTCTCGTAACCCTCAGGGGAGAGGGTGACTCGAAGGATAGCCATGACAGACTCGCGAAGCTCGTGGTTGAGTTCGTCAAGACGGATACCTTTATGGCTCAAGAGGAACTCGGGGTTGGACCAGGTACGCCATTCTGGACTGTCAATGTGATATGGCTTGAGGGAGAGGCCGCTGGATTGAAGTTGTTTTATGAGATTGTTCGCCGCATCGACAATATTCTCAATTGGAATTCCCTCATCTTGGAACTGGAATAACCCAGGTCGAACGGTACCTATAGAGTTGGGACGTCAATACGGAGGTAATGGGTGTTAATTGAGCCATTGGGCGATAGATAGGCACTGGGATCTGACGGCCTCGATCCCCTTATAAAATCAACTTAGGTTGTTATAAAGAAGAAGATGACACTGCCGCATCTGGGGCTGCAGGAAGGCGGGTGCTCGTCGCTGGAAGAGTCTCTCGGGAAACCTACCATCCGTCGTGATGCCCCGGAACGGTTCCTGCAGCAGTTTCCTCCAGTGAAGATACAGAGCATGGAGCCATGGCGGATTCCCGGATTCTTTGAACGCCGCGGCGTATTCATGAGCATTTTGGGCCTGCATAGTCGTGAAGCGAGGGCTGCTTAGGTCGGGGAGGAACTGCCGATAAGCCCCCTCGGCCGGATTGTCCAAAACGGCTTCGGCCGAATGCGCCATTGTCCGTGTTTGACGACGATCTTGAATTGTTTTTGGAACGCGGATTCTTGATCAGGGTCTCGGTCGAGCTCTCCGTCGAGTGTCTTCTGTATCACCGTTGAGAAGACGAATGAGTAGTGAGATCTCGAGTTTTAGACCTGGACTAGTTCCATTCCACAGGAAGGCAAATCTTCTGTGATGTGCATTCTTTAAGACTCAATCCCATGTCGGCATTTCCGGGCCCCCATCGCCCCACATTTCACAGATTTAACTAACACCAAGAACAATGGACCGTGAAAAGAACAAGATTTGTTACCCCGCTTTCCTGAAAACCATTGATTTCGTTCCATGGGTCGACTTTGCCCCGCATCATCATGCCGGATGGCGCATCGGGAATCGGCTGATGCGTCCAGCATATGGGGATCGCAAGCTCGAACTTCGGAGTCTTTACAGGCCAGCTTCATGTCCAATCCGAGACTGGAGAAAAGGATCAATTCACACGCGTGTCCTGACTCCTGACTCTGCTGCTGAACAAACAAGTACTAACCCGCATATTACCTTACTCTGAATTTAGCAATACAATTACCGGTAGCAGGTCCATCTGACATCCCCGGAATGACTCGACTCTTTCATAGCAAGCGAGGATATTGTGAGTATTTACAAATACGCGCCTAAATATATATTGATAGTGATGTACAAAGATACGGATGGGTTGTCGTAATTCAGAAGGTTCTTAACTAGCCACGAAAATGTTTATGACTCCTGCTCCAGCAGTTCATTGCCGTCTCTGTTCCCCTTCCCTCCTGCATCAGCACATGAACTACGTCTATCGCGTCCGAGACTTGCCCCGCGCTTTCCAAGGGCATGTCCTTGGTGGCGTCATGCGATAGCGCAACGAGCCTCCCGAATGAGCATACGGGCGAGGCGGCCGGCAGGTTTTGGCGTTGCTGTACTCCGAGGTCGTAGTGGGTGCCTCCACGTTCAACAAAATTACCTAAGACTGATTCCGGATTGCAGCGGATGAACTGCCATCTAAAGGAAGACGCGAGTTGTACCAAGATTGGACGGCTCATCTCCGCTCGAACCCCTCAGCAAACTCTGGCCATCACAGCACACTTGTCGTCCAGTTCTCGCTGTGGCAGCTGAACATAGAATTCGTGGGCATACGCAACGTGCCCGAAAGCTAAGAAATCACAATCAACTGTTGGCCCTTTAGATGGAAGATTCTCTCCCCGGTGACCTCGCGCTTACCCTCGGCGCAGATATTGAGGATGGACTGTCCAGAAGCGAGAGAAAGACCTCGCCATCCTCGCTCTTCGTGTTCGACTGCCAGTGTGAGCTGTATGGAGCCTCCGCCGAAGCCGTGCGCGCGTTCAACGCGAGCCGCCGGCGGATACACGGAATCCGGGGCGCCTTCAAGTAAAGGGGCACTGCTCGGCTGGTCCGTAACTTGTTATTCGAGCAAAGGCGGGGAGAGGCGGTCTCACTCGTTCTCCGCGTCATCGGCATTGTGCCTTCAGTGTGCAAAGGCAAGCCAATCCCTATCATTGACGAAAAACCAAAATATCAAATTGGGGGATGGAACCCTCTCCCTCCCTTCATTCTTCCTTCACGTCACGGCCATTTAAGGCAAAGGCGCTCTGTGTCGTGCGATTAAATAAGCCTTTCTCTTATGCACCCTTGTCCGACGAGTTCAAAGACCGCCGCATCTTTCACATCATGTCATACCATTGATCAAAGACCGGACGCGAGTTCGCCAGAATCACTCATTCCCTGGTCTTCTCGGGGTTAGAGCGCTAGTTTGGATACTACCACAAAGAGCCGACCTCAACGAAGGGTTCGAGAAATGCTATCCATTATTCGATAAAGCGCTTGATCTCACCTTTAATCTCATCCAGCTTCATGGCAATCGGGACAAAGCTTTGTCCAACCGCGGTTCTAGGCGATTCCCTTTCTTTAACCACGGCGACGCATTCAAGAAATGGGGCTAAGCTCTGTGCAAAGGGGGCTCGAACAAAACCAGTTGCCTGCAATGCGTATTGAATGACACGAACAAATCTGCCTCCATTGGCCACCACCTGGAAGACAAGGACAACCAAGTCGTTTTCTAATATCCAGTCATGGCAGATTATAAAAGTGGCATATCTGGCCGGGTTCCTCCAAGTTCTCTCAAGCCGCCATCATAAATAAACCCTCTCTCACAGAGAAATCAAAACCTCCATCGATCTATTTAGAGCTTCTATTCAACTATATCTTGGAAGAAAAGCACCTCCTTTCCGAAAATATGGCAACTCGGCACTCACTCCCTTACTACGCCCCGGTGGAGAGCCTGCCTGCACCACTGCCCACCATGGACGAGATCCTGGATTGTGAACACTTCATCGGAACGTCCTTTCCGCAATACAAGCAGGTTCGGATCCGTAAGCATTTCTACGTTAAATATGGGACAAACTTTCTCAGCCTTCAGGAGGGAGAGAATATGCTATTTATCAGGGAGTCCACTAGCATCCCCGTCCCGACGGTTTACGCTCTCTTCGAGGAGCGCGGGTTCAAAGTGCTTATTTTAGAATATATCGAAGGCCGTGACTTACGGGAATGCTGGGGCTCCCTTCCGATCGTCGGAAAGGAGACCTTTACAAGGCAAATCCGGAGATATCTCCAGGAGATGCGTGCCATTCCCTCGCCAGGCTATTATGGAGGCATCTGGAAACAGGATATCCGTGATCCTCTTCTGATGCAAGAGATGGACATTGGTAGAGTTATCCCGCCTGGCCTAGGAAAATCCTACCAGACAGAGAAGGAATGGTGCGAGATGATGCTTAGAGTGGCAGAGGACTACAGTCCTATAGAGAACCCATATAACCTAGAATGGGCTAGGTATAAGTTCCGCGCCACACTCCAAGAAGGCCATCCACCCGTATTTTCTAACAACTGTCTCGCTATCCGACACATGTATCGGATCCGCAACGATGGCGTCGTCGTCATTACAGACTGGAATTATGCAGGCTGGTACCCTAGCTACTGGGAATACTACTATGCTTCGCAGTATGTTGTTTTCAGAGATGACTGGACTGAGTGGCTAAGGGACATCTTCAAGGGCATGGAGTACGTCGCTGAAGAATGTGTTATGGAGAGCTTCTACTCATGGATGCAATACTGCGGCCTCACTGTGTTTGACGATCGCGATCGTTATGAGCCAAAGTAGTACCCCAACTCACTCAATAGAATCAAACCCTGAACCTAGAAAATGGAGTGCAGATCGGCCTCGGTTCTGTCGTCGGTAGTAGCAGGACTACCTTAGGCGGGACTCAGGGCGGCGAACATGATTTCTTGTGCCTGAAGGGAACGAACAATTTCCCTCCCCCACGCTCGAGTATCCTCGATCTCTCTTCTCCAGCGCGAATCTCTGATATACCGCCACCACTCAGAGTAGGACAAGCCCTTCAGGAGGTCAAAGTTCTCTGGTGTCGTCGAAGCCACCATCTCCATCTCAAGACCTGGTGCAATCGGACCCCAGGATTCTTTAACACGGATGGTGGCGTATCCATGTTTGACATTACCAATTGGGATAAGATAGCACCCGCTGCACTTGTTGTACTTAACGTAGATTTCGGATCGATTCGGGCTTCCACCTGCCGCTTCAACAATGTATACCGGCAGTCGGTCGGTCATTGTGGCTCTCGTCGTCGGGTTTTCGGAGAATGGAGAGGTTCACAAGGGCTGAAAGGCGAATGAGGAAGGGATGGCGGATAACTATGTTCAGCAGCGGTGCAGACGTATCCGGGTGATTTCGTGGGCCATGCATGTGGCGGTGTTAAAATGGACAAGTGCAGAATGGCAGGCGACTTGGCAGCAGTGTAGGGGGGTTGTGTGTATTGTAGGTGCAAAGGAGAGCAAACAAGAGAGAGAATGTGTGTGTGCGTATCGGCTCGCCCTCTCAGCCATGTTCGTAGCAGGACGAGGGACTGATATATAAGTCCGCAACCGCTTGAGCTTTGAAAACACGATGCAAGGTAGAATGCAATGGAGCACGGCCTCGCCACCCTCATTTAGATCTTCTTGGACCATGCAATGTCTATTTTTTTGTAACTAGCCAGCACCTCTGTGATGGGTCATTTGAAGATTCAAAGGAGCGGGCCATGCGAATCCAGTGCCAGACAGGGCGTTCATTCATGGCAGTTTAGGAACCACCTGCAAATAAAGCGCGAACACCCTGAAATGAGGGCGGTGGGAAGGAAATATTTGTCGTTTTAGACACACACGCCACTTCATTACCAAAGCTGCCAGTGGTCTGTAAGGTGGACGATGCATCTCAAAGAAAGAAGAGAAATTTTGGGGCAAGCCACTATCGTCACACCGCCCAGGGAGCGCCGCTAGGACCGCTATCTGGCCGCAGCCATCGTCTTTTATTTTGCACCCAATAAAACAGGGCAGTTGTTTCCTACACGGCAATGTGCAGAGCACATGTGGGTTGTCTCTCAAGGATGTCTTTCGAGATGTGAATTACGGTCGATACCAAGGATAGCCTGGTCGTATATTTGATGCGATCTGTGAGGAGGGTCAGCCATAGTACATATCGGACTCCGGCTTGTTGAGAGAATTTGGATCGCTTGCTGGGGGGGCCGATGGTCTTCCTCAGAGTTGGGGACTATGTGTGAGAACTAAACAGGGCGGCGAGATCTCGCGGTTGTTTTTCGTTTGGAAGTTGGGAGTAAGAACCCTTCCTCTCGGATTTGAAATTGCGTACCTCCCCAGGGGAACGAGCACAAAGATGGCGAGTGTTACCACGGATATATTTTATTACTTGCGTTCAATTATACCCTTTGGATATGAAGAGGCAATCCCATGCAAAAGGAGTTCCCCCAACCACAGCCAATACCACAGATAGTGGTAGCCGTTGAACTCAAACGGTCCAGTAATTATGCTGCATGGTGATCAGAGAGAGGATATTCTAGCTCATATCGGCCTACCATGCTATCCGTAGACGGTCTATTTAAAGCACAGCCGAAAGGAGGGCGGAAGTTCCGTCTTCTGTCATCTGTTGTTTCTTCCCAGCGAGGCGCGAAGATGCTGATTTAAAAGCGTAATCCCTTTCTTCAGTGAACATTACAAAAACACTGGGTAATAAGAAATTTGATGCTAGAGACAGGTAAATAACAGAAATGAGCAACTTGATCGCATGGCATGGCATGGCAGGTTTGAACCATCGCCAGGCTCCAGACGACCTGGAAGGAAGCGATGGTAAAGGAAGAGAGGATCGACCAATTCATCAGGTTGTGCCGGCTTATGTGCGGATTGTTCAGTGGGTGCCGACTCCGATACACCGGCACAATTTGCTCCGACTCCCGCGGAATTAATTACGTAGATGCGCACAGACCAATCGAGCCATAAAAGAGGGAGTCGCCAAGATCAATTGAAAACACAGTGCTCTCCGCTTCCATTTACCACAAAGAACTCCTTGCGCTCTACCCCAACCCCCATTGCCCTTTTCCCGCATCATCTTCAGAGGACAACTTAGCATGGAAGCACCACCTCTCATCCGTCCTGTTGCCGCTCTGGTGGGGTGGTCGTTTTTCATGGAGGCTTGGATGTATAAGACACGCCTGCCTGCCTTGAAAGGGGTGCCACTGCCCCCTTCCACTACGAAAGAGGAAATGAACAAACACATCCCTTCAATCGTAAGGTGGAAAGGTAATACTGAATCCCGTCGTTATTCAACACCGCCGGTTAGGCCTATTAACTAATAAGTCATCACTTATATACAGCGGATAATTATAATCACCTTCATGAAGCGCCTACTCGGTTTTATGCAGTCGCCCTCTCGCTTGCTCTCCTCAAGGCGACATCGCATCGAAACGTGTCTTTTTCGCTGGAGAGTAAACTTGCTTGGACCTACGTCGGAATCCGCATCGCCCATAGTCTTGTCCATGCATTGACCAACATCGTTCCGGCGAGATTCGGTTTGTACATACTCAGCGAGGTTACAATGCTTGGCTTGTTCGGGAGGCTCGTTCGTTCATTGGCGATAAAGCAAGGATGAGTGAGCATGTGCGATTAGCGGAACGTGGGGGATATGACGGGTTGTGTATGGTTATTGGTACACTCCTACCAAGCGAAAACCATTTTTGCTATCCAAGGTAAAAAAGAAATAAAAAAAAACAAGAGGAAAAAAAATGACTTGATAATTCAAGGGTGCACTGGTGGATCATGGTTACCACGGCGGTTATCTACACGCTTCGATCACAACCCTGTTGAGCGGACCTCACCAAGTTTGTCCGCTCTTGTGTACAAGACTCATCCAACTGCTTGACTGCTGTCCGCCCTAGTCCATCGTACCGGAAACGAGTCCATGACAATCTAGTATTTCGGGCCTTTTCGTGAGCTTACATCCGTTCATCTCTACTAGGTTCCAAACCAGGAGGAGTCTGAGAATGTCCAGTCCAGACTGGCATGTACTCAGTCTCTCCTCCATCACTCTTCCGAAGAAGCCTTTGACGGTCATTTGATTTGGCTGCATGGCGCCTCAACTTCTTCACAGCCAAAATGTCGAGGATTGTCATGGCAATAGAGCCAATCCTATGGATTATTCACGTCAGCTTCATCTATGAACCGTTGAATCCGTTACTTACAAGCCAAACCCAGAGCCCACGAACAAAGTCTTGTAAAGGCTGCAAATCAAAATACCCTGGCTGCCGCCCCAATGTACCACTGTGCAAGGTATCGTGATGGTCTCCTTCATAGCATCGACAAGCAAGCCAAAGCCGACGGCCCAGAGTGTGGCGAGGGTAGCATTAATTACTGCGCTGACGGTTGGACTATGGCTGCGGAACCGGTTCCAAATGCCCATAGCGAACAAGCAGGCAATCGTGGCTAAAGCCGACCCTTGCAACTATGACATTATGCTGTTAGCTCACCTCACATTCCTAGCGAGAGTCAAGGGATTCTTCTTTGGATCAACCATACAAAATAAAACATCCATGGCAAGGCATAGCCTTTCCTGTTGAGGTGGGCGATGAAATAGAACATGACGCCAGAAACAGTGCAGGACGAGAGAAATAGGACAGTCCTGCTAAGCAACAGAGGGATCTTCGGATATAGAGAGGGCATTTTGGGAGGATTTTGATAGATTGAACAGGGAAATATTGATTGTAGTTGACAGTCTATCTGACGGAGAATGCTTGGTGGAGACCAGAGAGTGCTTTAATAGAAACGGCTCATTGAATGAAGGAGCAGGAAAAACACAGGTGTTGAACTGTCTCAAAAGAAAAGCGCAGAGGCGAATGGCTAGCTACCACGTCCATTTCAACCTGATATTTATACGAGGATGGCGGAGGCGCTGCCAAATAGAAAGGACCTACCATGAGAAAGATGCATGACATTTCACTTCATGCATTTGAGCCCACTCCCGCGCCAAGCTCAAGCTGAACGTCGCCTGACGAAAACCAGCCAATCGAGGGAGGTGCGTGTCAGATTGCGTTTCGCCAGTCTCACGAGCGCACTGACAGCGCCCGATTCACTGAACTCCGTCAGGTGTGAATTGGTTTACAATGTCATGCTTGTACTACATCGTTGGTCGAAGTGCTGCGGCTGGGGAGCGCATGCCAACACTAGAACCTCTTGGGCTGGGCCAGTGAGCCGAGTGACTGATCCGGAGCAAAGATGGTTGGCTCCAGCGACAACATACTGTCTTGAACAACCCATTACATTTGGGGTTGAAAGATTGGCTCTTGGCCCTTATTTATATCTCTAGAGATGGCCCTCTCCTTCCACCGAGACCCAAATGTTCGAGTGACTGTCTTCTTATTCCTGAAATCTAAAAATCTTGTCAGCTCATTAACATTCGAAATGTGGGCTCTAAGAGTGATTACGGCGATCGGATTCGCCATCTTCTCTATTCCACTGGCCCTTGCCCAAAACTTGACTTCCCCAGACATTGGTGATCCAGTTGCCGAAGACCCTACGGCCTTCGCCAATCCCGACTACAATTTGACGACAGTTACGGTAGAATACCAAGTCTATACCGGCTGTGGTCCCGAAAACAACTTTACAACAGTCCGTCAGCGGGTTTCTTACGTCGTTTTTGATGGCCTGGCCATAATAGATGGCGATATCGTCTATGGAACTGAAGACGACCTCCTCCAAGACATTGTCCCCGACCAGTCAGATAGCGGCCCGATAATTGCCAGAAGTGGGCTCTTCGGTGAGGGTTCATTGTTCGCTCTGGGCAAGCGAGCAATCTCCCTGCGCCAACCAAACACGCGTTGGCCGAATGCCGACATCCCATACACATTCAGCAATGCGGACACTTCGGCATTCTTGTCAACTGCGGGTGCCGAACAGAGGAAGCAGACCTTCAGGGATGCCGTCAAAATCTGGAGGGATCGGCTGCCTTGGCTAAACATGCATGAGGTGGCCGACAACTCCTACGATCCAACGGCTCTTACGCCGCCCACTCGCCTCACTATCAGTCTTATCGACGGTTGCGTGTCATGGTCACCAGTAGGCCGGGCGAGTTCTCAACAGGCGAGTGTTTTGTCGATTGGGTGCGTCTCTTTGGGCACCTATGTCCATGAAATTGGCCACAGTAAGTGAGCTTTCCGGGTCTACTGCTTATTGGACATAAAGACTTACGCGCTGTAGCTCTTGGATTGTGGCATGAGCACCAGCGGCCAGATAGAAGCAACTATTTCACCCTGGATTGCTCTCGCATTGAGGACCGAGAGGGTGTCAGCCCCGTCTGCTCGATCCCCTGCGAGGGATGGGGATGCGCCTTCGAGCCAAGAAACAACCCCATCATTGACAACTGGGAAGGCCCTTACGACACAAATTCGGTTATGCATTACTTTGAGACCTCATTTGGCAAAACCGCAAGCCAGCCACCACTTATCGGTGTAACAGCCGATGTAAGGGTTGGACGGACGGCGAAGCCCACAATTTTTGATCTTACCCGGGTCTGTGAGATTTATCACGAGCAGTGTTTCGGGAAAGGCTTCTGCGGTGACGGCATTCTTTCACCTTCAAACGGCGAAGAATGCGATCCCGGCTGTAGCTCGGATACCTCTTGCACGGAAGACTGCAAGAAGAAACCAGTCTGTGGAAATGGGCGAGTTGAGACCGGCGAAGAATGCGACGATGGACCGGCCGGCAGTGCAACTTGCGGAACAGATTGCAAGAAAATAACCTGCATCCAGACTTGTAATCCAGATCCTCGCTTCAACTTATGCGATCAGACAGCAAGCTGCATCACCGTCGAAGGTGGCAGCCCGGCTAGCATTGGAAAACACTATTGCGCTTGCCGTCACGGTTTCAGGGCTCCGTTGGATAAGCCACAGATGAGGCTTCCATGGTTCTCACCGATTTCCCAAGAGGGGCGTGTGTTTGTCGAGCCGGGCCAAGCTTGCAATCTACTCTGTGATGCGTGGACATTGGGTAAGGATGGCTGCAAGGAGGTGGCGGAGCGACCTGGATGTTATTGAACCACTGAGATCGACTTGGGTTAAGGGCAATTTGTTGAGAGGCGGCTGAAGGGTTAATACGCCTAAGATTTTACGGGATTATTGTTCGTTTTTAGTCGGGCTCGGATCCAATATCATTAGTTATTGCTTTCGTTTTGTTTTATCCATCGTAGGCCATATACATGTAGCCAGGCCAGACTGGGCGTCATCCCTCCATACATCCTACGACTCGTTTGCTTTCCGGTTTGGTATGGTAATGGGCGGCTTAATCTACGTTTACATTCTTGGACCGCCGTATTTACCAATGTACGTCTCCGTGGAAGTTTGTACTGTCTACATTAGACACCATAAATCCTTTGCGCTTTGGCGATCTTTACGTTTCCAGGAGAATCTTGCGGCTCATCACCTGTCAAGACTGTTGGATAGATCGGCCCATAATTTGCCTCGAAGCGTTCGCTGTTGAAATGGAAAATACTTTTAACTGCATGGGAACCTCGCTTCTTTCGACGGCCTGTTGACAACGTCCTGCAATCACTGCCATTTTTTCCTTCCTTTTCTGTTAAAAAATAAATGAATAAATAAATAAAAATAACATTCTAGTTTGCATCCATTCTTTTCTGGGATGAGACATGATCCTATCATCAGCTCTTTGTTTCTGAAATCGCTTGTTGAGGCACAACCACAACCGAGGATTAGGCACCAGCGTGACCCTCCGCACTGGCCCAGCCGCAGCTCAGCCACATTAATTCAGGAGATATTAATGTCAAGGCCGGCTTGCCACCCGTGACCGATGACTGGACTGTTCCCCGGCATAGCACCATGTTAAAACGAAGCAGAAGACAGGCCTCTGAAGAATGAGCTGTCGATTCCAGGTATTAATTCAGCGACTACTCTTATCCTCCAATGGACTCGGCATTCTCGGACGATGACAGGATTCAACTCTCCTTCTTGAGGGATGAGGAGGTCGACACTCTAGTTTCGACCGGTGACTTCTCTGAGGAGAGTCGGCTTGCCTCCCCGCTGGACGGACCGGTTTACTTTTCGTTCCCTGAAATTATATTGCACATAAACCCGGGGCCATTCTATCCTATTCTACTAGAGTCTGAAGGTTTCTTCACCATTGAGAACATCCAACTTGGTCGCGTCCCATGTGATACTCTGCGTGCGCGATTGTCTGACGTCTATGACGAGGCGTTGCAGACCAATACACTCTCTATATGGGAGGCCAGGGAGGATCTCAATACGTATGGCATATTCGAAAGAACCATGCTCATTGTTCAGCTCGTATCGGCTACTCGCAAGTTTCTCCAGCAGCACCGCGACCTCGAAAATGAGAGGCTAAAGAAGCACCATTCTGTGGGTCCAAAGCCAGAGCCGATAGATGATATAATCCAGCTCAAAAGGCTGGGTGAAATCAAATCATCTAGCGAAATTGCTCGCGAGCTTGTTGGCTCTCCTGCAGAAATTGTCAAACATATACCCGAACATATGCGTGTTTTGCATATCGAAGAGGTTCTGCGGACGAAGCTGGCCACCAGATTCTATGCAGCAAAGAATGCCATGTATGCGAAACTCAGCCAAATGTCTCGCCGATCCTTAGGGAGGTACTTGCCACCGGGCCTATCACTAAAACGGGTCGCGGATGCCGTTGATTATGTCTTGAAGCCTCGTCTGACATTTCATGGTACCCGACGATCCAATGTCCCCCTTATTGTACGCTACGGATTTTTGAAGCCTGGAACACCCCTCCCAGGAACTTCCAACAGACAAAAGTCGGATCCGCAAATCCACCAGGTTCAACAAGGCGCGACCTACGGACAAGGAATATACTCCTCCCCCAATGCCGCATTCGCCCTCGATTATTCCGGCTGGTATTGCGAACCAACATCGGCCGAGGAGTACTTCGGTCTGAAACTAATCGTGTGTGCTACGCTCATGGGCCGTTTTGCCCGAGTGGAGCGAGCCCACGAACTCTGGGATAAAACGTCTCCCATACCAGGGGCTGATTCACATATGGGGAACAGGGACTTGGAATATATCGTCTTTGACGCAGCCCGCATTTTGCCGGTCTATGTAATACATTTGGATTGGGGCGAGAACAACAAGATTCATTACATCCCCGCCGACCCTTCAGAATGGCAAGCGTCCGCACGAAACACCTCGAGGCAATATTCTGAGCTGGATCCGACCATGGCCGGTGCTTCCGAAATGATGCCGGGCGACCGCCAACGGGCTAGGGAGGCGGTCATGGCTCGTGCAAGGAAATGGTTTCCTTACGGGTATGGTCCCAAGACAGATGGAAACTTCGTGGTCGAGGACGTTGGCGAGGTGAGCGACGATGAAGAGGACTACGGGGAGTTTCAAGCAATGCGACTGGATGAGGGAACCGAGGAGAAGAATGCAGATTATTGGAGCTGGGTCAAGGCGGGTTCGGTTGAGGATGGGGAGAATTCTCAACAGCAATTCCGGCCCCTAGACGAATACCGCGATGCTCGTGCGGGAAAAACCTATGGCCATAGTTCGTTGAAGTGGGAAAACATTCCCCTTCCTGGCGAAGAGAAAGAAGATGACCCTGGAATTCCCGAGTGGTTTTCATCAACTCTGTCGAGATAGTCGGACGTTGGGACCAGGGGAGAGGCGGTGGGCGGATAAAAGAAATCCTTTATACCATATCATGCCCGAGGCGGACATTGATAAGCATCAAACTTCTGCGTAGAGTCACGCTTTTCTCCCTTCTCCCTTCTCTAGAGTCAGCGACTAAGCACTGCATAGTCTTCTCCCCAAGTTATTTGTTCATTATTTATACATACTTTATCGTTTGGATAGTTTCGCCATGCCTCTAAAACTTAATAGCGGGCAGCTAAATCCTGCCGCACGAGCGTATTACGAGTGCGCGAGATATCACATCCTGAACAAGGTCGATATGACGGTGATCCATCAAACACCTTCCGACCAACAGCTTCAGGAACTCGACGGCTTTCGGAGATTCCCTTTGAAGTCTGCTAACCGTTACGGTTATGCGAAACGAGATCGGGGACCGTTCGTAACGAAAGCGTTACCGACGCAGACGAATCCTACGCCGAGGGACGTCCTCATCATGTGTGGACCCGGATCCTTGAATCTACCATTCCATGCATGATGATGGTGTTCTGCGCAGTGAGATCGTAGTAACTGCCCACCTCTCGATAGTAGGGCTATCTCCTGTCACTTGATCATCGCAAATTGGGAATGGATAACTATAATAACTCTAATTACCGAACACCGACTCAACCCTGAGGGATGCGGCATTGATTCCCTCTCATCTGTACCTAACATTCCAACTTGAAGCTCCAAATCCCACCCAGAGCACCTAGTCCTTGCGCTCCTCTTTCGGAGTGTTGAAACCATCCCCCAAGCCATTTCCGCCAACGGGAGAGGGGAAACTGAGCTGAATAGGAAATTGCCGATCGCAGGGTCGTAGGGCAGGTCCCACAAAATGCCGATCAGCACAAACACTACCGCTCCGCTGCGTTGCAACCATGGAAATGATTGGCCGTATTTCATTGGAAGAGAGGCGACGGTGGCTGTGGTGACAAGCCAGTCCGCGTAATAAATGTCCGCTGCCACAAGCAGGCCAAGACCCAGATTTGAAAGAAACCCATCCAGTCACCGAAATTGGATGGTGAAGGCAGTGACTAAGTAGTGCGAATCGACTCACATTCCAGATCATGGTATTATTACGCCTGCACTTAAACTCGATACATCAAAGTGTGGACCGAGGCTCAAGAGTAGAAATTGCCGACGGAATATAGCGGTAGTAATTAACGAATTCATTTATTCTCCTGTGAGCAGAGAAAGACGGACGGAAAGGAGAGCATAATAAGGCCACTTATCAGCGTAAGTAGTTGAATCATTAATATATTATCTCTTACAAGCCTGGCGTCTCGATCACGACGCGCTCGACTAAGATTATCATTCAAGACTCGACCAAGTGCATTACTCGTGGTAACCCCTTCAATGTCGTCCAAGGCTAACATCTTTGACCTCGGCACTTCGATGAGCCGACTACGCACGGCCCGAGAGCAAGAAGCGGGATCGGGAGAAGACGAAACCAACTAGCGTGATATGTGCCATTACAGCTCGTCGGGTGTACTGGATTTTCCGGGCGGCTTGCGGGTTCTTCCGGCACTAACCTTCCTCGTTGAAGAGGCCGCCGTTAATGTCTGTGCGCACTCGAAGAGCTTCCCGCCGCAGCTCCAACAACTTCACCCCAGTCACCTTTCGTGTGAACAGAGCCTTTCTTAAATACTACCTTACTGTTTCCAATTCTGTGGTTGTGATAAGCAAGTCATAACCAAAGCCTGGACCCCCATCAGCTGCTCTCCGGACCGGCAGTAAGACAACAGGCTTTTATTTTTGATCTAGTGACGAGTTCCCGGCCTTTATTTATCGAACGTAGAGCTTCTATTTTGCATTGTATGGAAGGGAAGAGGACGGGAAACTAAGAGAATCTAGATTACTGCAGCATTTCCATACCACATCCTACATCTCAAACCGAGTTTTATAAACACGATCCAACGGTACCGAAGTCAAAGCCTCTACTGGTCCTGCCCGCTGTTTGGCGTATACCTAATTGAAATCTCGTCCGTTCTCTTGATCCCCCTACCTATGCCATTCTGATCCTTTGTATCTCGTAGTATGCTCTCGTCGCTTGCGTTATTGTAGGTTATGACTGCCTGGCGAGTTGTGGAAGCTTTCCCTTCAATACCCGCTGATGACCCAAGACCGTACTTCCGCGTACTATTGTTGCCGTACATTGGTAGCTTATAAGAGCTACCACCAGTACCAGAGCTGTCGCCTTTGCTCCCATACCGGATACGAACATACAGTGGTCGTAGAACGGGAATTGACGAGCACATGATGGTGACGGTACTCTCGGTAGCTGACCAGATAAGCATGGGCACGGTATCATCTGCTAACTGGTTAACCCGGAACACTAACACGAGCCGAGAGTCAATGACGATAGCATACGGATATACTCTTGTGCGTTTAAGCTGTTCAGAGCCACGGTGCGTACAATCCCACAGATCCCAGCGCTATAATCATCGTTAGCTTGGAGGTAGGGGCGTGAAGGTTAGTGAAGCAACTTACAAAACACCGAGGCTGAGACCTAGGGCAACAGTGATCTTCTCCTTGCGTTTCATGTTCAGATCCCAGATGACAAACCAAGGAAGAATAGCAAAGGAGAAGTCGGCGACGACAAACCAAGCTGCAACAAACCCATTAGTGCTGTTAGAGTAGGATATTGCACTTTACCACACTTACATCCAACAGTCAAGCCGACCTTGGAGAAATCAAGCCAGCATGTCCCAGGAAGAGTGGGGTTCCATGTTTTCTGAACTGGAATACACTGAACGACAACGGTGATGCTAGCGAAGAGGGTGATGAAGACGGTCCCCGCCATGAAGGCCCAGATGAAAACTGTCTGTATCTTATTTCGTACGATCCGGAGAAGAAAGACGCCAACGGCGCATTTCCCTACACCAATGACCATGAGCCCGGCCACCTGGCTGAAGATTTCATATTTGAGAGCGGTCCAATAAACTTCAGCATTGCCAACGTCAGCGAAAAGTCGTCCGAGACCGTAGGATGTCGCCACGGTGACGAAGACGGTGTAAAGAATTTGAAGAACCTGCAGAACCAAGTCAGTCGCCTTACAATTGAGATGAAATGGCGTGGAGTTGTCCCTACCAGCGCGACTATAATGAGATAATCATCGGCGCCAGCAGCATTCAGAATTGCTATGCGCGTATAGAGTCTTAGGCCGACAAAGATGGCGAAAATCGCGACCTCCGCCCACAAGACCGCATTGGTCATGGGCCCGAGGCCCCCATAGTACTGGCCCATGCGGAAAAGCTGACGATATCGGGCTCTCGGGAAGGGCAGGCGCTGTGTTGCTAGCGAATTCCAGGGGAAGCGAAAGACTCGGGAAAGTGTTCGTTTCTCTTCGACTCAAAAGAGTTGGACTTCCCGACATTATCAACTTTGTAACGGTGGCGAGCCAAGAACTACATCACACTACTCGGGGGTAGGGTCCCAAATCCTCCTGGATGAAGGAACTAGCATTCAGCTCGCACCACATTTATGAGGTTGACCTCACTCGACAAGGAAGAGATACTAGTCCAGCTTTAGTTAAATACGGATGTCTCGGTACAAACAACCCCTGCAAATATCCTGGGCGAAGATGTAACTTAACCCCTTAAAACCATGACATGCTAATACTGTGCGTAAACTACTTCGTGGGTGCAGCAGCAGCAGCCCCCACAGAACGCGTCGTCCAGTGCCCAGGGCCGGGACCTGCAGATTCGGATGGTGAGCATCTACCGAGTAGAAATTTCTTCATTGCGCCATACTTCGAAAGTAGCGCCAAGCTACCATGCATCAAAAATGAAAACTCAACCCGTCACCGGGAGCTACCTAAAGAAGCTGGAATATGGCCCTATTCCAATGGAAGCGGGAATCTGAAATTAAAGCTGAGCGGCACATCCCGACTAGTTGGATGAATAGCATGATGTTGAGACGCGAGCAGCTATTGGACCCACTATCCAGCCCCACGGAACTGCAGGCACATGTGGCTAAAACACACCAAGTCTACGCAGAACTTTTTCCTCAATGGTCGTGGTCGTTTGCAACCTGGGTAGTGGATGGGCTGCATAAATCCCTCGAATCCCAAGGGCAGCGGGACCAATTAGCAAAGATTCCACCTTTCTGCATCTGCAGAATCGTCAATGATGCTGTGTCGTATGATCCAATTCCACTGGTAGCAGAAGTACTGCCAGACTTTTGCCAGAGTACATTTTACCTCGCCTAAGGGCCTTCAGGGCGGCGATTCTTCAATGCAACAGCAGCTATGCTGTTGAGATATCTTCCCTTTCCTTAGTCCATGCACACTGAAAGAGTCAGGTCGACCGTTCAACTTTGATACAACCCAATACTTGTCGGAGATGTCACAGGAGACGAACCGCTCGGCAGTGGGGTGGAATGTTATGGTTTGGATTCTTGACGATGTTTACCCCCCATATTTCGAGTTTGAAAGGCACTGTTGGGAGTACACTTGACTGGTAAAGGCTTTTTGTTTGCTGCCGCGGGGAAAGTTGAGATAAAACAAGTAAAACGAAGGGCGGTGATCGAGCATGGTCTGGGGAGAACGCTTCAATCCTATGAGCAAGGGGGCATGTTCTATCCTTCAGACCCGGGCGTTCTGTCATTGCCAGCCCCTTTTCCCCCCCAAATCTGGTCTCGCTTCGCCATCTTCCCCTGTTTAACAGGGATATTCCGGAAGTCTCCCGACTGCTGTTTATTCTAGGACCGGTAGCACTCTTCCGGTACCCCTAGCCAGTCAAGGAGTCTCCACTGAGGGTCTACATCACGTAGTGTACTTGTTTTCGGCGAGGCACTACTGCATGTCAATGTGACCCTAGCTAAAGTTTTCACACCGGAGTCCGGTAACCCTTGAAGAAATGAATGAAACACGAAAGGATAATAACAACCCTTCTGGCTTGGTGAGGACGAAGCCCCTGCTTTAACACCCCTTGCAATTATGTGTAGCTAGGTTAGCTTCCTCCACTGAGCTCCCGCGCGGCGTGGAGGAATGATTGTATAAGAAGGTGGGAGAGTAAACTATTTATTATGTAGGAAGTGGACACCGTCATTTTCTAGTTGACCGTTGTTTCTTGCCCTAGTTCCAAGACTTTTTCATATTACTAGACCTCAGTACCAGGTATAACATGGCATCCCAGTCCAAGGATATAATTGCCGCCCTCGACAACTTCAGCCATGCCTCATTTAACGGCGACGAGGTAGAACGACTCCGTGTTCGTGCGGCGGCTCGGCGACTGCTTGCCAGGGTTGAGTCACCATATGAACGGGCCTGGGGTTTCTGCTTTGAGCACCCTGTTGTCTTTGCCGCCTTGCAAACCTGCATTGATCTTGGTCTTTGGAAGGCCTGGACAGGTGCCGGGGGTGGTGAAAAGTCCATTGATGATCTGCTGAAGTTGGTTACACATGATATCGAGCCAAACCTCTTGCGTACGTCTGCTTTAACCCCACGCGATACCCGCAACCTGTGCTGTGTGATTGCGATGATTCTCGGCTCACAGCCAAAACTTTGTAGGGCGACTATTCCGTCTCTTGGCCGCTTTCAACGTCGTGGAAGAAACTTCGGAAGACACGTTCAAGCCGACCCCCTTTTCACATGCCATCGGGGATGAAAGCACCAAAGTTCGCGCGTCACTTGAAGCAGCGTAGGGACTACCATCTCCACCCCCCCTGTGGACCATTTTTTTTTTCCTTTCTCTCTCTCTCTAGGCCGCCGACTAATCTCTTTTGCGTACCAGAAACTACCAATATATCCTGGCTGGGCACAATCTACCGAAATACCTGGCCAAGATTGGCTATAAGGAACCCGCAGCGGCAGATGTCAACAACCATACGGAGAGCGACCCCGATGGCCTCAACTTCTTCGGGCGCTTGCAAAAAAGCCCCGAGTGCTACGAAGCCTTTACGGGCCACATGGAAGCTTGGACGGCTTGGAAGACGCCGTGGACCAAACTCTACGACCCTCGCAAGCTCCTCGATGGCGCCAACCTTAGCGACGGATCGCCACTCGTCGTTGACGTAGGGGGAAACACTGGCCTTGACATTTCCCACGTTCTTAACGTGCTGCCAGATCTGCCCGCTGGGGCGCTGGTCCTGCAGGATCTTCCCGAGATCATTGCCAAGGCCAAGGTTGACGAGAAGATCACGGCTATGGTTCACGACTTCTTCGAACCCCAGCCGGTCAAGGGTAAGTAGTAGTTTTAATCCCCTCGGAGACGGGGAAAGAAGCCCCATGTAGCTAATACCTGTATCACAGGGAGCCGTGCATACTTTATCCATGCAGTCCTCCACGACTGGCCGGATTCCCAAGCCACGCAGTTGTTGCAGAATACCCGAGAGGCTATGGTTAAGGGTTATTCTAAGCTCTTCGTTTACGACATCGTGATGCCACCGAAAGGCGCGAGCATCAGCCAGACTACTATGGATGTAGAGATGATGTGCCTGCTCTCAGCTGCTGAGCGCACTAAGAGCGCCTGGGAAAAACTCTTAACTGGCGCCGGTTTCAAGATAATTAACTTCTGGCCTGACCCGCAAGAGTACGAGATGCTAATCGAGGCTGAGATAGCTTAGGTAGTGTGCCGCTAGGATAATCTCCTTAGCACAATAGATACGCTATTACTTGAGCGAGACCTGTGTCTGCTTCGTCTTTGAAGACGAGGAAGCTCAAACAGCTAATACCGGGAGCAAAACTATCTATTAGCTATATAGTAGAGCGCTGCTCTAATTAATAATATGATATTTATCCTAACAAGTCATGTGCCGGGAGAAGAATGACTGCAAAGAGAGTCGCCAACCAGAGAACAGTAAGTAGAGACTTAGTTCTCGCAACGTTACAAGGCCGATTCCCTACCTTTCTACAACTTCACGACTATCCAGATCAGATGACTGGCCCTGGAGGGACGCCACAGTCTTCGAAAGCCGACCTGCGGACTCACTGGTCTAATAGGTCCCACTGATCTTGCTGGAAGTCTCCACCATTCACACCACAATCAATAGCCCGTGAAGGTGGCATTGACTTCGGCTTGGAATGCATCCGAGAAATTCTCCATCGGTTCCTGGAGACGAAACCCCCATGGAAGTTGATGCGCCAGGCTGGTGATGGGTAGGAGAGCTCTTCGGGTTAGCACCACGGCTGGTGCCTCAGCACCTGCGGAGGCACCTAGCTCAATCAACAGCCCAGCTACTCTTTCGGTCTCTAGTCTTCTAGTAGCTATCCAAGCAATGAAAAAGCGTCCAATCCTCACCTGTGACGATCTTAGGATCGACGCCGTGTGTGAGCAGGGCTGCGTAGCTCGCATGGCGCGTGACAACGGGAACTCCCTCGGCCAGCTGACATGGGAATTCTCGGTCCTCGCGAGCGGACCCACCACGAGGGGTCCAGCCGGTCGAGTCGGCCTTGTTTAAATCGAGACGGTCCGGGAAGATTGTAATAAGAAACTGAAGCACCTAATGTTCTTCGAGGCTACGGCGCAGTGGAGAACTGATTCACCAACGCCGCTCGTCTGCAGAAGGCTCGCAGTGCGAGAGAGTAGGAGTTGGAACAGCTTAAAGCTGTAGCCGTACGCGGCGGTATGTAGGGGTGTCTCTCTGTTGTCGTCTGTGATGGTAACTGAGGCGCCTTTCTCAAGGAGTCGGATGTCCGTCTCATGGAGAGCAGTTTGTGTGCCACCGCGTCGGATTATCAATGGCATAGTGAGGTAATGCAAGGTGGTCTTTCTTTGCTTAAAGACCAAGAACTTTGTATTCGGACCGACGCCTAATGAAAGACAGAAGTTAATCGCAAGCGTAGGATCTACGGCTGGGATAATATACTTGCCCGTTTCGAGAAGAACCTGCAACGCCCCAGCGAGCTTGATCCCATAGAGCGCCTGAGAGATCAATGGTCAATCAAAAATCGAGTATCTTGGATCTATACCAGTCTCAAAAAGCAGTTTTATAAGCCACTGCTAGCTTATATATTCGACCCCGTGGTCTGGATCGCCTGTCATGCCTGTGCCTATCATGATCTTGAAGTTATATGCAAAGCCTAAGGTCCTCTCTAGCACGTCCCAGAGATATTAACTTCTATCTAGGAGCATTGTCACGGCGTTGGCTAGCTAATTTTGGGCGGCACGGTAGAGCGCTGCTCCTTCAAATCCCAACCCTTGCTAGCGAACTCCTCGGTTTCTACCTCTCCAGCACACCAATCGAGGAGGAGCCAAGGGTGACCGCATCTCGCAGTCTCTGGGAGGCATAATCACATCGCATCGACTCGGTTTGTCGGTGGCGTTCAGGCCTAAATTGGTCGCATCTTCTCAGAATAACCTAGTCTTATGGCGAGGGACATTGGGGCGAGGTAGGTCTATTACGCCTTCCTTTTCCCCCTAGAGAAGCATAAATACAGCTAGTATATTATTGCATTGGACAGCTACATGGAGAGCAGCCCCCATCTGTAGATTGAAGAGGAGAAGACTTCTCGATCGACGTCGTCGCAGAAGAGAAGAGCCTCTAGCGAAGAGGTCCTCGTCGCGCACAGTTGCGTGGATAGCCTCATGAGGGCCTATAAAACATTCTTACATTGCTATCTTCAAATTTTCCCCATTATTCCGGCGTCGCCAGGACTAGACAAAATGTGAGGCACTGAAAATGGGGGGAAATTCAGTCGAAATGAAAGTCTGTTGCGTAGCGATGAAGCAAGCCAAACTTATTACCAGTATGACCGTGTCCAGCCTCTTCGGCAATCGTTAACTCTCAAAGTCAAATTCTTTTTCTTAGTTATTAATGCTACTTTAAAGTTACTTATGATCTTTCGCGAGATTGGTCCCCCGGAACGCGCTGCCCTGGCCAAGCCGCTGGTATCCCTGGCGAGAGGAGGTCGGATTTGCTTTTTATGGCAAAGCGTGCTAGAGAGAGGGTCTTTGCCTTTAACAGTGAAAGCTGAAACTAGATAGATCCCTTCCCCCAACCCCAACTGTTCAAGGGGTCATCGGGCATTAGGTTAAACATGACTAGTATTAAGTTAGCAATGGAGCAGTTTGAAGAGAAGACGAGACTCGGGTACATACCTTGGCCAAAAGCGCCGAAAGCTTCATCCAGCGGCAAATCGAGGGGTTGAGTCTCGGAGCCAACAGCGTTCATGAGGCTAAAGACTGGATATGGCTCTACCCACTCATTTCTGAAGCCTCCTGAGTCGGGGTCTTGTTGATGCGACGGCAGGGGCGTCTCCGAAGTCGGCGGAACTGACAGAATGGTCTCGCTGTATTGGCCTTGCTGGTTGATATCACGCTCTGGTGGATTGTGGTAGTTCTCGGCCAACGACAATCTGACCTCGCACGCATTAATAGTGATGCGTGCAGGCTCGGCCGGGGACTGATTTGACGCAGGCCTTTGGTCCATTTTGCGGTCCTCTTTGAAGACCATGTCGACCTCGCGGTGCATACTGAGTTGTAAGAGATCGCTGAGGAGCTGCTCGGCGTGACGTGCAACTTGGCTACGCGGGCTGAGTGCCTTGGCGGCTTGGATAATCCGAAACACGCCAGCTTTAGATTCCTGCGCAATGCTGCTGTATGGATGACTGGTCGGCGGAATGCAGAGTATAACTCCGGCGGTGAAAAGATGAATGAAGATAAACGCCAAGCAGAATTCGTGCTCGAACTGCATAATAGGCGTCCGAGACATGCGTAGCGCTGCCTTGACAGAAACATCAAAGGATCTCGACACTAGGTCTCTGGAACTCTTGGATATGCCTTGGCGATATTCTGCCGAAAGGCTGTGTTCTAACAGCGGCCGATGTGCGAGTATGATGGCCGCGTCGTAGGTGATTTGCAACAACAATGCTTGCAACCTGAGACGCCGCAGCGCCGAGTCTGAGTCCTTTCCCCCTTGGCCCTCAAAACGTTCCTGGAAGGATGATTGTTGTGGATGATCCTCATCTAGAAAATCGTCACTGTCTAGCAGCCGCGGAAGCGCTCCTCGCCACTCTGATAGGTGCATATCAGCACGTTGGACGGCATCTAGCAGGGACTGCAAGTCTTCCGCCGTCATAGGATTCCGTAGCTGCAGCAGCCTAAAGGTGGAGAGGGTCTTTCGGATGATCTCGTACAACTTATACTTGAGCCAGTGAAATGTCAAGGCGGTCACCTTCCCGTCACCAGCCCTATCCTCCGTTTGGGACTCGTTGGAGAGAACATCAATTGCAGTATCGTCTATATCTGCAAGCGGCAGCAAGTTGGAAAAGGCGGCGTCGAGAGATGCGGGTCTCCCATAAATCTGAGAAGCAAAGGTGTCGGCAACAGTGATGTGATTCCAGCAGCGGCGGCGGACCTGCGTGTCGACTTGATCATCGGAGTCCAACTCGCAGTGCAATGCCAGAGCGTAGGATGCTCTAACAGATAGGCCAATCATAGCCCAGGCTAGACTCGGTGAACCATGGAAGATGTAGAATGCACCAAGGAGCACGCAAACCTGGACAGTCTCCAAGCGGCTGTCGTCGAGAAGGTCTATGAGATGAACCCGTACCTCTCCAATCATCTGGTCCATGAGTCGTTGCGGATCAGACGAGACTGAGGAGAGAAACTGCTGGCCTTGTGGCGAGGTGTTTTGGATCGCGCACTTGAGACCAAGCGCGGCGACAGTTAGGGTAACAAGTATCTTACTCATATCCTCCCGTCGCCAAGTGGCCGCCGATAGAATATCGCGAGCCTGCCTCATAAAGGTTGGCTTGTGAAATATCCAGATGAACCAGTGTATCTTGTCAAAGTACACTTCAATCAAACTTTCCATCACCGATGGGGCGGGCATTTGCATTAATTGCAATTCCCACGTCGGGCCACTGGGTGAAGCTGGCGAGGCGTCACCCGGGATTGTGGAGCCCTTCGTAGGTGCCTGCGTCCCGAGATTCTCGTACACGTTCATAGCTAGAGATATCGTGGACCTGTTGGCACCGAATTGCTGGGTCTCTATGGAGCTGGTGATCTGCCGGCCCAGTGGAGAGGCTCGTTCCGGCGACGTGTGAGTGGAGCGCGCCGACCGGCCCACGACTATCTCCGGACTTGCAGACACATTTCGGCGGCGCCTGGCCACCTTTGCGGTAACCCCACCGTAACTGCCCGGGGTATTGCTTGCTTTGTGCCGCTTCGACGAGGATCTGGTGGATTCAGGCTCCGATCGAGGCCGACACTCCATGCCCGACCGGACGCACATAGTACATGGCTTCGTGGCATCGCACTTGATAATATTTAGCCCCTGACATCTGAGAGAATCGTCGGCGCCCAATAGGAATAATTCATATGTGGATCAATTGATGTGTACCCACCTTCAGCTTTTGCCTACGGCAGCGTGCGCAGGCCACAGAGACTCTGCGGAGCGATGGTGATGGTTCGGGACCGGAAGGCAATGAGATCATCTCGGAGGCTGCGATGTTGTGATGGACAAATTAATGTTAGGGTGGAAATGGAAGTGCCGCAAGTCCCACCGGATGCGAACCTCGAGGGGAGCACCTCAGCATTATAATCAGTCGGAAGCTGTTTGACTCTGGATGCAACTTAGCGCTACCACGTTATCCCCGCAATCCCCGCATCTGGACCTCCGCCTGCCTGTTTAGGCTTGGTCCACGACCTCGGTACCAGCTGGTCGGATGTTTGTTCCGGTGGAAGCCCGAGAGCCCCAAGACATGGTACGATCATGGACGAACGCAGGTGGACCACCTGGAATCAAGCAACCTTCCCCGTCATCTTGAAAATAAGGACTCGGATGTCGCTTCAACGCTAGGTTCAATTGCCTACGTTCGGCGTGTAGTCGCTGTTTCATTCAGGAGCAATCTCCGTCGTATTAACTTTCCTCGATCCCAGCTTTCTATGATGCCTCGGCTGGGTCTTACTAAATTCCTACTGTCGATCGGCGGAGTTAATAGGGGTTGGCCTGAGAAAGTGCTGGATGCGAGGATGAATTTGATCCTACAATGGACCTTGCATCAGATTAACCCCAGAGCTGGCCTTAGAGATGCCATTTCGAGTTGGGGTGCTATTTCCTCCAGCTTATTTGATCGGCGAAGGAGAGGAGGTTCTGTCTAGGAAATGTTAATGGACGATGACGCCGTCAACGCCGCTCTGCTTTCCACGGGATCGGACGAATTGGCAAAAAGATTACATACGGAGTTTTTAATTTTCATCATTTTAGGCGCAGCATGGCATGAATATCCTTTCGACGTAGAGTGGCTTACTGGTGCAAACCCAGTAGACTGTCACATTTGTTCGTGCTTATGGATCGGATTCTCATCTCAGCTTGGAATAATTTAATTTAGTCTTAAGAGAAGTGGGATCTGCAAATCTCTATCATGGTGGCATGGAATAGGTAGCGCAACATTATCAGAGCCTAGCCGCCCTCTTCGACAATCGAGACTTCTCCCGGTCTCTCAGGAACCTCCTCAAAATCTTCCCGCTTGGGCTTTTCGGCACCTCCGGGATGAATTCGACTCCACCTCTAAGATGCTTCTGCTTTGACTTGTGTTGGGCAACCCAGTCCTTCAGCTCCTGTTCAGCCGTCTGGTGGTCGACGTTAGAATCTTTCCTCAAAACTACCAAAGCCTTTGGAACTTCACCAGATCGCTCGTCGGGTACCGAAATGACGGCACAATCCTCCACTAGTGGGTGGCCCAGCAAGTGTCCTTCGAGTTCTGCGGGCGCAACTTGAAACCCGGAGACCTTGATGAACTCCTTCAACCGGTCTACAATGAAGAGGTGCGGATCCTTTGTCTTTGGATGCAGCCGTACCTCGACCTTGTCCCCAGTTCTGAGCCATCCGTCTGCGAACGTTTCCTTGGTGGCCTCCTCGTTCTTGTAATAACCGAGCGCGATATTTGGGCCCTTTACAAATAGCTCGCCCCCTTTGTTCGGCTCTCTAACCTCGTTGCCATCCGAATCCATGATTTTCATTTCCAGTCCGGGGATAATGCACCCGCTGGAACCGTCGAAAACTTCCTTGGGGTGCGAAGCGATCACGGTGGGCGCTTCCGTCATGCCGTATCCTTGCCCCAAAAGCACGTTAGGATAGCGATTTCGAATCTGCGAAGTGAGCTCTTCAGTCAGAGGCGCAGCGCCGCAGTAAATCCTTTGAACCGACGGTAAGTTAAAGATTGTCGGATCCTTCGCCAAAGCGCCTTGCTTAGCCAGCGAGATGAGGATGGGAGGAACCACGTAAAGCAGGGTCATCCGGAACTTCTTGACGGCGCGAATGAAGCTCATGAGGTCGAATTTGGCCATTGTAACGACCGTATCGCCACGGAAGACGGGCACATGAGTTATCAAAACAATCGAGTATATGTGAGACTGTGGTAGAACTCCGAGGATAACATCCCGATGGCTTTCGGATCGAAAGGTAGATTCATAGCACGTCATTTGAATGATGTTGGCAATGACGTTACGGTGGCTTATCATTACGCCTTTCGGCGGCCCGGATGTGCCCGACGAGTAGCAAAGGTAGGCGACTTGTTGACGCCCTTGGCCCTTTGGCCACTTTTTACGTGGGAGAGGAGGAAGTCGTCGTCCCGCATTGACCAGATCCTCCACATCGAGAACCTTTCGGGTATCTATCCGAGGGGCAGCTGCATCTCCGGGTATGGGTATCAAGAAGACGTTCGATTCGGGAATGCCAGCTTGTTTGGCAGCCTCGAGAGCCGTATCAAGGCGAGAAGGACAAGTAAATAAACCACAGGCTCCCGAGTCTATGAGCTGGTTTGCAAGCTCCGATACTTGAAAAGCTGCATTGGCTGGCGCGATAACGCCATCGAGTCGATGTATGGCCCAGGCAAGGACGGGAGTATGAATCTGGGCGAGTTAGCATGACGTATACGTCCGCCATCAAGAGTTGTTCTTTTTTTTCTCACATTATTGACTGCAAACACACAGACTACTCGCTGCCAGACATCTCCCGATCCGGCTCTAATTCCAAGCTGACTTGCCAGCCCTGCAGCAAGCGACTCAACCCGCGACTTAGTCTCTAGAATATCGTATCCCTGACCACTAACACTGTCGACGAAGGGTTTAGGAGAGTCTTCGCATTTACGAGGACGAAACTTATCATCGAAAAGAAACTCGAATATAGATAGATCATCTGGAATATCGGCATCAGTGATGCTAGGAGCCCACGCGGGAGGATGGAAAGGACTCATGTTTGAGTCGACTGGGACGTTTAAGCGATGATGGCCGCAACTCCGCAAGACACGAGACGATGGAGAGGGATATTCTCACCATTTTCAATGCGATCCGACAAAATATCTCTTGACAATACTGAATTAATAGTCCTCCAGCAACCGTGGATATTTCCCTTGTGGGTCCGTCTTGGCCTGAAGAGCCTGCTTCCGGTGGAACTCGGCAGGAGTCATTGATGTGTTCATTCTCGGATCCGGAAATTAGTGACCCCTTTCCCCACAATCTTCCCCGCATTTCCCCAGACTTTTCGGCGCTAAAAACCCCAGATCCAGGGTAGATTTGACGTCTAGCTAGGGACGAGGGTCAGACCCGAAATCTATGGAGTAAAACTAGACTCCTTGTACCTCGGCATGGTTTGAACAAGGAGTCAAGGGCATCGTTCCACCGGAGGGTGACCTTGACCAGTCTCATCAAATGCAACCGCACTGTTGCCACTGGGTTGATGTCCAACGAAGTATATAATCTGTTCCTTTCCGTGGAGAGCGATGGGACTCCCAAAGCTCAGAATACTACCGTTCGCCAGAACAGTTATTTCTTTACTTCAAACATGTCGGACGTTATGACGCCATCTAAGACTGAGGCGGTCGCCATGTCACATACCGAGAAGTCGACGGTCTCGAATGACGATGGCCTCCCACCAGACGTCGCTGCGTTGCTACAAGAGTTTACCGGGCCAAAGTATGACAAACTCATGCGTAAAATGGACTTGCACCTCATTCCAATCGTGAGTTTTTCCAGCTACATCTATTGTTTCCTTCACAAGCCTGGGCAATGCTAATTTTCTTTCTTTTTGTCACAGATTGCGGTTTTGTACCTTCTTGCATACCTGGACCGGTAGGTTATGATCTACATAACAACTGCGTGTCGGACTCCGGATAGCTGAACTCTAGTAGGGGCAACATTGGCAACGCAAGACTCGCTGGTCTTGAAAAAGATCTGGGCATGGCAGGAGATCAATATAATGTGGCCCTGACAATCTTCTTTGTTTCCTATATCGTCTTCGAGGTACCGGCCAATATGGCATTGAAATATCTCTCTCCCCGTGTCTGGAGTAAGTGCTAGTCTCTTCCGACTTGAAAAAAAAAAAAAAAGAAACCGCCAGCTAACTTTGTAGTTCCCGCGATTGCTATCACATGGGGAATTGTAATGACCTTGATGGGCATTGTTAAAAATTATCCAGGGCTTCTAGCCGCCAGATTCTTCCTCGGAGTCCCCGAGGCGGGCATCTTTCCTGCGTGCGCCTACTACATTACGAGCTGGTATACCAGACACGAAGCTATGTACAGGACGGCACTTTTCTATGCCACGGCGTCCCTCGCGTAAGTCGGACCACCTCTCAACTCGTCTCACCTGGTTCTAACGGGTGATTCAGGGGTGCATTCTCCGGTCTGCTTGCCTACGCCATCACATTGATGGATGGAATTGGCGGACTTTCCGGCTGGCAATGGATCTTTATCCTCGAAGGTCTCCTCACCGTACTTGGCGGTGTCGCTGCCATCTTCACCATCTACAATGGCCCAGATTCTGTGTCGTGGTTGACGGAAGAAGAGAAACAGTACCTCAAGGTGAAGCTGGCATATGATGGAAACCGGGCGGGAATGGGGACGTTGGAAGATGGACCTAAGCGGAAATATACCAAGGACGCCTTCCGCGACTGGCAAGTGAGTATATATATATTAATTATTCAGCCATGGATCCTGTGTACTCAGAAGTGCTTACGATTGGGTGCAGGTCTACCTCAGCGTTGTGATTTACTTGGGTATCTCCGTGTCCACCTACGGGCTCGTCTTTGGTCTGCCGACGATCATCTCGACACTTGTAAGTTCTCCGTTGCCTTTATTATTGAAAGTCTCTAATTTCTTTACTTTTCTGTCCAGGGATACACGGCCCGACGCGCTCAGCTCATGACCATCCCGCCTTACGTGACCGCTTGCGTTCTCACGATTGTAGTTGCTCATTTCTCGGATAAGTTTAAGCGCCGCGGCTACTTTATCGTGGGCTCTTTACTACTTTCTATTGTCGGCTTCGTTATAGCAATTGCCACTTCTAATAGTGAGAATCTTGCGAAGTTGACGTATGCCGGCTGTTTTCTTGCTTGCTGCGGATTCTTCCCCGCATTCCCGGGCGTTATCTCATGGCTTGCAAATAACCTCGCTGGGCCTTACAAGCGGGCCATCGGCATGTCTCTGCAAATATGTGAGTCGAAGGCCCTTCCTGAGTCTGTCGAGAAGTGGTAGCTAATAATTTTTTTCTCTCCAACAGCACTCGGTAATACAGGTGGACTTATCGGTTCCAACATCTACCTCGCCCGGGAGAAGCCACATTATCGTCTGGGTTACGGCATTTCTATCGGTTTTATTGGGCTTGGAATCATTGCTGCTGGAACTATGCTTTTCATTCTTTCCGCTATTAACAAAAAGCGTGAGCGCTATGTTGCGGAGAATGGTGGGCCAGATGGTGTTGTTGAAAAGCACGGAGATGTAGCTCTCACGGAGATGGGTGACAAGAGTCCCTTGTTTAAGTACACATTGTAATTAGTACAAAAATGGAAGTGCGCCTAGGGTCACGCAGCTCGCAAATTCCATTAGGTACAGTAGGAGGCATTTATTAGAAGGAGCCCCAATAAGATGGTTTCCTTCCCCTTCATTATACACCATTACCATCATTTCTTACACTCATAAACTTTGTTCTAGTGAGGTGCTAGCTTTAAGGCGCATTTGCCGCACGCCCTGAAGTAGACATTGGTTTCACCTTGTACTCCGAAGGATCTATAAGGCAAGCAACTGTAGATCAATAATATGCTCATCGGCACCTTGAAAGTAGGCCGCAGCGCCCTAGACCGCGTCGCCACTACCATGAAGAGAGACTAGAATAATACGATAAGGGTGACACGAAGCCTACATTGTTATACTTCTTGTAATCAAATTATATTAAATCCGGCGGGGATCCTTCCACTCATCCTCATACAGGCTTTTACTCATGATTGCTTGATAGTTGCCCGAGTGAAGAAACTGGACACCTAGAAAATTAAGACACAACGGAGCGTCACACGGACCGTGGATCTTCCGAAGTCAGTCTGTAGACTCACCATCAATGCAGGCATACTTATAACGCGAACCTCAGCCGAAACATAATTGAATACTACCTGCGTCTGTGACCGTTCGATGTTATAGACTATCTATATTTCGGTCTCGGGAAAAAAAAATCGCATACCAGCTGTATTCGTACTGTGTTGATCACCCGCCAGTGCCCCCTGTGCCAAAAGGTGCATTGCCTGGATTGTGCTTGGGACAGTCTGATTCTGGCAATGTTTCATACGACGTCATCTAATTGCGGCGCTGAAAATGAACAGCCCTGACAACTCAGTGACGACCCCACCTCCCGAATCCTAACGTCCCCAGTCAACCTGGATCTCCCCCCAGCTGAAGCTCCCCGTCAGCGTGATAGGGGCGCATGTAAGGTTCACCTTTACAGATCTTTGGACTCGGATCGAATTTTTTAAAGACCAAGCCCGTGGCACTTCGCATTCGTCAGCTTAACCACTGTACCAACCCCTTCGTGCCTCCAAGGCAGAATGCCTGGCTTCAACTGCTCCAGCTGATCGCTGCATCGCAACATTTAACTTGATTTATGGCTTGAGTTGACACAACCGGTTCTCAATACAACGCCGGACGGCGGACCGGAATTCCAGTTCATTATAAATTCCTTATCAACCCTGGAATTTGCAAGCTGAACCTTACCACTCCGCGTATCTGTCCCCCTTGAATGGCCCGAGGGTGGTAGCACTCAAGAGGCCACTCAAGTGCGACCGCGGATACTTAAATATCAGGAGGAGAGGCTTCCCAATGGGTGCATCATCAGGAGGCGTGGCCAGGTCCACGGATCAACCAGTGAAAGAGACGGGGCGGGTAGAAGCAACGAAATAGGCTTCGATCCGGCTAGATATGCTTCGGAAGAATGTGTGTACCCGTCCCTGTCCGCAGTTCCTCTACTTCAAGACCGTTAGAAGTATAATGACAGAACTAGTTTTTCTTCTTTCCCTTTTTTTTCGGGGCGGAGGAGGAGAAAAAAAGTACAAAAGGAAAGAAAGAAATGTTAAAATCGACACGCGGCTCTGTCCTGGCAATTGTACTAACCCATTTTCCGGTAGCTTCGATTACCCTACGCTACCTTTCATTTAATAGACCATCCCTCTATTTATAGAGTATCGGGATTAACAATTACTTATTCAACTTAAAAAAAAAAAAAAAAAAAGAGTTATACTCTCTAAGTCTAATAAAATAAGAAAAGATAATAGGGATCCTACTATAGACACTAAATGCGTCGTCATGACCGATTCACCTTCAGTATAGAGTAGTAAACGAGAAAGTGAAGGGTAGGAATCCGTCTTTATTAGTAGTAGAGGAGAGTTGAGGCCAGCCAACTAAAATGTTATCATATTATATAAAATCAAAACAAGTACATTTTAAGGAGAGAGACGCAAGACGAAAGATATTTAGTCCGGAAGTCTAATAGCACTTAGTCCAAAATTCCTACCGTCCAGGCCAGTCAGTTAGGGGGCGGTCGGCAAATAACACAATGAATAGAAATGGGTAATAAACTACTATTAGCGCTAAGGAACGCTACAATTCCTTACCCCCGCTCCGCCAAGTCGTTCTCTGCTCCCCAGTCCGAGTTAATACAGATGTGCCTCGGTAGAGCTCATCACTCCTCTCACCACCCTACATAGTCAGTACGTAGCGCTAGCTATCCTTTCTCATCGACCCTCTTCCAATACATATAATCGACCCATTATAAAGATGTCCCGGCTCTAAGTTCGATACTCGCAATTATAAGAAAAGGTAAGGTAAAAGGTAATACTTACAGGCGTTCCGGTTAAGGCACGGGCTGTAAAGGAGATTGATCCCACGGAGAAAATAGCTATTAGCAATTATCATGGTATGCGAAGCTTGGGAAGAAACTGCTTCATAGATTAAGGCTGCGAAGGGGCGGGGGAGCAAGAGAGAACCCCGCCAGGTATCTTATCAATCCATCTTCAATCAGCCCAATGAATTTCGAATGCTCAATCACCACTTTCCGGGCAGGAAACTATTAGATAATTTTGACACCTTCCCACGTTACTCTTCCGCCTCATAATAATTTCCGACAGGCCCTGGAGGCAATCAGACCACGCCGATACCAAATACGGGATCGCGCATTGGCCCAACACTGGTTGGTGGGCTGTTTGGGAGCGGAATCGTATTGAGCGGCCGGTTCAGGAATTGGTGTGCCAACTGCATCTCTGAGCACGGCCATCAAACTCTTGAGGCGGTCGACTTGCCGAGGGCGGATGAACAGGTTAGGGTGGAAGTCTTTTCTCATCGCAGAGGGAGCCCAGGTGATCGCGCCTCTCAATGTTAATAATGGCCTTCTCGGGTGCTTTAAACCGGGCCCGGAGCGAGCAGAGTAAAGGGACATGTACTAAAGGTAAGTAGGTCGTTGCCCGGGAAAATGTCTCGTTGGGTAGACAGAACCTCCCAGAGCGTGGTACTCTGCTAACTTCCCCAAACCCCCAAAACTATCACTGTCACCGTCGTCCCTCCTTTAGTATCCTCTTTTCATCATGTCGAATTAGGTAGGTGGGAGGAGGAAAGACCGGTATAGTGTGAAAGAGTTTATTTTCAGACGTGTTGGCTTTTTAGTTATAGATCCTCGGGGTATCGGCGAGAAGAGGATGGTCGAGAGGCGTGTTGGTCTAAGGAGGGCGAAGGCTATTGGATTCACCTCGTGGGGGACATCGACGAAGCCTGACTTTTTTAGACTCCTGGTAACGTCGCCGGCCGTGCGTAGTAGCTCGTGCATATTGGAGGAGTGGTTGTTCTTGTGGCCCTGCACAATTAATTATTTAAACTTTCTGTCCTATCAATCCCAGTCTGCAGCGAAGGCTAGACAGTGACTACCAATTCCGACTTTAAAACATCATGCTCTATTGATCTTGTCACAGGCTCAGTCACTCAATAAAGCCCAAGTTTACTGCAAATCATTCAATACAACCCCCACCTCGTATCATTTACTACCCGCAGTCATACGTTGTGACCATACATCTAGTCGTGGGGAAGCTAGCCTCCAAAACTATCAGCCTACGACTGGGACACTCTTCTACAGCTCTTGATGGTAAGATTATCTTATCTGATAATCTGCTTAAAAGAGGGAAATACACGAGGCCATGCTTCAACATGGTCTTCCCTATATTCCGAATACCCGTTTCTCTTTAGAGCTTATCATCTAGCTCTTCGATTACTCGTGACCAAAGTATCTGAACACTCCAAACCAACATCAACATCCAAAGCGATGAGCACCCTCTCCACTGAGAAATCCTTATTCCCACCCCAGGACCGGCACCAAAGCACCCCCTCGATGGGAGTAAACCGCTCATCTCTATCAAACCTGGAAGGGAAACCTGTTTGGGGTCGCATTGGGAGGTCTGCACGCCTTCAAGAGTTTACTGCCACACCGCAGGAGAAACCCCAGAACCAGGAGGCCCAATCCCAAGAGCTTGGTAATTGTACCGTTTTCACGGGGCATATAAAGTCTGGAACAGGTCCGTTGAGAACCGACGAATATATTTATCTATAATCGAATTGCTAATAATCTGTATTCTAGGACTTTCATTTTATCTTCCATCCTATGATGTATCTGGTCCACTTAGTTCCACCGACATCCCATCTTCATGGCGTTCATCGCTTCGGGCCAGTATCGCCTGGCTTTCTTCCGCCCTTGCCGTCGTATCCCTTGTGTGGTTCGGAAAGCATCTATTTTTACTTATCTTTCACTCTATTACGCATTTCTTTCAGCAGCCCCTCTCTAACACACCCGAACTTATACCACTCTCCAGGAGGTCAGACTGTGGTGCAGGACGGATTAACATGAGCGACTATGACATGCCTCTACATATTGGTGCTCTTTTCATTATCCTATTTGTATCAGCAGCGGCCGCTGGTTTTCCCGTTTTAGCGACAAGGGTTCCTGGGTTGAAGATACCAAGTTCGGTATTATTCACCATACGACACTTCGGGACAGGCGTCATTATCGGTGCCGCATTCGTCCATCTACTTCCGCCGGCCTTCGTCAATCTTAGCGACCCGTGTCTTGGCCGCTTCTGGGTTAGGGATTACCCCGCTATCTCAGGGGTGATCACGATGTCATCCGTCTTCCTTATCGTTGTCCTCGAGATGCTTCTTCATCCAGCCTGCAGGACTCCTCGAACCCAAACTCTGACTGCCTCCAGCAATCACCAATTGACTGCCCGACATGTTCCAGTTGAAGAAGAGGCTCGGATCAAGAGTGGTAAACACGAGGCTTCTGACCCAGTGAATACTACTGCTCAGTCACCACTCAGGGATCAGCCTGATATAGGTTTGCATAACGTTCGTTCGACAGAAGTAATGACTCCAGAGCAACGGCAGCGCCGGGAGATCCTTCAATGTCTCCTCCTTGAGCTCGGCATCCTCGTTCATAGTGTTTTTATTGGAATGACTCTCAGCGTCTCCACTGGGAACAGCTTCATCGTCCTCCTAATTGCCATTATCTTCCATCGTAAGTCCAACGATCATATCAGCGAAATAATTAGGTAGTAACTAACCGGGCCGCCACAGAGCTTTTTGAAGGCCTCGCTCTAGGATCTCGAATCGCCGATATTTCCTGGCGGGATGGTGCTATCCAACCTTGGTTGATGGCTCTAGCCTACGGATGCACGTGCGTACTCTGTTCTCTCTCTCTGTTCTCTTTCTCTGTTCTCTCTATTACTATGTCTAGATAATAACAGTACCTTGGACACAGAACACCAATTGGCCAGGCGATTGGCCTAGCCACCCACACCCTTTACAGGCCAGACTCGAAGACTGGACTTCTCCTTGTTGGGATCTTGAGCGCTATTTCAGCCGGTTTACTTACCTTTGCGTCCCTAGTCGAGCTTCTCGCGCCAGATTTTCTTAGTGACGAAAGCTGGGAAACCCTCTATGGTAAAACACGTGTTTACGCTTGTCTACTTGCCTTGTTTGGGGCTTTCTTAATGAGTCTTGTTGGCGCGTGGGCGTAGTTTCGACCTTTGAGATCATTACGGCGTACGAGCCCTACCAGCTTCATCGACGTAGCCTCGTAGGGGTCGTGGCCCTGACGCGGCGTAGAACAATACACGCTATAATATCCTACAGTCTAATAGTATAGTCCTAGGACCCCTACACTACCGGTCTTAAGTCGTATAAGAAGACTATAAAATAAATATTCTTACTATCATTATAGCTGTATATAGCTGAAGAATAGGACCAGGTAGTCGGGCCTAGTAGAAAAGAGTAAACTATAGAGTAATAGAAGAGATTGTAAGAAATATAAATTACTTATATTTATAATAATTTATAAAAAATCTAGATTAACTAAGATTATAGTAAAGTAAAGTAATCTAAGAAGATCTAGAACGAGCTAAAAAGAAAATACTTATATAAAATATAAAAAGTTTTTATATATTTAATTTATTAGCGAGAGCGTCAAGGCTACTGTTAGTAATTATATTACCAAGTACGGCGGCATCGATATTTTAGTCAAGTAAACGATTCTCACTGTGTCGTTCAACGGGAAGAAAAAGGGTAACTTTGTTTTATAGTAATGTCGGTCACTCTGGGCCCTGTGGCTCCGCTGCGATGAGCGAAGCTGTCTGGGCTATCCAGAGCAGCGTCAACCTCAAGTCGGTCCACCTCTTCTGCCACTTTATCCTTCCTCCCATGGAGGCACAAGGCCACAATGGAGTTAAGGTAGGAAAACAGGGCCGCTGGTTCCGCTACGGAGTCCGACGCGGGCCCCGTCATCGCGACGAAGAAATGGGCGTCCTTGGCCTCGCTCGATTCCCGGATGCTCGCCTTGCATTCTTCGAGGCTAGAGAAGCCGTGGCTGAACATGTAGGTCCAGTGGTGGGCGTTTTCCTCGCTGCCGAGGCGCTTGCGCAGGGATAGGGCGTGGCCTGGCTCGTATGGGACAAGGGAGCTTTATCGACCGTGGAGGGCGATACGGGTCGGCCACCGTGCCGGGTCGTTGGGGCAGGGGGGCCAACGGGGAGGTCCATAGCTCACAAAATAACAGAGCAAACGACAATTCAAGGAGTGAAAAATAGACGATAGCTGATATTCAGATTCTAGAATTTCTAGTGGCGGCCAAGCCGAATCGACTATTGTGGACTTGATGTCGTTAAGAAGGCGCGCAAGCTTATAGGACGACTCATTCGTCGGTCCTCTAGCACTCCGGGAATATACACGAGCCGACTCTTAGTTAGGTCAGTGACCCGACCTAACTAAATTTCTATAGGAATTAAAGCATCTTATTTAGTATAAATTCTAATCTGGCCTAACCAATATAACTCCTTTTTGACTACATTGGTCACCAATACCTGACAAAACCCGAGACGAGCCCTTCCCCGCCATCGAAAGCGATTCTTTTCTCGCCCATCCCCAGGTCGTGCAAGGGTAAGTAATCAACCCGCCACCGGGCCTTCTTGTTTCTTCTCCCTTTCTCACTCTTCTCTTCGTTCTTATCACCATCGCCATGAAGCTTAATATCGGCTGCGAAGGAGCTCGCAAGCAGGCATACAGCCATAAGCGGCGCAAAGATCATGAAGACCACCCGGAATCCGTGCATCCTAACCGCCAAGACCTCCGCCACGATCTCCGGCGAGCCAATATCGCCAATCCGCCAGCTTCCATCGAAGACACCGGCCAGGATCTGCGAAGGGACTTTGCCCTTGAGCGCGGCGGCAGTCACAGCGTCAAGCACGGCCGTGGGAACAGCAACACCAGCGACACCTCCAAGGGAACGCAGCAAGCTCCGTGTTGACGTTGCGACAGAGCGGTCCTCTGTTCTTGAGAGAGCTTGAAGAACGGCGAGGCTGGGTTGATAGACAAGCCCTACGCCGGCACCTTCAATGGCGAGAACATGGCGTATACCATCGTCGATGTGTCGAGAGAAAACATGATTCTCAAAGCCGTGCCGAGTGTCCACAGGACGAAACCGCATCGCAGAACGATGCTGTATCTGTGCAAGATGTCAGCGGTGTTATGCATCATGGCGCGGGATAAAAAATCGACGAATTACAGTGCAGACATGGACATGATGGGCCCCGAGAATGCCCCGGCAAGACTCTGGGCAAGAAAGAACGACATGGTCAACTGCGTTCTTCAAGGGGCTGTACCCTCGGACAGTCTGGAGGTACAAGGCCATGAAATATTGAGTTCCTTGCCAGACAAAGTCGTGAAGTAGACCCCGGAAGAGGAGGATGGCATGTGATCAATAGGCGTAGCGGCATGATGGGAATCTTAGCAAAGTAGCCCTCGACAAAGAGGAAAATGATGACAAAGATTCCGCCGGTAATGATCATCGAGATGGTTAACGGGCTGCGTCACGGCCAGACACTGCCACCAGAGGCGATCGGCATCTACAAAAGGTGAGCTCAACCCTCCCCAAGGTTCAGGATTTTTTTTTGAGACTTGAGTCTTACCAGTAACAGCACAATACTCGTGACGGAAGCTTCGACGCCAGGCCAATCAATCTTCTTCACCTTTTCCTTCCAATTCCCAGCCACAGACTTCAGAGGGAGCAGGAAAACGGGGAGCACTCAACATCCAGCAGCCAACATCGCCGGGACCCAAAACTCCCACCTCCACCCGTCAAAGCCGGCATCCAGAAGACTTGCAGCGAAAAAGGGACCAATCAAAAAGCCGATACGATACTAACCGCGAAGCTAATCAAGCCTTGGTACTTGCCGTGTTCCTTCAAGCTGACGAGGTCGCCGATGATGATTCCCACGAGCGAGCTGATACCGCCGCCACCGATACCGTTCAAAGTGCGCGATAAGTAGAGCTAAAGGAGGCTTCGTGCGAACCCGGAGAGTAAGTTGCCACCGATGACGAAGGCGACGGACGTGAGGAGCACTGGCTTGCGGCCGGCAATGTCCGAGAGGCGCCCGTACAGGGGCTGAAATGAGGTTTAGCCCAGCAGATGCGCAGTTCCAGCCCAGGTGATACTCAGACCGGCCTTCAGGGCATTGCCGATATTGGGTGGGGCAGTCGCTACGGCGTTCATGTCCAGGCTGGATGTAAAGTAGCAGAGACAGAGGCAGCAGTAGGCAGCCATGAGGCGCGGGAATGAGAGCCGCGCCATTTGTTCGTCTCCCGTGGATAGTGGTGACTCGCTTCGGTGGCCCTTCGATGCTCGTTGCTCTCACCTCGACATCTTGGCTCGTACCGTTGACGTGGTCAATGGATCGCCATCCACTTTGTTTTTTGCGAGCGAAATATATGCGCGATTCTTCTTTGGGCCTACCTGGGTAGTCTCACTCAATTTGTCATTCAGAATGTTATGGAAGGATATGAGCGGGGAAGAAACCAGCCGTTTTAGTGGAGCAAACGTCTTCCTCAGAAGCACATCACTTACCAGGGTTGCACTTGGACGTTTGCAGGAGGCGGAAACTATTGCCAAGAGTGAAGGATTGAACGCCGCCAAGCAAATAGGAGCTGAAAGACTCACGACAGCATCCGATTGCTCGCGGTCAGAAAGTTAGAACCTCATTGCACAGCCTGGAATGTGTGAGTCAGTGTTATAACCGAGGACAGGAAACGACAAGATGTAACCACGATAAGAAAAACGAAATAAAGCCAAAAAAATTACTTGGAGCGCGGGACTGGAGAACTTCGCGTCTGGTAAATCGAATTGAACAAAACAGACAGCTTCCGACATCCTACCACATACGCGGGTTTAATTTCCATTCTCGCTTACATATTGATGGGGCAATTCCAGACCGACTCCTCCAACTCGCACTCCGCAGCACCTTAATACAAGACCCCTCACACCGAGGCTCCAGACCTCCGAGCCGTTACGGTTGCAAATTCCGGCTTCAAAATCACATAGTCGACCTGGACGGGTCCCAATATCTCCCCTCCCCAAAATCAATCGTCGCATTTTCCATCCGAATACCCAAATGCCACCGACCAAGCCCAGGCCAAAAGTTCTCCCCCTCCGCGCCACCAATAACTTGACCCCTACCATCCGTTTGCTGCCGCAAGTCGAACCAGCCTAGCTTCGTCTTCCATGAGCTCTGGACGGGATCGATGGCGCACCACTTGCTCGTACCGGGGAGCTCCTTTTGGGAAGCGTCTTTTCCTTCGGGGAGGGGCGGTTGGACGAGCGTTGGGTTGAGGCCGAGGTAGCGGAAGACGGCGGCGGAGAAGGGGAAGCTGGGAGTGAAGGGGACAGGTTTGAAGGATGCTTGAAAAAAAGGCACTGTGGCGGCTGTGGCCTCGGTCGCGTCGTAGGTGCTGCTCGGGCCGGAAGCTTTGGGTGTGTCGTGGGGATAGACCTTGACGGTTGCGGTAGAAGTAGAAGGATCGGTGTGCCATTCAAACTTGGCAAGGTGCTTGGGGATGTTCCAATCTGGAGGCTAAGGTCAGTATGGGATATATGAAAGATTCTTGGGGGATTGTTCGATTGTAATTTGAAGCATGTTGGAAATGAGCGGCGACAGCAACACTTAGAGGGACACTCACTCGTCCTGCCGTTCCAGCAGGTATACTTCTGCGACACATAAATCCTCGTAACTCGGGCATTCCGCTTCGTCACCCGCTTCCCAGTCTTCTCATCATCAACAACATTCTCATGAGACCCCGGCACAAAGAGCAGCTCATCATACGGACCAACCGGCGACTCCGTATACCGAATAATCTGCACGACGCTGAGCCCGCCGAGGGGTTTGCTGCCTTCGGGGGATGCAAAGGCAGAGTTGGCTTCGAGGGGCGAGTAGGCCATGGCCGGCATGTCCTCAGCCTGGGTGCGTGGGGTCCACCACGCAAATTGGTAGACAGTGCCCTTGAGACCCCATGGTGCGGGGACGTGGACAATGTCGTCGGGGCCGGCGATGGGTTCCATGGCGATAGGAAGAAATGGAAAGGGACTATGGGGCGATCCTGCGGGGCTAATTAAGTTCCAATTAGCTTTTTTATCGAAACATGGATAATAATTACGAGAATGAAGCTGTCAAGATAGCTTCGGCAGGGTTAGACACCTCAGTAGTTAGGCAATAACAAATGCCGTAGTGCAGTGATCTAAACCACGTGCGGTGCAACCTGCATAGCACGTGCACCGCTGATCCATTGTTTTACTACTTGTTTATAACACGAGGTCCAGCCATGGGCAAAGTCCCCAGGAACTTGCCCCCCGAAAACTCCAAAAATTCCAAAGAAGAAAGCGAGTATATTTAATATTGGAGATGCTAGAGTGATGCAACCAGCTGGATACGGGGCCTACAAACAAGACCCGTCGCATGTAAGGGTCGCAACCAAGAGAAGAGATTTGGCCGCGGCTCCAAATCTTCCGCACCAGCCACAGTGCACACTGCAAACCTACGTAGTTAAAAACAAGCCCTATAGCGTGATGTGCGGGCAAACAAAGATTCAAGCCTTCCCAGTTCTGGCGATTTGTAGGGCTATCACGCACGCGAACACTCGGGACCAACGATGAAATTGTCTGTAGGCTGTGAGCATGACAAAGGGGGCTATGCAAGCCTGAACGTTGGTTCTCGACGAGTGAATTCAACACTTGATCTCTCACCCTGGTTTGGGTGGTCTCCTATCTCCCTTTGTGTCGAGGTGGTGGAGATAGCACTTCATTGGCATAAATTGATGATCTATTCGGAACCCTACAAAGAGTGCGGGAATGATACGGAGTGCGTCGAGTGCTGCCATAAAACCTTTGTTCTTCAGCATCCTATTAAGGTTACCACGATATCTCTAGAGAATAAGCGAGCGCACGACTTGAACAGGGGCAGTCTGCACGCCTAAATGGTCAAAAAGGCGTTTCCTATTGTCATCCGGAAACCTGAGAACGACATCTTAATATTCCTCTGCAAATGCGTTAGATCCCGCTCGGTAGGCGAACCAGTTTACAAGTAGTTAGTATCAGAAGGCAACCGGTTCTATATGCAAGCTATACTTAATCTACATAAACCCCAAGAGCCTGAGTAAGCGGCCTTGTATTTCTTAGGTTTGATCTCCTACAACTTACTCCTCCCCTATAAGAATAAAGTATATAAACCCTTGTATAAGAACTACCTGTAGGACTACGGGATGCAGTTAGAAGGCGCTGATCTCGAAAATCGACAAGCGGTCTGGAGGCATATGCTATTTTCTATCATCCATACCATCTGCGAAAGGTTTTCGGTGGATATACTCCACTTATTTAGTCAAAATGGTACAGTCCCTAAAAAGTTATTGGTATGCTTGGGCAGAGACGCAGAAGCTATGGGATGCAAAGAATGATGATAGCTGGGAGATCCTTGATTCAGGCAGATCTTAGCTGGGCAACTCTAGTCTCTAGTTCTCAGGCCACTCTAAGCTTGTATGAGGGCAGCAGAAGTTTGGAGGAACTATAAGGCTGTCTAAATCTCCTTATTCAATAGAATTTTATTGATGTCAAGATCAGACACGCTTAGGAGTCATTCCCTGTTGGGATCGTTCGAGTATCGACAGGTTAAAGCCCGTCACTTCCTCCCCTTCTAGGTTCGCTAGTAGTGCTGAACAATATCTTGTCCCCAGTAGCACGCCGCCATCTTCAGGGGCGAGAGACATTTGGATTTTATCTCAAGCCCATCCTCTGCAACCAGGATGAACCGGTCCCACTCTGCAATGTCGTCTTTGGTACTGTCGCCTCAATCATCAGCATACCCTGGTCTCCTTCCAATCCTTGTACTTGGCACACTGACTGAACACAACATGCTCGCAGGCCGCCGGAAGCTTCACTCCCGTGTCCAATTCGTTTCGCATCTGCAAACATAACTTGTACCCCCTCGGGTCAATCTTAAAGTGGCTGAGCTCTTCGCGAAATCGGGTGACTCGTTCGGCATGGTCGGGGCCTAGCGCGACTGTATTGTCGTCGAATCTATTAAGGACGTGCAAATCAGGAACACCCGATCGGGGGAGAGGGAGATGGGCGCTGCGGCCCCCCATGTGTCCCTTCACTCCACTCGCCGCGGGCCCGATATTGGAATGTATTCAGGCTGCGCGAGTTGAGCCAACGCGCAAGATAGGAGTACCCTCGGTGTTCCCGGCTGTGAGCGTGAAGTCATGACAAAAGATTACCCAATTCTGAACTGCTCCCGACCAATAAACTCAACCACCAAGGCGAAGAGTAGGACAGGATACGCTTGAGGACCCCGGCACCGCAAGCTTTTGCATGAGCATCCCCGGATGCCAGCAAAGGTCTGTGACGCATGCATTTTACGACTGATCGGCAAAGCGCCTTAGCCGAGAACGTGTTTGATAGCCCCACAGGTTGAAGGAGCTACACCCGCATCATGGGGGGTTGGTTTGTCAACTTGATGAGAAATAAAAGGCGCGTAGCACGAAATATTGGTAAGCTTTGTGGCAAGAGTGCTCTCCAAGTACCTACTCAAACTATTGTTATAGTCTCCGTCTGCGCATCGTCCCACAAACCCGGCCCGCTCTCCCACATCGGAAAGTTTACTCCAAGGCCAACTCTCTCGTACGCGCCCTCCACCCTCCGCGATGCCCTCAAGACCATAAACCACTCCGAACCGCCGGTTCCCCCGCCGGCAGCAGCCATACAAGTGTAAGTCTCCTCTGCATCGAGTTCGCCGGGGCAGTCCGCGTAGAAGCTCTTGGAGGAGCCTGACGGTTTCAGCTCGAGAGAGGCCAGGATTTGTCCAGGGTGCGGAACACCCGCCAGAGCGTGTCCGTGGGTTACGCGACTTTCGACGACCAGCTTTCCCCCGCGAACCCCACCGGTATGATCAGACGTCGCAAGCTCCACGGACGCGGTAAGAATTCGGAAGAGCGGATGCAGCCCGTTTTCTTGTTCTTCCCATGCGTGGCTGATGACACCGTTGACAGAGGCCCAGCTCCAGGTAGGAATGCCGACCTCCCTCGGATGGGGACCCGGGCGAGCGGGACCGACGTAGGGCCCGATAATCCAGAGCAGTTCCTGGCCGAGGTCTTGTCGCCACATTCCCGCGAGGTAGTCATCAGAGACGTCAAAACGGGCTCGAAGAGCTCTCTGGAACTGCTGGGCGAGACCGGAAAGCGCGGGCAGCTTGTCGCTTGCGAAAGTGAGGTTCCCGGCACTGAAGAGTGTCACGATGCTGGACCACTTCTTGTAGGCATTTTCGAGTTTGAGGTGCTCGTCATGCCGGAGATCCCGAAGCCAGCTGAAGGAGCCGCGATTCGCGTCCTGCACAGGATCAAAGGATCCATCGGACCCGTCCTCATCGTCTTCACGCTCCTTCGAACTGTTCGCCCAGCCGCATTCGCATGCCCAGCAGCTATCGCACTCCCACCAGAGCTCGTCGGCCGTGTAGTACAAGACCCGTCGCGAGAGGACGCGCTCCTGGACCGTCCACGCCCGTCGCGCGAGGGGGAGCTCATCGGGGCGGAGCATCCACGACTTTTCCGCCTGCAGTCCCGACTCCTGTCCCGAGACATTGATGGCGAGCGGATTGCCGAGGTGATCATCGAGGGGGTTCATCCTGGCATAGACTTGTGTGCCCCTAAAGGAAAAGGTGTTCTGGCGCTCTGAGGAGCCGAACCATTGGGGACCAAAAATGCCCCCTCTGGAGCCACGGGACCGGGCAGCGGCGATGGTGAGGGTCGATGAGGAGTAGACATCGCACATGCGGCTGGACTCGCGAATCCAGTCGTCTTCGTCATCCTGGATGATGCAGAGTGCGTCGATCCAAAGGTAGGGAATCTTGAGGTGGCGGCAAAGCTTGATCGCATCTCTAGCTGTCCGCGGAAGTTCCTCCATGGGTATGCCCTGCATGAAGCCGGGAAGTGTTTCCTTTGTAGATTTGAGCTGGCCCTTTTTACCCCAGCAGTAGCTCAAGGCAGCATATCGGCCCGTGGTGCCCTTGGTCTCCACCAGAACTGGATCCTTACCGTCCAAGCCGATGTCGATTACACGCGTGGGCATTGGGGCATCAGGATCACTCTTGCAGCCCTCGTGCTTGCTCGTGCAATCGTCCAACCAGCGCGCCGCAAGCTGTAGGCTCTCCTCGGAATCGGAATGAGGTGCCACTGGGTCCAGCGTCCGGATATGGGGATGGGGAGACTCGACGCCGGGAGGCACAAAGACGGACAACATCACGTCGTCCTCGTCCATGTCTGCGAGAAACCACACCCCCAACGTCTTCTTAACACCCTTCGGCGGGTATATGGTTATGGTGGATTCCTCGTCGACTTCGAAGGCGTCCGCCATCTCGTGTAAGAGGAGGCAGATGTCGCAGGTGGTTTTCTCGGCCACGCTCCTGAGTTTATCTATGGGAATTGAATTTTTGATTTCCGCGAGAAAATTCAATTCTGCGAGATTGTTGCAGATGCAGCTGTCCTCGGCTGATTCCATATCGGATTTTTGTGCCCGGGGAGGATCCTCCCGCATTGGTGGCGGGGAAGGCGAAGACATTGTTGGCTAATGACACCACCGTCTACTCGAATAGCCATCGTCGAGAATTCCGGGTTGGATTGTCGTGATATATGATCTCAAGCGACGCCTAGGTGACAATAAAAATAAGTTCGGAGTAACATTACCACCGGTGGCAGTGTAAAGCGGGGTAAAGCGGTGAAGTTAGAGACCCATCAGTGCCTTCCAGCCGTAACAGGGTTTAACAAGGCGGAGTAAGCTCTAGGCAATGTCATAGGCCGACCTTTAGAAAGCCCAAAGTAGTAAGATATAGTAGAAAGATAATAGTAGGACGGCTACTTATAGTAGTTAATAAGAAAAGTAATTATTAAAGATAATAATAATTATTATAAGCTAACTTTTATATAAGCTTAAAGTAATAAAATATAATAGAAAAAAATAATAAAATAATTATTTATAATTATTTAATAAATAATAGAAAAAATAATTATTAAAAATATTATAATTAAATTAAAAAAGTTTTAATTACTTTTTTAATTATATAATATAAAAATATTATTTATTTTACTTATCTTTAATTTTAAAAAACTATATTATAATTAAAAATAATTTTTAAAAAAATAAATATATTATTTATTTTATAATAAAACTTTTATTATATATA